>NW_024350319.1:15970335-16299291 GCF_902729225.1 Pteropus medius | reverse complement strand
ATCTTTTTATTGTTGGTAAACAAGGGCACTAGTGTTTTAATCAAAAGAAAAAGATCCCTTATATGCTTTTTAAGAAAGTGTACACATTTATAGTAATTTGTAAACTTAAGTTGTCCTTTTAGGATTTTGCTGCCTATTTTGTATGTGTGTGCTTTTTAATTTCCACTGAAAATTTAGGTTATCAATTCTAGAAAGCTCTTAATTATGTTGTAAATAGGAAAACTTTTCTGAAAGAAGTGTATCTTCAGACTGAGCAAAAAAGTCTTTTGAATTACACTCTTAAAATGTAAAGGCTTTTAGTGAACATTATACTATATGTCAGTAATAATTTTAAAAATATTAGATGCCGGAATGTAAAAAACATTCACAATACTTGGCAGTTTCTCAGGTAAAAATTACAAATTCTACAGGACTGGTTTATACACATTAACTTTGTTTAACTAATAAACACAAAACAGTGGGGAGAAACAAAGTTCACAAAGCTACTAATTGCACAATGAGAACAAATCAAATGATTCATTTAGAATGTATACAAACTTGAAAAGTTTTTTTTGAATCTAAAACTCTCTAATACCCACCTATCTAAATTTCCCCTCAAATTTATTTCATTTTATTTGAATAAAAGGATAGTGGAATGTAATATTTTTATGTGAAGGGAGGTGTACTTTATGCTAAGTTCAAATTAAAACATGCATTTCCAGTAGTAAAGTATTTGTAATCATTTATTACATTTTATGGCTGTATAGCTTTACTTCCTCTGATTTTGATTCAGTTAACTCTTTGTACGACAGTTAAATTTCAGCCATAACAAAAATCTCTATAAAACTTCAAATATTTTTACTCTTTGTTGCAAAGGTTAAACATTTACTGTCTGATGGTTTTTAATACTTTCAGTTGTAGTGTAAACATTCAAGGATTTAAAAAGCAATAATGAACATAGTAATCTTTTTTCATAATGATTTTTTTATCAAGAAACTAAATGAAACTAATTTTAAAAGAAATTAAAATGAAACATCAGAATTACTATGTGATGGTATTTTATATATTTTACAAGAAATCTAAGCAAAAGCTTAATCTCTGATTTAAACAACTTTCTCAGATGTTATTTCCTTTCAAATCACCAATTCATCCTTTATGTTTACATATCTAGTATAGATTTGGAGAGTCTACTTTTTTATAACTTTTTCATGAAGGTTGGTTGAAGTTATTAAAACCATTCTGGATACTTTAGGTGGTTTGCATATGATCTTTATTGCTCCCTCCACCCCCACCATGGAGGTATGTTCTAACAACAACCACCAAAGAAACAGAGGGGTTAAGTAGTTTGCCCAAAGTCACTCAAACTACTGTATGGTTTACATATACTAATATATGGATTCAAACTATTATATGAATTCAAACTCAGGTCTTCATGACTCTAAAATCCCTATTTATATAAGGTCAGAGAGACTCTACAAGTTCTTTAGAGGTGTGATTCAGTTAATTCTATTAAATTGCTTGGACCGAGGAGATGGATGGAATTTCAATAAGGTTTAGAGGGGTAAGTAACCCTCAAAGTTGCAAAGAAGATTGAATTCTAGAATAGATTTTGAGACATTTTTAAAATCAACTGCTATGTCTATTTTAAACCTTTACCTTTAAATATTTACTTAGTTCAAGCTTATGTTACTTGGATTCTACTTTTAAATCACATTTTCTAAAAAAATTAATTGGACAGTCCAGATGAATCAGTACATTCTTGGTTGTGTAAAGATGTTAAATAACCTAAAAAGTTTATATCCATTTTTCTATACAATATTTATGAGCATATTTTCTTTCAAAATAAAATTACAGTTAGAATTTATAACACAGAATAACTATATAATGAGATGGAGATACCCAACCTATGTAAGTATTTTGGAATTTTTTGAGACTGAATGACAAATAGTGGCCAAAATGATCTTATGGCTCTTACCACGAACCACTAAAACTTTTGATGGTATAATAATGACAATGATTTGATGCAGTTGGGTATGTAGTGTTCACAGATTGGCCAATTTGTTCCTAATTGAGATGATTATTTAAGGAATCTAAGGTCATTACACAGAGCAAATATTGTCAGGTTTCTGCAAGCCTTCAGATTACGAAGGAATTTTAATCTATTTGCCAACTGTACTTCATTATAAATCTTTATAAGTAAATTTTAATTAGCTTGAGGTACTCAGAAATAAATTCAAAAGCACCAGGTTGAGCTATTTTGTCCTTTTACGGCTTTAAAAAATAATTTGCCTTACTTCAACTGTGCTTTTCTTGCTCCATGATTTGTGAAAGAAAAAATTGGGGGCATGTAATTTGTTAATATTTTGTCAAAAAATTTTAGACAGTTGTTTAAAATACTATTAATTAGCTGGTATGATCTTGTACATTATATCTTAAAGTGAAGTTGACACGTTTAATGCAAATTCTCATCTATTTCTTTTCTCAAGTATTTATAGCTCTGATTTCTTACATTTATGAGGTACGTTATGATTCTTTTCAACAATTTTTTTTATGCATTAGCTCTTTCAAGATCAGTAGCTATAGGCATATATCTTTTGATTGCCTTCTAGGTTTAAATCTCTCTCTCAGAAATTCTGCCATTATGGCCCTAGAAGCAAATCCATTTTGTTTGTTTATTTGTTTGTTTTCTTGTGGGTTTTTTTTTTTTTTTTTGCAGGGAAGAGTGCCATAGAACATTGGAGTTGCTGGTGGCAGGAAAATTGAGAATTACAATTCAGGAGAAGGTCATGTGTTGATTTCAGAGTCCTGCATTTCTGCATTTCTAAATGGTGTTTATGATTTGAGAATCACTAAGGGTCTTTTCTAGATTTTGCCACTTAATGTGCGTGTGATTCACAGTTACAGAGCATTGCTCTCCAACTATAACGTGCATGTGACTTCCCTGAAAATCTTGTTAAAATGCAGATTTAATATGTGTGGGGGTGAGACCTGAGATTCTACATTTTAACCAACTCCCAGTAAGGATGCTGCTGTTTGGTATACATTTTAAGTAGTGAAGTTCTAAAATTATCAGTCCCCTCAATCACCTATCTTGATACATTTGTTAAAGTTTCAAAAAAAATTAAACTTTTTTCTATTCATGCCTCTGAAAATAACTGAATTTGAAACCCAATTTGTTTAAGGTTTAAAAAAATTATTTATTTATTATTAATCTGGTTGGGTAATGTTTATCATTAAAAAAAGAAAAAATTACATTTTTAAAGGATTCTTTTCAGTAGAAGGCAGGTTACTCAAAACCTTGATTATGCATGAACCTAATCTTTTGGTTATTAAGCTTCATTTACATAGTTTACTGTGGTTTTATCAATGTCTGTTATTAGCCTTGCTATTGTCTTATTTTACTTTCTATAATACTAAGATGAATCAACCATATACACACTCAAATTAGCACAAGACCATAATTCCATAATTCACAAAGCTGTCATGATCTTAAAGTTTTAGAAATATGGTTTTGTTTTATATATCTATGTGCAATGAATTTGTATTATGATCATATTTATCTTAATTGACTGTCATTGAAGCCTGCTTTATGCAACTCTTTGGAAGTATAAAAATTTTTCCTCTTTATTTGGAATTAATGTTTTATATACAATTTTAGAGTCACATTATTTTAACATTTTCAGATATCTAGGTATTTGAGCCTCCCCCGCTCTCCCCGCACACACATCAGACTATGAATTCCTTAAGGGCAGGGACTTTTTTGTTTATTCTTGTTGCTTAAGTTTGTGCGTGGCCAATAATTATAGCTGTGTTGTGCTTATTGTGAGACAATGTTCTTGGTTCTAATCTGCAACCTTCTTAAAGGATTTTTATTTTTATTTTTTCCCTAGATATTTAGAACTTAAACCTTGCACAAGATGCTACTGTATAATATGATTAGGAAACAAATGTTGAAATTTTGATAATCAGTGAGGAATTTAGTAATGAGTAAGGTTCACTTATTTTGAAAGATTTATTCAAAGTTAATCTTTGTAAAGGTAAGAATATTATTTGTGTTTTCTAAAGACTTCTGGTCCTTTTAGTGAGTTGAAAATTATTCAAATATTAATTAAAGGCATACTGTGTAAAAAGCATTCAGTGTAAGCTTTTTATAAATTATGTTTTGCTTAGGCTAAGGCTTCGTTAGCCCTGTTATGTTTATAAAGGCAGCCTCAGAGGTTTTCTATACTTTTTCATAGAATTCTTATGACACTTATACTCACAGTCTCATTTCTAAATAATAGAAATAATTTTTAGGTAAAAAAAGTCCAAAAATTTTTTTTTTTGTTTTATTCTCTGAATGTGGTTAATATTGCTTTTTTTCTTTTTATCTTTTTAAAAGTAGTATTTTAATAACTAGTCTTAAGGGAAATGTCTTTCTTTGTTTAGCAGGCATTATATTCTACCTTCTTTTTTTCTTTAAAACAGATTTATTTGAAAATGTTTATGGGCCTACAGTGAAGAGAAGAGAACTTGAAGATCTGAAGGGTAATATTGGATTCAGAGGTCAAAAGCCACTTAACAGCATCACTGTGTCAAAGAAACGCAATTGGCTTCATCAGAGTACTCTGAGGTCTTATAATTTGGAAGAAGAAAATAAGAAATGCCAAAATATAAGTCATTTATCCATCTCACCTGTCTCTCCACCTAAACATCAGCTATCACAACCTTTCTTCAAATCATCTGAAGAATATTGTACATGTGTGGTGTATAATGCTACAGATTCTTCGTTATCAGGAAACTGTTCTTTAGACTTTAATGAGGAAAATGATGCAGATGATGAAGGGGAAATATGGTACAACCCCATTCCTGAGGATGATGACGTTGGTATATCAAATCCTTTGAGTCTGAGTGAGGCAAACTCTGCTGTTCTGAAGTTTCCTACTGTCAGTTTGAGAGTATTATCTAGCAGAGACCTAATGAAAGAGCAGCATCCTGAGGACTTGCTGTACTCTTCCGAACACACAGGCAGTGTTCAGACCACACAGTCAAATGAAGTGAATCCTGTCAGTTTTATCCATTCCACAGAGTTTGTGCAGCAGTACAGACAAAGGCTTGGACACAAGACACAAGAAGGTATAATGGTGGAGGACAGTCCCATGCTGAAATCTGCCTTTACAGGTAAAGATGATTATAGATCTGCCTTTTTCTTTCTTCTATTTTTCAGTTCTTTGGCTGTAGCTAAAACTAAATATAGATCTCTATTGTAGCTATACATTTTTCCTTAAAAAGACTGTATTTTCATGAAAATAAAACTCAAAAAGGTTTATAAATATTTTTATGTACATGGTGGTTAATTATTTTTATCACAGACTTGGTTTTGTAATCTAATGTGCTATAGTGTGTCCATCTTTTGAGTTAGTAATTATTTTTCTCTTAGTCAAAAGAATGGAATCATGGAGAGTAGAAGAGAAAGCTATATTCTTTATTTAAATCTTATTTTGTTTCATTTATTCATTCACACCTGGCCTGTCCACAGCCAAAAATTTGTATTTTCAGTATATCAGTAGTTATTACTTTGCACTTCTATGCCTATGTTTCCCCACGAACAAAGGAAAAGGAGAAGAGAGAAAGAAATAAGAGGTAGAAGTAAAGACCTTGCAGAAAGGAAATAATTGAAGTTCGATACATATTAGATTGAACCATATGAAATTACTGATATTCAACCATTTTTGATCTGCAAAAAATAGCATTTTATATAGTTCAACCTAGTGGTTTTATTCTTCCTTGACTGTCTTTGGTTTTCTGATGTGCTTCTTTTTAAATTTAGTTACAGATATGCTACCCAGGAAACAGCATAAGGCATATTTATTGTTTAGTTGCAAATATCAAATGTTGACAAGAAAGCATTTGTGTTTTATACCATCATTTAAATTTATGAAATTTCAAATGGTGCAAAATATCCAAAGATATGGGGCATAGCAGATGCTGTCAGTACCTTTTCCATATCACTTGGGTTTTATTACTTAAGTGGGGCAACCTTTTAAGTAAGTAATAAACTTACTTTAAACCATCAGGATGTGCATCTCTTCTTGAGGCTCTCTCCAAAGTGGTAGGGGGTCTCTCTGGAAGGCAGTGTGGGAATGCCCTTCAACCAGTGCTGATAAGAGTTGGTGTAGACCTGCCCTAGATTCCTCCTTCCTTGGGTGGGATAATTCTACATGTTTCCCAGAGTTTTCTCATGAGTTTAAGCTATAGTTGCCCGTAGTGGTAGCAGGTTTGATAATTCACTTTGAATCTTCCCCTGAATTTTCTCATTTCTTTGCCGATGTTTCTGTGCTTTACAAGTAAACTACTTGAATTTGAATCTTTTTCTTAGAGATATGAAGAGGTACAGTAAATGTTATATTGTTAAGAGAAAAACTGAGTTACAAAACAGAACGTACTATCTGATGCCAATTTTGCAAGAAACACTGAAAAGCTATATGGGAAATGTTAATGGTTTTTACTCCCAAGGATGTTGAGGTTGAGATAATTAAAAATTTTTGTGTGTGTGCGTTTCTAATTGTAGAGTGATTTTCCAGAGTAAGTTTGTGTTTCTTTTGTAATCTGGATGGAGAGAAGAATAAATACTATATAAATCAATAGTTTGGAATGTAGGTGGTTATTAGGGTGGAGTGATAGGGAAGGCTTACAGGTGTGTGGCAAATAGTGATAGATGTGGAATGGGGCAGAAAAGGCAAGAAGGCATAAGAGCAAAGTTAGAAAGCCAGGGTCTGTAAAGTATTACACATTTTAATTGAAGTTACTATCTTTAAACTTTATTTTTTTTCTGTTTGTGGCAAATTGTGAACTGGAAAGAAAGACATTTAAAGTACGGTAAAACTGTCATTTATGTCTCCTTTCTTAGTGTCTTTCTTCCCTTTAACATATTATTAAAGTATAATAAGCACAGCCCTAAGTTGGCCAAAGGAAATATATAGACAGTTTATTTATATGCCATCTTTTCTTGTTTTAGTTACCTAAAGTGGTCAGTTTTCTTTAGCAATACTGCCAGAAAGCTGTTGAGAAATAGGCAAAGAGGTTGGTTGAATTTCAAAATGAATTTTAATTAAGGAGTAGGTAAGCTCAAGTATCCGAATTATCTGAATACGAATGATAATTTTTTAATCATCCTACCTCAATTATGACTTTTTTTTTTTGCTTATTAACTTCTAGAATGTATATGTGTCTTTCATATAGTTGCAATCATAGTAACTATTTGGTTTTTGTTTTCACTTTGTATTTTCATCTTGTATTGTAGATATTTAACATTATTATTAACATTATTGTTTCCCAATCTTTATAGTATTTAATTGGGTTAATGTGCCCTAATCTATGTGACTGGGTCCCTAATGTGGGGTGTTAATAGATTTTTTTCCACTATTATTGTAATGATTTTCATCATGATCTTTTTTTCCTGCATTAGGATCAATTACTAGTATCATTATTAGGTCTGAATGTGGTAACTACTATTGGTATTTCCTATATAGTGTTTCCTAGAAAGTTTACCAATTTATAGGCAATTAACAATTCATTTATTAATTAATTTATTCAGTAAACACTGAGTTTTTGCTCTACGCTAGTTACTGTTCTAGGTCCTGAAGGAATGTGCCAGTTTCACTTGATTCTAGCCTGGTTCATAAATTTATATTTAAATATTTTCATTTTGTACTTTCCCTTTATTGTTAGTCTGTGATTTGATTAGTATAATTGTGGTTTACTTTTAAATGATTATTGAATTTGGTAATATTTTCACTCTTGGATTTTATAAAAAGAAAGCATTTCTGTTTTAACAAATTCAGTCTTATCTGTAGTAGAAATTGCTAACATACACAATATTTCATTTTAATAATTAGAGACTTATTTAATGAGTCTTGGGAAATATTTAATGAACAATGTGGGAAAAAAGTCAGAATTGTTAGATTAACTCTTTAAAAATTTAATAAAACCTAGAACAATTTAATATACTGGGTAGCTTGTTTATGCCCTGACAAAATAGATTACAGACTAGGGTAGGACTCCAATTACTATAGAATATTTTAGACCAGTAAACCAGTAGAATTGTACTACAATTTACAGTACAAGGGAATGCTTTGTCTAGTTTATCAAACACTCCATTTCTTATTAGTTGCTTACCAGAAAAGCCCAGCAGGCATACTTAAAATAGTACTTTCTCTATAAAGAAACCACTTCTTTGTCATTAGTACACATAATGAGGGGTGGAGGGAGAATATTAATACTTTAAAGAAAGTTCATTTAATCTATTGATTTTTAAAATGAATAAATATGTTTTTTTCTCATTTCTAATATTACACAGAGTAGCCTCTGATATTAGGGTTATTAGGGATTTTTGTATGGAATAGTTAGATCAAGTAAGAAAAGTTAATTTAAATTTTAAATAATTGGAATAATACTAAATTGTTTCTTTAATGGAACAATTTAAATTTATTTAATATTAGATTATAGAAGATATTTCTATTTTGCTTGAAAATTTCAAACTAATATTTTTATTAGTTTGAAAATTTACTAAAACCAGGTTCAAATTAAAAATAAAATTGATTAGTATGTACATTTTTTTTTTTTAACTGGGGTATTGAAAGTTTAAAGTTTTAACTGGAATACTTTGAAAGTTTAATATTAACTAGAATACTTCTTAATAGTTGAGAAAAAGTCTTTAACAATTAATTATATATAAAAAATCAATTATATATAGAAGGATGAAGAGGCTGAAAGTATAGTATTGAAGAGCATAGGCTCTGAAGGCCTACATCTAGGTTTGAATCCTGGTTCTGTAACTTACCAGCTGTGTCACCTTAGACAAATTAGACAGCTCTGTGCATGAGGTTCCTTAGCTGGAGAATGCAGGGCTACTGGTACCTTAACTCATAGGGATGTTGTGAAAATTAAATGAGGGTCTACTCATACTATTAAATTTTTCATATTTTGTCTAGCTCAGTAAATGTTTGCTGGTGTTATTTTTAATAATTAAATATTAATTTTCTGTTAAAGTACTTTTAATATTATTTTTGCCGCAATATTTACAGTGGTTAATCTGGTAGTGCAGTTTAGGATTTTAGTTACTTGCTCTTTTTTGTATCTTTTTAAAACTTTTATTGTAAACCTGGACAATTTTGACATTCATAAAAAAATAAAGCTATTTTTGTGTGGAGAAAAATTTAATGTTTTACTCTTATGAAAACTGAAAATTATAAGAAGACTTATTTATAGCTCTGAGTTGTCTGTTTTATACGTTGAAAATGCAAGGATAGGCCCTAATTTAGCTTTTGAAGTTCTAGGGATTTATTATATAGAAATAATACAAGAAAGAAAATGTCTTTACAGTTTTGAAAATTATTCAGTTATATTTATGATATTTAATATTCAGTTCTTAATTGACTAGGATTCATTCTAGTATAATCTTTGCTGATATGTTCTAATAGAATTTTAGAAAAAGGAGGGGCTCTTAGTTGTCAGAATTATAAACTTGTTTGGTTTTTAACTTCTTCAGCACCGCTATGTGATAAAGTTTAGTTTTTAGAGGATTATAAATATAGAGAAAACATTCTTATCTTAGAGTAGGATTTCTAAGTAAACATTAAAATAGGAAATATGTTAAAATAAATGTTTTATAAGAAGCTTTCCTAATTTACTTTGATATCCGCTGTTTATAGTTATAAAATAACATACTCACTGAAGTATATTGCAGTGGGAAACACCTAAAAGGAACCTATATTGCGCTTCCTCCAAACCTTCAGAATAGAAAAACAGATGGAGAGAGAGATGCTTCTTTTCCCTGTAAGCCATTTAGATAGCTTGTTGTTCTGCTTGAATATGGTAATGGAGATTCACCCAAACTTAAAACTAAATATCCCCATTGAGATGGGACAAGGGAAAAATTTCTATGAAGCCTTGTTAAGTTGGTGCTTTATAAAGTAGGATCAAAACATATCACCTTATAAATCTTTGTTTTTTTTTAAGGTCTTGGGATCCTAGCTTCTACAAATAAGACTGAATTGGAACATGTAGAACCGTCTTCTCCAAGCTCTAGCCCTGTGAAAAAAGGCAGTTCAATTAATTGGTCTTTCCCGGATAAATTAAAATCTCCACGAACTGTGAGGAAACTTTCCATGAAAATGAAAAGGTTGCCAGAACTTAGCCGAAAACTGAGTGTTAAAGGAACCTTGAATTATGTAAACAGTCCAGATAATACTTCTTCCTTGTCTAAATGTAACTGTCAAGAAATTCATCATACTGTTATTCTACCTTCTGGGAACACAACCACAGCTGCCAAGAGGAATGTTATAAGCCGATACCATCTTGATACCAGTGTAGCTTCTCAGCACAGCTACCAGAAGAAAACCTCTATAAGTTCTAAGTATTCTTGCAAAGGTGGTTACCTCAGTGATGGAGATTCACCTGAACTTCTAACTAAATCTAGCAAACATGGATCTGAAAACAAATTTGGAAAGGGAAAAGAAATAATTCCAAATGGTTGTAGCAAGAATGAAATTGACATTGATGCTTTTAGACATTACAGCTTTTCTGATCAACCTAAGTGTTCGCAGTACATATCTGGGCTCATGAGTGTGCATTTCTATGGTGCTGAGGATTTAAAACCACCTCGGATAGATTCAAAAGACATTTTTTGTGCAATTCAGGTAGATTCAGTAAACAAAGCAAGAACAGCTTTGCTCACGTGTCGGACGACATTTTTAGACATGGATCACACTTTCAACATTGAAATTGAAAATGCTCAGCATTTGAAATTAGTAGTATTCAGTTGGGAGCCCACTCCAAGAAAAAATCGAGTGTGTTGTCATGGAACTGTTGTTCTCCCCACCTTATTCAGAGTGACAAAGACACATCAGTTGGCTGTCAAACTTGAACCTAGAGGTCTTATTTATGTGAAAGTGACTCTTTTGGAACAGTGGGAGAATTCTCTTCATGGATTAGATATAAATCGAGAACCAGTAATATTTGGTGTTGATATTCGAAAAGTTGTAGAGAAAGAAAATACAGGATTGATGGTGCCACTCCTGATACAGAAATGTATTATGGAAATTGTAAAGCGAGGCTGTCAGGTATTATTTTTCTGTTTTTCTTTACTACCCTCTTTATATCTTTCTTTCTTTCTATCTATCTATCTATCTATCTATCTATCTATCTATCTATCTATCTATCTATCTTAATTAATCAATTAAATTTGTAGTAAGTCTTGGGGGGAAGGAATTAAAGGTAACGTAAAAGAATCTAATTTAGACATTTTCTTATTCTTTTTAAATTTCATTTCTGTTTAGGATATAATTCATGCCTTAACCTATGTTGTCCGTGAGTGAGAGCATGCTAGATAGATTTGCAATTTTTGTTTTGATGCAGAGCTGCATGGGCCTTACACCTAGAGATCAAGACTGCTTTATAATGGCATTCCTAGATAAGCCAGAATGTATAATATGGCAAATAATTAATTAATTTAAGGAATGTTTCTCTGTAGTTTGATTCTCTAGGTGGGGAGTTCCAACAATAACTCTTATAACCCACATTACTCCTAAAATTAACTCCCTGCCCTTATTCCCTGCTCTCCCGCTGCCCCATTCTTTGGAAAGCGTAAGTTTACCTGTCTCAACTTTGAGATAGCATGGAGGATGAGGAGAGGTTCTACAAATAAGAATACATCTCATTCTTTTTTCATTTTAAATAAGAAGGTAAAAGCAGTACAGTAAAACAAGAAACTTGGTGCTATTTGTGACAAGATATATAAATGTTAACCAGTTAATAGAACTTGTCTTTTTTTATTTTCATTAATACATGTCATAAGACTATGACGATGAGAAAAAGCATATCATTGAAAATATTATTCTGAGGTACAAGTAATTGTTTATGTTCATTTTTGCAACACTAAAACTAAAAATCATGTTCTGAGGTAATTCTACTTTGGTACTATCAGAATTTATAACACTGATTAAAAACATCAAGGGTAAATATTACAAAATCTGAAATATGGTTTCTTTATATAAAAGAAATTTAAAATAACCTACCACGAACTTAACATGGGAACTGAAGAAACAGCATAAGTTAGTGGAGTTTTGTGTTAAGATGCAGGAAATTTGAATTCTGGTTTCTCCTCCATTATTAGGTGTGTGATGTTGGGCAAGTTACTTAATCTCTGTGGGTTTTATATGTTTATATCTACAAAAATAGATACAGTAGCTTCTTGAAGCTAAAAGGTAGGACATCTGAATGTTCAAAACCTCTTCTCAGATGTATGATCTATCTGGTTGAGTTTGTGTTGTCTAGGTGAGAGTGAAGCCTTTAATTTTCAATCTGACTTTTGGTACAGTTACTTTTTTCTTCAGGTTCTCTGATTTTCCTCCATTCTTTTTCAGGCAGTGTGTAGAGAGATCAGAGATGTTAGGCAGATTTTAAAGCTAATTATTAAACGGAAACATTTACAATCGAATACTAACATAAGTAATTCGAATAGCACTGTACTTTTATAGTCTATTTCCTGAAATATTTTATAAAGAGGAGGTATATAAAACTGTTGTAACTTATTTTAAATGCTGAGAAAGCATTTTTAGCAATGCATTTTATTTTTATAAAGTTTTGAGTCATTTTAATAATTTTTTTGAACTAAAAAATAAATTTTACAGTTGTACATTTGGAACTGTACTTTTTAAACACCTTTTTTATGTTTTGTCTCTTTTGCTTCTCACTACCTACTCCACCCCTTAGAAAGAGGCTTATTCTGTACATTTTACAGACTAGCATACAGTTTAAATTTTGCTTACCTAAAAAGGCAATTATTCTTGTGTTTCACCATGAATATCAGGTTTTGCTAGTCACACCAAAAATAGTTTATGGCATCTTCCAAATGCTTTAAAGGCTATTATCACCCATCTCTTGCTTCTAATGGGAAAAATTACTATAGAAATCATACTCATGGTCCATCCAGTACAGATTCTATCTCTGATAGAGGCATCAAGCATGTACTTCAAGTGTTTCATTCAAGAAGTCAGCCTATGAAGTTAGGGATATATTCTAAAATAGCCTTTCCTTGAAATATGTATATTAGATTTTTTTTCCTTTACTCACCTTTAAAAAATATGTAATTTCAGCATGTTCCATTAATTTATTACTTACTATTGAAGTATTACTTTTTTTAATTTGTTCATCTCCTTTTCAAGTTCAAGGGGCTATATCCTTATGGGATTTTGTGATACTTAATTATGCTTACACAAGAAAGGCTGTACTCAAGTTAATTTCTTCTAATGTGATGACATTTCCTTTGATCATCTCTAATATTTTAGTTCCATTTTCTGGACCATGTACAGTTCTACCATGTCTTTCTTGCAATGATGTGACCAGCAGAGCACATGCTAATCTCACTGTGAATGTATCATGAATGTGGATAAGAGTAGGAAATTTGAATTTTATTCCCAGTATATTACTTGGTTTCCCATATTATGCTGATCCTTTTGAATATAACAACACCTTAGGTTACCTCCTCTTAGAAATAGTCATAAGTTCCTTACTATCTTTCACTTAGTAACTTTCCATCTCAAATATTTTGGATAACATTTCTCTGTATCCATTATTGACACTTTCCTATATTAAGACACACCTTCTGTAGTGTATTCTATCAGATATTTAATGACTCAGAAGAGGTTAGTGTAATAAGTAAACCTGGACATTTCATTTGTGTACTCCTTCCTCTAGGTCATTTATAACTTTTTTTTTTTTTGGTTTAACTTTTAAAATGATTCCTAGTTCACATTCTTAGCAGTTCCCATTGTTTGTTTTTACTTTATTCCTGTCTTGAAATAATTTCTTTATTCATAACTTACTTCAAGGTGATTGAACTTTCTAAATAGTCTTTGATGGGGAAGTATAGGTGCCAACCACTTATTTTCCTTAGTTTTCTTGAAGGTTTATTTTTTTAAAAAACTTGGATTGCTTAATCAGGCATGCTTTTTCTTTACAGATACCGTGTTGATTTCCTCCCAGTGAACTTCTTAAGACTTAATATTTTAGAACCTGTATGAACTAACAGTGTTCAAAAAAACAAATCTTTTTAACATAGGTTGAGAGGATGGGTGGTATCTTATCTGTGCATCTTATATACATTTCGAACTAGAGGTTTTATTTTACCTTTGATATACTATTTTAATTGAAGTTCCATCATCACTTTATAATCAGTTAACTTGATAAGTTAAAAAAAAATCATAGGTTTGCTTTTACTTCTTCCTGAGAATCTTTTCTTTCCTAAAAAGATAATTTTACACAAGTAGTATATTGGAAACTTATTTCAACTATATACTTTTTTATGGATAAAGAAACTGAGTTTTAAAGAGATTAAATAACTTGCCCAAATTCACCAAGCAAAAAGTGATAGAGCGAGGCTTTGTGAATTCAAAACCCATGTTTAGCCACTGTATTATTTCAGTCTAGAGCAAAAAATGTTAAAGGACACCATCGTGGGGCATGGAGATATTGGTTGAGCATATAAAACTAAAAGAAAGGGATTGTGTCTTTGCTTAAGAGAGCCAGCACTATAGAAATCATAGTATGTTGTTTGAATTTAAATGAAGGAATAGAATGTTTTCATTAAACTAATCAATATAGTCTATTATGAAATTTTAAAAGTTGTGTTTGAAATATTTTTAATTAAATGCCATCAAAACATATTTGATTGCCAAGTTCATGTGATTTATACATACTATACTATTTTCTCTTTATCAAATTTACCATAATGTGGCCATAATTTTATTTCTAGGTAGTAGGCCTATACCGATTATGTGGTTCAGCAGCAGTCAAGAAAGAACTTCGAGAGGCTTTTGAGAGGGATAGCAAAGCTGTTGTTCTGTGTGAAAACCAGTACCCAGATATAAATGTAATAACAGGTAATAAATAGATTTTATTTTATGTACACAATTTGGAAAGACTACATCTGTAGGAAAGAGCATTGAAATACTATTTTGTAGCCTAAATTTAATTTGCTTTTATTCTAAAGTCTTATCTTGAGAAAATTAGAGACAACTTCCTGGGAGAGGTGACTGCTCAGCTAACTTTTAAAAGGTGAACTGGACTTAGCCGGGCAAAGGTTGAAGGAGGGTACTCTGTTAGCAAAAACATGGAGATGAAAAACTACATGAGTTACAACACTTGGTAAAAAGGAAAGCACTAGGCAGGTGAGTGCTGAGAGATGCCTAGGGTGCTTTCTCACACTGGAACCCAGAACTGATGATGAGGATACTTTGGAAACATCAGAATTTTTTTTCTCCCCTCCCTTCCCCTTCCTTCTCTCCCTTTTCCTCCCTCCTTTCTTCCTTCCCTGCCTTCCTTTCTTTTTACTTCCTTCTTTCCTTACCCCCTCTCCTCTCTTTTCTCCTTTCCCTCCCCTCCTCCCTCCTTCCCTCCCTCCCTTCCAAGTTAGTTGGATGAGAGTTTCCATGTAATAGGTTTTATAATACTACTGCATTAGAGATACACAGCTAGCTAGGAGGGCCAGAGTTCTTGGCAGAGAGAACAGGGTGAATTTTGTGATGGACAGTTAATAAAACATGTACTATAAACTAGCCTCTAAGAGAGAGAAGTAGTTCTAGTGATTAGGATGCTTTTTTTCTTTTAAGTGTGATGATACCTATATGCCACAGTCTCGCCATTAGCCTAAGCGATTTTAACATACAATCGACCAATCCCGAATCTTTTTGTTAAAAGACCATTCTTTCTCCATTGAACTGATTTTGCACCTTGTCAAAAATCAATTGACCATAAATGTGAGGGTTTATTTTATCTAAATTTTAGTTCATTGATCTATATGTCTGTCCTTATCCCAATACTGCATTATTTTGATTACTGAAGCTTTGTAGTACATTTTGAAATTGGGAGGTATTAATCTTCCAATATTCTTTTTCAAGATTTTTTTGTTTGTTTGTTTGTGGCTATTTTGGATCTCTTGCATTTCCCTGTGAATTTTAGAATCAGCTTGTAAATGTCTGTGAAAAAGCTAGCAGGGGTTTTGATAGGTTTTGCATGGAATCTATAATCAATTTGGAGATTATTGCCATGTTAACAGTATTAAGTCTTCTGATCTATAAACATGGGATAGCTTTCCATTTAGATCTTCTTTTGTTAAATTCCTAAGCTATTAGAAATGGAATTACCTTAATTTTATTTTTGGACTGTTCATTTTTAGTGTGTAGAAATACAATTGATTTTTGCGTGTTGATCTTGTACTTTGTTAAACTTGCTTATTAGCTCTATTAGTTTTTTTAGTGGATATACAAAATTATGTCATCAGCAAATAGAGATAGTTTTACTTCTCTCTTTTAAAAATGGATTCTTTTTACTTCTTTTTCTTGAGTAATTGCCTAGCTAGAACCTCCAATATGATATTGAACAGCAATGGCAAGAGTGAACATCCTTGTTCCTGATTTAGGAGAAAAACATTCAGTCTTTAGTTATGATGTTGACTGGGTTTTTCATAGGTCCTCTTTATCAAGTTGAAGAAATTCTTTTCTATTTCAGGTCTGTTGCGTGTTTTTATCATGAAAGGGTGTTGGATTTTTTTTCAATGACTTTTCTGAGACTATTGAAATAATCAGTTGTTTTTTGTCCTTTATTCTGTTGATATGGTATATTATATTAATTGTTTTTCAGATGTGAAGCCAAGCTTGTATTCTGAGATAAATCCCACTTGATCATGATATATATATTTCTTTTAAAAAAATATTTTGCTGGATTTAGTGTGTGAGTATTTTATTGAGGAATTTTGTGTCTGTATTCCTAAATATTGGTCTATAGTGATGTCTTTGTCTGGTTTTCGTGTCATGGTAATATTGGCCTTGTAGAATGAGTTGGAAGTGTTCTCTTCTGTTTTTGGGAAGAGTCTGTGAAGAATTAGTGTTAATTCTTCTTTTAGGATTTGATAGCATCTATCTGAGCCATGCTATTTTTTGTGGGAAGTTTTAAAATTACTAATTCAGTCCCTTGTTACAAGTCTATTCAGGTTTTCTATTTCTTCTTGAGTCACTTTCAGTAGTTTATATCTCTCTACAAGTTCTACTTTCATCTGAGTTTTCTAATTTATTGTCATACAGCTGTTCATAGTATTCACTTATAATCCTTTTTATTTCTGTGAGGCTGATAGTGTTGTCCCCTCTTTTATTCCTGATTTTAGTTATCTGAATCTGCTCTCTTTTTTTCTTAGCCTCATTGAAGGTTTGTAAATTTTGTCGATCTTTTCAAAGAACCAATTTTTGATTTTGTTGATTTTACTTTTTTATTATCTATTTCATTAATTTCTACTATGGTTTTTATATATTTTTTGTTACTTTGAGTATAATATGCTCCTCTTTTTTTACTAGCTTCTTAAGAAAGAAACTGAAGCCATTGATTCGGTTGAGAGTTGACGATGCATCAGAGAGTGTTCTAGGTGTTGGGCATACAGGGCTCAAGAAGACAGAGAAGGTTCCTGTTCTCAGGAGCCTACATTCTAGTAGTGGGGAGTGGAGGATTAGAGAGGGAGGATAGAGGATGGAAGTGAACACAGTAAAGTAGCTAATAATTAAAATAAAATAGCTAATAATTGTTTTTTTTTTATCTCTCCCTCCCTCTCCCCTCCCCCTTTCTCCTCCTCCCTTCTTCTCTCCCTCCCTCTCTCTCTCCTTCCCCAGAGTGTTTATTTAATATCTTCTCACTCTCTTCAAATTGCATTTCACCAGGTAACACTCTTAGTGATCACCTTGCCTCCTAACTTCTCAGAGAAAATAGAAGTGATCAGATGGGAACTTCCTCTACTTTTTGTGACCCAACTTGCCAACCTGCCTTCTTTGGCATACATCCTTTCTTACTTTCCACTATCCTTTTTGTAACAGTATAGAAATGATCTTCCTCACACTTTGTACTAATTTTAACTCTCTTTTGTGTTCTCAGGAGTCTCTTCTTCCTTCCTCTTTGGGGGCTTTACTTAATAGATTATATTTCTCTCTCCTGGACCTTAAAAACCATTTTAATATCTTCTTTACATTAGCAATTAAATGTTGAAGTCATTCCCATCTTAAAAAAAAAAAATCCCTACTTTGATCCTGCTTCACCCTGCCCTTCCTGCTACTCTGTGGTTGCCACCTTCTCGCAAAGCCAGATTTCTGGAGCAAGTTGCCTCTCTTTTTTTCTCTTTCTCTGTTTCTTTAATATCTATTCACTTCCTAACCTGCTGCAACTTGATTTCTGTGTCCTTTATTCTCCTGAAACTATGCTTTCCAAGGTTACTGCTTTCCTTCCTTGGTATACATTTTTTGGTCCTTATCTTAAATTATATCATTGTTTCTTATACCTAGTTACCAAACCCTGCTGCTGCCTTAGAACTACAACAGGAATTTGTTAAAAATACAGAGGTATGAGCCCTGACCTCTGGAGATTCTGATTTAGTAGGACTGACATGGGGCTCTGGAATCTATTATTTTAAAGTTCCTCAGATTGTTTCAGTGTGCAGCCAAGTTTGAGAAACACTCTTCTCCATATGATTTAACATAGTTCTTATCTAACCTAACTATTGTTGGATTTGAGTTGACATCACAGACTCTTTCTTGAAACATTCTTTCCTTGGCAGCATATTAGCTAGTTTCTGCCACCCGCCCTGCCTCTTCTTACCACTCATACTTTAGCCATTCCTCTTAGTTGCTTTTGGAAGATCTTCCTGCCAGCCCCTCAGGAGCTGATGTTCTCCAGGGCCTTCTCTTATCATATCACTCTGTATGCTTTCCTGATAATCGCAGTCATTCCCGAGGTTCCAGTTATCATCTTTAAGGTGATCATTCTCAGATCCCTGTCTCCAGCCATCTCTTTCCTGAGCCTCAGATTTTTATACCTAGCAGCCTTGAATGTCCCATAGATACCTTAAGCTTAATATGTTCAAAATAAAACTCCTTTCTATCCCCTAAAATATGGTTTTCCTTCTTTTTCCTCTGTTTCAAGTAATGGCACTATTCACCCAGATGCTGAAGCCCCAAACCTAGGAAACATCCTTACTTCTTCTTTTCCCTCAAAATTACAAATGCATTTTTCGCTTCATGGTCCTGTTTGGGGAATTTATTCTACCAACATGCCTGCATACATACAAAGGAAGCTATGTACTGAAAATATTCAAGCATATAATGGTAAATAAAAAGGGAAGAAACAGAACAAGACATATATGCTACCTTTTATGGAATAAAGGAGAACATAGTAATATATAATTTATATTTTCATAAACAATTACGTGGCAATATGTTTATATTTTAACCAACACTAGAAGGATGCATAAGAAACTAATGAACCATGTTACTATCAAAACTTAAGAGATTATCAGATGGGAAGCTTATATGATCATGTTTAAGTTCAAACTGAGCTTTCAAACTAAATTCTAAGCTGAGAGCATGTTCTGAATTAGTATTGTCTATATTTAGATGTTCGGTGACAGAAATATCTCCTATTTTTCCTTGTGATCACACTCCAGTTTTTAGCTAGCATCTTACCTACCTTGCTTATATGTAACAACCCTTTCCAGGTTGTTCTACTACAGGTGATATCTCTTAGTTCATAACCACTTATGATGTGTTTGGAATTGACTTCTCTCATTCCTATTATAGTGACAAGTCTGATGTTTTCTGTTCTTGGCTTTTGGTTTCATTTGTTTGATTTTAGGAATGATTTTTTTCTTCCACAGTGTAGCATTAGAGATAATCCAACCATCCAGTATCTATGTTTTTTATACATACACGCACGTACACACACACATACACACAAGACATCTCCAGTATTAAAGAAGAAATATATTTATATAGGTCTTATTTGCAAGGGCTTTGATCACTGACGCTCTTTCATTATCAATTAAAAGGCTGGAAATTCAAAATTCATATAATTGGAATAATTTACAATTAATAATATACCTTGATTTCTTAACTTTTGTTTTACATGCATTTAGAGGAGGTTTTTATGGGGAAGAATTAATAGGGTATATGTATCAAAAATGATTTACTTTATTAGCAACAAACCTATATGTATGATAATTGGAAACTACATGTGTGCTTTTGAAACATGCTTTGAAAACAAAAAGTCAATGAGGCAATTTATAAGAATATAAAATGTTACTATTTTATTATAGTTTTTACATTGTTGCTTTTATAATTTTCAAAATATTAAAAGTTGGCTGTAATAATACTTAAATAAAAAAAAAAATTTACCGCAGTTTTCTATTTCACTTTGAAGACCAATTGCCAACTGTCTCTGATTTATTTGTTTTCTCAAGGTGTTCTTAAGGATTATTTAAGAGAACTTCCTTCTCCTCTGATAACAAAGCAGCTTTATGAGGCTGTATTAGATGCAATGGCAAAAAATCCCTTGAAAATGTCATCAAATGGTTGTAAGAATGATCCAAGTGACTCCAAGCACACTGTCGACCTGCTAGATTGTCTGCCTGATGTTGAGAAGGTAAGCATAATTGTATACATTTTTCCTGAAAGGCAGCTAATGAATTTTATACTTAGCTCCAGAACTACAAATAATTTTTAGCTATTTAACATCTGTGGCACTCATGAGTTTTAGCTGTCTTTACTAAAGTCTTGTTAAACAGCATAAGTCTAGAAACTGCTTCTTAAACAGAATCAATTTAGAAAAAATGTTATCTTTGTGTGATTTTGGCCTAGGCATGAATACTCCCATAAGTTTTTAAAGAGTATTGTTATCTTATTATTAAAATAATATATGTTTATTATAGAATAATGGGGAATATGTAGAAAAGAAAAATGAAAATTACAATTATTGTGCTCACTTCAGCAGCGCATGTACTAAAATTGGAACGATACAGAGACGATTAGCGTGGCCCCTGTGCAAGGGTGAGCGCAAATTTGTGAAGCATTCTATATTTTTTTTGAGCAATGCCATCCCAATAATTTTTAATAATAATAATAATAAATAAAATTACAATTATCAAAATCTAAAGGCAACTATAATTAAAATTTGTTTTTTTCTTTTAGTATTTTAAGAATATCATTAACTGTTTTGGAGTACATGGCTTAGCCTCAAGACTTAAGCGACCTTCACCCCTACCATTTCCTTCCTCCTTGCCTCTTCCCGTTAGTCCCCTCCCCACAATTTAAATCTTGGGACCAATATATTCAGGTACGGCTGAAGGAGAAATGGAAAGATGGCTGGGTCTGCAGAACCAGGCTTAGCTTAACTTTTAGCCATTGTTTCTCAGAACAAAAGGGAAAATAAGGGAAAAAGATATGGTCGGGCTTGTCCAGATAAGGCTGATTTTGTCCATATTTCTTCCATGTGAGGACGGAAAGGGCAAGAGTTAGTGAGTAGAAGTGTTAATCCCAAGCTTCATTCACTAGTTTACTGTAGTCTTTTGAACATCCTGTGCTGTGTCCAATTAGATTAGAAATTACTGCTTCTTTGGGTGGCGGGAAGGGGACAGCTATAAAGAGGTGAACAGATGCAGAAGGGCAGGGTGAAGGGATAGTCCCTCACCAATATTAAGTATAAGTGTCATTTTACATATAAGTGAAGAAATGAGTATCAGGGAATTTAAATTACTTTCCCAAGGTTATATGACTTTTGTGAGTGTTATAGTCTATCATGTGAATTTAGGTCTTTCTTACCCTAAAACTTATGCTATTAACATCTTTTCTAAAAAGGCTGCATAATATTCCACTGAGTGGATTTGACATATGACTGTTTTCTTGTATAATATTTAGGTTTTGATCCTATTTGTATATATTTGTTCACAGATTTCTTTTCATCTAGAATTACTTATTTGTATGAGAATCTTAGAGTACAATTGCTTATTTAAATGATGTGAACATTTTAAGGCTCTCAATACATATTTTTATATTACTTTTCAAGAGGGGAAAAACAATTATATATTTTTTGGCTCATTTTATTTAGTAGACAAAAAAAGATTTGTTATTTTAAGTGGCATTTTTTTTTTGTTTTCTATTAAGAGTGAACCTTATATATTTAAACAGTTGTGGTTGTATGTGTGTTGTGTTAACCAGTGTGCGACTGGTTTTGATGTCAAAATATCAATTCTTCTCTAGTTTTCATTTCATCTTCATTTATTCTCTTCACAGCCAAACATTGACAGAATGTTTATTCCGGCTGTCATCACTTCTTTACCACTCATTTACTACTCAACACATTGCAATCTGGCTTTCTGCCCCATCTCTCTGGACTTGTCCTTGCCAAGGTTACTAATGACCTTCTAATCCCTAAATCCAGTTGTCACTTTTGGCTCCAGAAATAATATGTCATTTATTTTTTCCTCATAATTTTTAAAATTACAGTTCTAGTTGGCATTTATTTTTTCAATACAATTATAAAGAAGAAATTACACACTCATTTGTTAAATGATTGTATGCCACTACTTCAAAAAACATCATTTCTTTCCATAATTACTTAAACCTAAATAACCATTCCACTTCTTGAACAAACTCCCCTTACTAGTTTCTTCAAGGATTAAAAACTTTTTTTTTCAATAAATTTGCTTTTCTAATTATATTATTCTTCCCTTGTCCAAAGTTTGTCTACCTGAAATATTTATTAGTTAATTAAGAAGCCATTTGGGTCTTTTCCCCAATCTGGATCATGATAGAACTTTGCCACATTGTGAAATGGTTAGCTTCCTATATTTAAGGATGCTAGTCTCCTACTTATGACGACAGGATTTATCCATACTCCTCTTTCTATCACAGCCTTTGCTGTTGTCATTTTAGAGAAGGGAAGAGAGGGAAACATTATTGGTATAATTACCTAGGAACTCCAGCTGAAATTTGGACTGCATTCTTGAGCATTTTGTAAAGAATGTATAATATAACCATTTAATGGATCAAATTATGTTATTGGAACCTAAGGGTCCTGTGTAACATTTCTATAATAAAATAAGTTTCAAGTTCCAAACATCCAACTTACAAACAAACGAATCTTTGAGATAACCTTTTAAAAAGTGACAGGATGTCTATGTTTTCTGCTATTAATTGCGACCTTGCATTTGCCCTTGTATAACTAAATATATTAAGTGAAATTCAATTTAATTTAGGCAACCCTAAAGATGTTGTTGGATCATTTGAAATTGGTGGCTTCTTATCATGAAGTGAATAAGATGACCTGCCAGAATTTGGCTGTGTGCTTTGGACCAGTATTATTAAGTCAGAGGCAAGAGACTTCCAACCATAACAACAGAGTCTTTACTGATTCAGAAGAACTCGCCAGTGCTTTGGATTTTAAAAAACATATTGAAGTTCTTCATTACTTACTTCAACTCTGGCCAGGTAAATGATTCTATAGAAATATTTTTCTCTTTCAGTGATAGGGTGTTTGAATTAGCTGATCATTAAATATGCTCATATATGATTAAAGAAAACATCTCTGGATTTTGCTTTTTGAAATAGTTATGAATTAATACCTGCCCTTTAGATTTCTCCATTTAAATTTTCTGCTTTTACTGATAACATTATAAACATATAGATCAATCTGTACATTTTGGATTTGGTCAGATCTGGATTTGAATTCTGGTTGTGTCACTAATTAACAGTCTGACTCTTGGGCAAGTTCTTTAACATCTTAGAGCCTCAGGGTCACCTTCTATCATATGGATTTAATAATATGCTTATAGAATTAATAGGAGAATTAAATTAAAAAATGTATATATAAGATGCTCAGCACAGCTCTTGGTACATAATAGGTACTCAGTCAATATTAATTTTTTTTTATTCTCATTTTTATTTCAACTGGCTTGAAGCAGAATTTATATTTCTCCTTAGATCAGTTCTTCTTGACATCTTACTGTAGTAATGGGCATTCTTCAAATTATCCTGGCTTCAACTGACAATTATCTCTGATTTTTTCATCTTTCGTATCCATCCCTTATTCCAGTTAATAACAAATGACTGACATTTTCCTAATATACCTCTTACATAGTTTCAGAACTAAAAGGAATACGTATGTAATTGAATTATATCCCATATTTAATTTCCAAAATTTCCTTACCCTGTGATAAGTGCCCCTGCTCCCTCCCTCCCACCCTGCATGGTACCAAACGGGAGAGTACTTAGGTGCTTAGTGGCCCGCAGAGTGATAGAGAGCTTCGGCTCTGGAGTCGGGCTTGGATTCAGACCTGGACTGTGTCTCTCACCGATAGTGTGGACTTAGGCAAATACTTCAGTTTCCCTAAACCTCAGTTTGCTTCTCTATAAATAGTGCCTACATCAGAGTTGTTGTGAAGATTCAGATAAAACATCTAAGGCAATGAGCAGAGTATTTAGAATAAAGTTGGCCCTCAATAAATGTGCTTTGTTACTTTTATAGATTTATATGAGAAGAATAGATCAAAGTACAAAGGAATGCTTGATGTAGTCTTTTAAAGTAAACCTAATTTTTTAAAGTGAATTAAAAATCAAGCTAATAACAATTTTCTTTTTTTAAGAAATTTCTTTTTATTTTTTATTTTTACTTTTATTAAGGTGAGGCAACCCTTGGTTGACCTCACAGATTGCAAGGACTTTGTCAGCTTACAATCTCTCTTTTTTTATGCCTAGCGCACCTGTTCTTCCTAGGTGGTCTCCCATCTAAATATTACCCAGGCCCGACCCTGTTTAGCTTCCAAGATCGGATGGGATCGGGCTTGTTCAGGGTAGCATGGCTGTAGACAAGCTAATAAAAATTTTCAGCTTTTAAATTTGGAAAGTTAAATTTTTTCTCTTTTTTAAACACAGGCTTAAAAGTCATTTCTAATTTATATTTTAGCTGAATTAGTATGTATTATTAATTATTTAAAAATCCTGAGTCAAGATTCTCTGGGTAATTGGTGTAATTTCTGCATTTAGTGCCTAGTATAAGGGATCTCTCAGGTTAAAGTATTAAATATGTGTTTCCTAGCTTTTCCTAAAACTGCTTTAATTCTAATAAACATCAGGAATTGAGAGAGGAGTCATCTTATCATTCTAGTCACAAAGGAAAACTTGCTTGCCTGAAGATATCATTAAGTTTATCAGTACCTGAGTTCTTTATCATTAATTCTATACCAGAAATTAATGTCATTTCATTATTTTGTAGTGGCCACCTTAGTTTTGGGTATAGGAACTTATATATTATGTTATAGAAAAAGCAGGTTTAGATTTCAGATTCACAGTATTTCAATGACAACCTAAAACTGACTCCTATTCCAAAGATTTGTGTTGTTGGATTTAAAAATAACTGCCTCTTTTATATAACTTTTAATTTTTGTTTAGTTATAGCACCTCAGACAAAGGACAGAACAGAGTAGTTAGTTTTTCCCTCTAAATCATTTGCTTCTGGACTGAAGAAAAGGCAGAAATCAAGTAGATGTAATATAATTACTGAGCCTGAGAAAACTGATGGTAACATAGAGAATGGGCCATAGCATATTAATTTGGTGAATGCCCATCTCATGCATTCAACAGGTTTTGGCTCTCCTTGCTATGCATATCTTACTTATTTTTCTTTTTGGACTTTCCCTTACTACAGAGGTAAAAAGAGTTGGTTCCACTTTCTCTCTCCCGACATTCTTTTTTACTTTCTTAACTTTTTGTTTTGTGTTTTTGTTTGTTTTGTTTTTTTTTTTTTTACTTTGGGGCAAGATTATAACTTGCTTTGAGCTTTCCATTTGATAAATCTTATTTTCAAAGTGATCAGTTAGAACCCTAACACATTGGCACTGGAAGGTAAAAATCATCCTGCCAATGGTTTTTCAGATTGTCTTTTGCCAAAGCCCTAAGTTTCTTTGGAAGCAGTGTTAGGGCCAGATTGGCAACAGGTAGGGGAACAAAATGGAAGTACACTTCCCTTTTGACCAAAAACAGTCTTTTCATCTTTTTTATGTAATGGGTTTATACAAAATTGTTGCTCTTCGAAAATAGGTTTGCCTTTTTAAGAATATTGAAAATTACCGATAGACTGCCATTTCACTTTACAGATGGAGAAATAGCTTTAGAGAGTGTACCTGCAGACCAGCTGTTTTCTGTATTACATTAATTTCCCCTAATCCTTTTAATTTCATTTTTCTCATGAGCTTAAACTTCATGAGATCAGGGGCTATATTTTGCTTACCCTTATCATTGCAGGTCCTAACAGAGTACTTGGCACTAACTAGACAATATATTCTGTTAAATAAAGCAATTATACTATAGATAAAAGGCTAATAAAGTGGGGATTAAAAATATAAATTCGGTAGAAAACTAGATAAGAAAATTAAGTTTCTTAGTACTTATTATATTTTGAAAGTTTTTCAGTAGCCTTATAGACTGCATTTTTCATTTTATTCTGTCGAAGATGAGTAGTCAACAGTGCTGGGAAAATTAGAGCTTTTTTTTGTAGTTAAAATTAGCCATTTTCTCTTCATAATTAATAGGAAATCATTCTACCGTCAGTAGTTTAAAAAGCCAGTGAAGCTGATTTTTCAGAAATTGTATTTGTGTCTAAAAGATATAAATATTATAATAGGTTTTGTAAATATTTTCCAAGAAAATTTACAAAAACAATGTTTGAATAAGGACTTGGTTAAACAACTTTAAGCAGCTGGCAACAAAATAAACCTGGATTTTGCAAGTGAATGTCAGAAAATGCAAGCACAATAAGACAAGCTTAAACACAGTCAAAAGTATTTCACTTTGGTTGGATCAGAAACCAGATGACCTCAGGGTTAGCAGAGTACTGTAATGGCTTGGCAAAAACAACAGGCAAGACACTTAAGCACTATGGAGAACAAGAATAGCTCAGAAAATGAAGGGAGAAAAGCAAAGATTGGAAATAAGCAGCTAGAGAAAAAGGACTATGGATAATCAGACAGTGCAAAAATTCAGATATCCATGCTGCACATTCTGCAATTTCATTAGTTAATGGCATGGGACATTCTATATTAATACTGTTATTAAAGATCAGTTTAAAGTAAATACCAGACCTTTATTTTCTAGAAAATTTTAGATCAAGAGCTTTTAGCTATTCATAACAATATAAAATAACCACTATAAAAATGCAGATAAGTAGAAATGTTAAAAGCATACCTATATACAGTTATCAAGTATTTTAATAAAAGCTAAGTTTTAAAAGTTATGACTAAAAGTTATCACTAAGTCTGGAAAACTAGAACCATATATATGTTTATGTTACTTTTTAATTATTTTATTTTGTACAGTAGGAAACAAGTATTCAGTATGCATTGGAGACTATAAAGTTGGTACATTATCACTGATGATATGTTCTATTAGAGAAGGACAGTATAAACAAGAGGTACTTATTAACAGAATAAACAAGCAGAAAGAGAATGGTATTAAGGACAGGTTTTAAAAGCTATGCTTCAACATTTAAATTAAGTTTGTTTTATATACAGAAGAGCCTTAGACAAATTTTTTGTTCAATATACAGTAAAGAGTAAATGGTGAAGCCTTGATTTGTTATGAAATAATGTGTGTCTCTATGGTAATCTGTATGGCCAGCGCAACACATACCCTTAGAAGAAATTAGTCTTGATATGAGGAATGTTATTTGAGATTATGAGATACCTAACCAGAATGGGAAAATAAAATATCTGTACTATTTTCAGGCAATAAATGAAGACTATTAGTAACTAATGCTGTGTAATCAAACTCAGGTAACAAGTGGTGAAGTCTAGTATTTGCATTTTATCAAAGTGAAATTTGGGCTGCTTAGTAAATTATGACACTGCTACTAATAGAATTGCAAAAACACACAAAGGTCAGAACTTTTAGTGTGAGCACTTTAGATGCCTTTGCCTCATTTAGATGTTTGCAGACAAAGGAACTTTTTGTATTGTTTGTATACCAACATGCCTTGCCTGCTTTTTGCTGTAGCTTTTAATTTAGAAGCTACCAGCTTAGCTACTGTTTGAATTATAACTAGATAATAATTAACTTGCACAGAAAGTTAACCAACATTAGAAATTCAATTTGTTTGGGGATGTTATGATATAGCATGAATTAGAACCCCTGAACATTCTACTAGCTTTTGTCCCTAATCTTAACTATGTGTGGTAATAGAAAAAATAATTATGGAATGCTTTCCTTAGATAGCATGCATGTTTTTGTTTTAATGCATGTCTTTAGTTGATTATTAAATGGCTTATCTTTAGCTCTGTTTTTTTTAAGGCCAATTGGATTACTGTCACAAAGCAAATTTATTGTTTGTTTCTAGTGCATCGTTTAACTGTCAGAGAATCAACAGACAATTTGTTCCCAGAGGAGAAGTCTTCTCTAAATTATTTGAGAAAGAAGAAAGAACGACCTTACGTGTTAAATTTGAGCAGTAACGATTCATCAAGAGTACTGAGGCCAAGGCAAACCAGATTAGATAGTCCACTTAGTAATCGTTATGCAGGAGACTGGAGCAGCTGTGGAGAAAACTACTTTTTAAATACAAAAGAAAATTTAAATGATGTGGATTATGATGACGTCCCTTCAGAAGATAGAGAAAATGGAGAAAATTGCAGCAAAATGTATGGACCAGATATAATGATTGAACAGCCAATTCCCATGTCCAAAGAGTGCTCATTTCAGACATATTTGACTATGCAGACAATTGAGTCTACAGTAGATCGAAAAGTCAATCTCAAAGATCTACAAGAAAGTATTGATACTTTGATTGGAAATCTGGAGCGTGAGCTCAACAAAAATAAGCTTAGTATGAGTGTCTGAGACTGAGGTTTTTCACAATGTTTTAAAGTTTCAAATCTTTCCATTTTCTTATACCTCTCACAGTGATTTTTAAAATTGTTTTATTCTTGAAACCTTCAGTTAATTTCTAATAAGTTAAGTGATTCAGTTAAAAATACTACTCATTAATATAATTTTTACTTATCTAATTAGAAAAATTTACTTGGAGTAAAGATAACTTGGACTTCTTGTGAATATTTAAATCTTGCCAGTTTTATAGAGATAACTTTAAATGCACTTGTAAGTTTCAGATAAGTTATTAGCCCTCAAGAATTTTATACTTTATAGGAACTGCTCTTCTGCAGCTGAAACAGATGTTCCTTTTAGAGGAACATTGCAGCTGCTTAGTCAGATTTGCAGTATCAGTCCAAGTACACTGCAACATCATTTGTTCACATTTCATTTGCAATGCAAATGCTGCTATAAGAAAACATTTTTGTAAATAAAAGTAAAATTATACAAATATTGATGTATTCTGTATTAACATTTAGTAATTATTTAAGCTTATTAAAATTAAATATTTTTATAATTCTGAAAATATGTGTATAAGTACATATATGTATAGGTATTAGAAAGGGGGGAGGGATGGGCTGCAGAATCACGTTTCTTTAAAGTATATATGTCATGAGGCCAAAATCATTAGCTTAAAATGTCTTTTTCAGGGAAAGAACTTTTAAGTTAAAGGAGGAGTTGCATAGAAACACATGAACCAAAACACTAGATGCATCTGAATAGAAATAATAGACTTCCTTTTTTTTTGATTTACAGAAAGTCAGAATATCCCCAATGGGAATTCATCTTTTAAAGTGAAATCCTCTAACTTCTTATAGGCTTAAGTGCCCAGATTTCTGCACTGGTGACATAGATTATAAAAAATTTCTCCTATTCTATGCATTTTTATGTTCCACTTTTTAAAAAAATTAATTATACGTAAAACATATTTATTTATAGTAGTACATTTATAACATTGACTTTGTAATTACCTTCATTTGTTCCTAAAAAATCTTGCCAGCTTACTACATGTTATTGATTTTTAAAAATTAACTTATATTGGCTAAGTGTATCTACAAGGTAGTCATAGCAATCAGCAGTGTTTGAAAATGAACATTTAGAAGCCTTTTTGAAAATTAAATTGGAATGTATTTTTTAAAACTTTTATACCTACAAAATGTATAATTTTAAAATTATAAATAAAATTTGAATTACCAACTTAAAGATGTAGCAGCCATTAGAAAACCTGACTTGATGTTTTTCTAAATATTAAAGTATTTAACTATTTGTATGCAATATACATTGATAAACAGAACACCTTGTTATTTAACTTGAAGACTCAATTGTTAAAAAAATAACTATTTTTATGTGAAATTTTTATTTTTTAAAGCTTTGTTAAACAATTCAGAAGAATACCAAAAGAATATGTGACACTTATATATAGTGAATAAACAGTCAAAAGAAATGTATTTAAATAATTTGTAAGAAGACTGTCTCGATCTTTTTGTTTGCTATATCATGTATATTATATGACTTGAATAAGTTGTTCCACAAATGTAAAAGTTATATTAAAATATTACCTTGATGTCATGCTATTATCATAATGATTTTAAGCATCACTTATTTTAATGTCATTCTTTTTAAACATGTTAAAGTATTGGACCACTATGTATTATCCACAAATATATGTAATAACTTTATTTGGTCCGTAATTGAATTTTCCAGACTCTAATATACTTTAAGGGCCATACTTATTTTGTTATATTATGTTGGATAGGAATAATTTTAAAGTTAATCTCTGCCATTTTAAATAGAAAATACAAAATATCTTTTGTTGTCTAAATCACTGAGTCATAACAATAAACCTCTTTGACTCTGCTGTATTCAGTAGAACTCAATAATTTATGCCTTTATTTTATTTATTTATTTATTTAATGGTGACATTGGTTAATGAAATCCAATAAGTTTCAGTTGTATGCTTTAACAGTAAGGCATATATATATTTGCACGGTGTTCACTTCCCATAGTTAGATTTGTTTCTGTCACCACATATTTGACCCCCTTTACCCCGTCTACCTCCCTCCTTCTCCCTCACCCCCTACCCTCTGGTAACCACTAGTCTATAGTCCATGGCCATGTGTCTCTGTTTGTCCTGTTCATTTGTTGCTTTTAGGTTTATATCCCACATACAAGTGATATCATGTGATTTTCGACTTTTTCTGTCGGGCTTATTTTGCTTAGCATGATTATCTCGAGGTTCATCCATGTTGCAAATGGCAGTATTTCATCTCTTCTTAGGGCCGAGTAATATTCCATTGTATATATGTACCACAGCTTCTTTAGCCAATCATCTATCATAGGATACTTCAGTTGCTTCCATGTCCTGGCCACTGTGAATAATGCTGCTATGAACATCGGTGTGCAAATATCTTTTCGGATATGGGTTTTCAAGTCTTTGGGGTAAATACCCAGTAGAGGGATTGCTGGAACATATGATAGGTCAATTCTTAGTTTTTTGAGGAACCTCCATACTATTTTCCATAGTGGCTGTACCAATTTGCAGTCCCACCAGCAGTGTATGAGGGTTCCTTTTTCTCTGCATCCTCTCCAGCACTTGTTATTACTTGTCTTATTGATAACAGCTATTCTAATAGGTATGAAATGGTATCATTATGGTTTTGATTTGCATTTCCCTAATAGCTAGTGATGTTGAGCATCTTTTCAAATATTTGTTTATGCCTTTATTTTAAATGGCCTTTCGAATATTTTTTGAGTTTTTATACCTGCTTTTTATAATATCCTGGGATCTTCCTATGCTATTAGACTGTTAACTGTCATTCCCTTCAAACTCTACCAGCTCTAATATTTTTTAAGATTAAGAACAATTTTAATTTTAGTGTATGTACTTGAAAAAAATTTTAAACAATTCAGTGAATAGAAACTAAAAAGTAAAAGTTCTTTTCTGCCATCTACATCAGTCCCATTTCTCAGAAGTAACAACCACTTTTTAAAAAATATTTTGTGGAGGAAAAAAATGGTGTAGATGATAGAAACACTGTTCATCCCTCTGGCAACCAAATTAAAGTTGTGACGGAAACAAGGAGCAGCAGCAAGGAAAAATTGCCTGGGATCTGGATGAATAAGCCATACAACTACGGAGAAATCCAAGAAAGCACCCTGCAACAGCAGAAGGTAGGACTGGGTAAGGATGCAGGGCTGCCTGGTCCTGAGTGGCTGAGAGATCGGAGGCTGCGGCAGCGGCAGTAGCAGACGCCTCTTAAAGGGGCCGCATCCGCAAGCAGATTTTTGTGGTACGGACCTGCTCTCTCTGAGCACCCGTGCCTGTTCAGCTGTGCGCAGGGGGCACCAGGGACTTACAGGGAGACATTTTTGGAGTGAGGGCCGAGGAGAGACTCAGTACAGAAATGCTGGTGGTATCCATCGTTCCCTGTTGAGCCCTCCCTGCTACCAGTGCACTGGACACAGGGCCACCGTAGCTGTGATGTCATCAAACTGGATAACAGAGGTCACTCTGCCCAGTGAATTCCTTGAAACCCCGCCTCCCCCAACTCATGGCCCCACCCAAGCCACATCCCGGTGTATCCTCGGCGAGTCAGGTGCTCCTTGCTGAGACTCACACTGGTGGAGGCAGCTGACCTCGGTTTCTGGTGTGACCTTTTGAGGGAACTACAAGCACAGCATCTGTGGATTGCTTGCTGAATCTTGACAGGTGGCCCTAGAAGGGTAGAGGCTTGGGCTGAACCTCTCTCAAGACTGTGCCACTGGACACCTACTTCACAGCCCACACTAATAAGACCAGGAGTCTTAGGAGCCTTGCTTCGTACATAGAAATAGACATGGAAAGGCAGCCAAAATGGGAAGACAAAGAAGCAGAAACCATATGAGAGAAGAGAACAGAGAGCCAGATGTAATGGAATCAAGTAATCTAACAGGTGCAGAATTCAAAACACTGGTTATAAAGATGCTCAATGAACTTTTGGGAAGTGTAGATAAATTCAATGAGAACTTCAACAAAGAGATAAAAAAAAAAAAAATGGAAGTAGAAATTATAAAAGGGAACCAGTCCGAAATGAAGAACACACTATCTGAGATGAGAAATATATTAAATGAAATAAACAAAGGAATAAACAAAGTGAATAAAGAAGAGGATCACAGGGCTTATCTAAAAGTCAGGACAGCCAATCAGGACACTCAGAATGGCAAGAAAAAAGATGCCAAGACAGTAAAAATAAGGAGGATATGGGACACTATTAAGGCTCCAAATATTCATCTGATCAGTGTAACAGAAGGAAATCACAATGTTGAAAAGCTATTTGAGGAAATAATGATAGAAAACTTGCCTAACCTGGTGAAGGAAATGGACATAAAATCACAGGAAGCTCAGAGAATTCCAAAACTCAGGGATCTAAAGAGGCCCACACCAAGACACATCATAATTAAAATACCAAAGGTTAAATACAAAGAATATTAAAAGCAGCAAGAGAAAAAAAATAATTACGTCTAAGGGAACACCCATATGACTGGCAGCTGATTTCTCAAAAGAAATTATGCAGGACAGAAGGGCTTGGCAAAAAATATTCGACAGGATGAAGATCCAGGATATACAACCAAGAATAGTTTATCCAGCAAAGCTATCATTTAGAGCTGAAAGACAGATAAAGAACTTCCCAGACAAAAATAAACTAAAGGCATTTATCACTACCAAGCCAGAATTATAGGAAATGTTGGAGGGACTTCTTTAAGAAAAAAAAAAAACATGTATCAAAAACGGGAATAAAGAATGGTAACAACCACATTCCTGTCAATAAATACCTTAAATGGAAAAGAATTAAGTGCTCCAACCAAAAGACGGAGTGGCTGAAAGGTTAAGAAAACAAGACCCCTACATATGAAAAGGAAGGGAACGGAAAAAGATATTGCTATGATGAAACTAGAAGGTATTTAAGTCAGATAGAGAAAGATAAACACTATATGATTTCACTTATATGCGGAATGTAAGGAATAAAAAGAACAAACCAACCAAAAACAGACTCACAAATATAGTGGACAATTTGGTGACTGACAGAGGTAGGGTTTGGGGGTTTGGGAGAATGGGGTGAAGGGTTAAAGAAGTACAAATTAGTAACTGATGGATGATGATGGGGATGGGGAGCAATTCCCTAATTGCATAGGGAATGCAATTAGCATTAATATATTGGCTAAGTGGAAGGTCAGGGGAGGGAGGGAGCAATTGAAGGGATCATTTTACTAACTATATAGATGTCTAACCTATGTACTGTATACTTGAAACTAAAATTTAAAAAATAAAAAAGTTATAAATAGTAAAAAAAAATTTTTTTGAGGTAACATTAATAACATTATATAAATTTCAGGCATATAACTTTTTTTTATTCTTCAGGTACTACCTCTATCACTTGAGATTTATTGCTGCTATTTCTTGGTTTGTCATTTAAGCAGTATGTGTTGATTGTCTATTATGAATGACAAGCAATTTATCTCACTCCACTTCTCCCCATTTTATGTTTTTAGTTGTTCTTTTGGATTCCTTTATAATTTTAGTAATGTTTATCTCTTGATTCATTGATTTTAAACAGTATTTCTTGACTCTCTACCATTGTTGAATGACCAATCCTATACTTTCCGTCCAATCCGTTACTGCCCTTTACCTCCTAACTTCTCTAGGTTACACTATTAGTTTATATAATCAACATAAATAGACGTATATTATTTGGGGGAACTATACGTAGGTTTTTCCTTTATGTATTGATTCTAGAAACTACAAATCAATACTAGCAGCTATGTGCTAGATTATGCAAAAGTATTCACAAGGTGATTACCAGTATATACCAGGTGATTCTGTCTCCTACACATCTTATATCCTAAAGTATAGCCTGATTTAATGTGAATATTCCAAGCTAAAGGTCAAAATGATTATTTTATCTTATAGCCACCAACTTCTCCAAATCATGCTGTGTTTAATTTGTTTCATAATCAGGTCATAGCTTTTGCAGATTTTTATTTTTCCTTGATTAATTGCTTTTTTTTTTTTCAGACAAAAATGCTTTCTTCGCTATAACAATTGTCATACTATTGAATGACCCAAAATTTTCAGAGTGTTTTAGCTTTCATCCTGGGATTTCTGAAGTGTATTCTTGCCTACTTTTTTTTAATAGAAGAAAAATACTTTCTTCACAATAACCCTCAAATCATTTTAAGCTTCTTAATCAACTTATCAAACTTGGACAAAGAGATTTTTAGCTATCATCCTTTGCATGCCTAGCTTCTGCTTTTTTTTTTTTTATCCCACTCTTTCTTGCTTTGAAGTATATTTATAAGTACCCTTGCCCTCCACACACAAATGATTTGTGGGAGATAAGCTTTGGGTCCTTGCCTATCTGACAAGGCCTTTTCTTCTCTATACTTCATTTTGATTGGACTCGCAGTTGTAGGTTCAAACTCATTTTTCCTTTAGAACTTTGAAGGCATTTCTCATCTTCTAGCATCCAGTTTTGCAGTAAATCCAGGCAAGAGAGATGGTGATTCAGATCAGGGAAGAAGTAATAAAGGTGATGAGAAATGGTTGTATTCTGGATATATTTTGGAAGTAGGAGCCAAAAGAATCTGCCAATGGACAGTAAGAGAAAGGAGTAAGGCCTAAGCAACTGAGGATGGAGTTGCCATCAAATGAGATTGGGGGAACTCCATTGTACTTTTAAGATAAGCTCTTTATAGCAGATGTTGATATTATCAAAATCGTAGTTATCAAAATGTCTTATGATGTCCTGCTAACCATAAGTACTAATGTTTCTATACGTGGTAATGATGTCCAAAGAGTCACTGCAAGAATAAGAAAGCAATAAGACTTCGTATATATCTAAGACTTCATATATAGTAAAGTCCCAAGTGATAACTGTCTGGAAAATTTCAGATTGTGTAGCTTTATATTAGCGATCCTAAAGAAACAAGTTTGTAGTGGTGTGGTTCCTGAAAAGAATTTAGTTTCCAGACCACAGAATGACTTAGGATTTTATAATTAAAAACATCAAGTTTTAGGTCCTTGGATAGTGATAAAATTGTATCATGTTTAAGAATAACAGGTACTGATTTGAGTCTTACAGACCTAAGGACTTTGGTACAAAAGGGAATGCCCAGTGTTCATTTTTAACTTAGTAAGGCTCATATTTAATAAACATTGAAGTTCCAGAAATCAGAGTTCTTGATTGCATTCTGACTCAGCCAAAAACTGACTGGCTAACTCAGGCAGAAATTAAATTTATTTAAAAAAATACTGTACAAGAGGAAAGGCTGTTTTAGGGTGCTAAAAATGTTTTATATTTTAATCTAGATGGGAATTTTCACAAGTATTTACATATCAAGTTGCATATTTAAGATTCGTGTCCTTTTTTATAAGTCATACCTCAATTTTTTAAGGTTTTTTTTTTTTTTTTTAAATGGGAAAACTAGAGCAATGGACTTGGAAAATAAGTAGAACTAAGAGAGGCTAGGTGATCAGAATGACAGCAACCAGGGTTATGCCTGATTAGGGTGCCGCTGCTGCTACCAACTAGTGCCAAACACAGTCCCCCCAGGTGCACCACTGGAATTAATTATAAAACATCCCTGCCCCTCTGCCTCATTCCTATTCAGAGGCCCTGAAAGAAGCATCCTATTGAGTTCCAACTGCCAGGAGTCAGAGAACAATTAGCTAACATCCTTTCCCAGAGGCTTATGCATAGTAAATTCTATGAATATAAGAAGAGGATTTAGATACCCAATGTTCTGGCTATGCTGTATCCTGATACTGTACACTTAAGTTTGTCACTGCTAACACTCTAGGCCAAGCCACTATTATCTTTCGATATTTTCCTAGTTAATCTCTTTGCTATCACTCTCCTCTCCACACCCACAATCCATTCTATCCATAGAAGCTTAAGTAATCTCTTAAAAAGATAAACCACATCATTTCCTAGGCCTTCTCCCTTGCTGCCTGTGCTCTAGCAACACTGAAGACCGCCTTCCTGTCTAGAGATCTTCGCAATTGCCCTTTTCTCTGTCTGGAATGCTACTTATCTAGATTTTACTTGATTAGCCCTTTTTTTTTTTTTTTTTTTTTTGGTCATTTCACTTCTTTGATTAAATGTCACTATGTATGTAGGCTGCCTCTGAAAACCCAATCAGTAGCCTTCTTTGAGAATTGGGGGAGGAAGATGATGGAGATTTCTGTTTTTCTAAAAAGTACCAAATAGTTGTGGTACTATTTGAATGAACTCTAAACATTTGTAACTTTGGAGAATGTTTATATTTAAACCAAATTGAAGAACTTTAAAAAAGCATATCTACATACCATTGTCACTGTCATATCACTATAGCTCATTTTCACAAGATATTTATCACTATCTAAAATTACCTTGTTGATTTGTTTGTCTTTGTCCATCCTTCTAGACTCTAATATCCATGGTAGCATAGATTATGCCTAGGAACTATAACATAGAAGATTGATGTTTGGTTTATTAATAAATGAATAAATGTAAAGGATTCTCAGAGAATAGTTGTCTTTCTTAGGAAAAGGCTAAGGACTATGAGATGTAATGTCATGTAATTTTTCAAATATTCACTCATGAGTAATAAATTATTTATGGTTAAAGAAGTAATGTTATTTTTTTAAAATGACTTGTGTTTGTTTTGGAACTAGAGTGGCCTTAAGAAAATTAGTGACTTAATAATTAATGAATTGGTAAATTTGGGGTAATGTTTTGTAGTAATGTTTTGCTCAGAGTTCAGTAGAAGTAATTATTTAAATGTGCACATGAAAAAATACATCTCACCATAAGAAAAAAGTACATCTCTAAAAGTGCTTTTGTTGAAATGCATCATTTTTTTTGTCTTTACAAAAATTGTGAACAAAAAATGTCCTCTTAATTTTGAGCTGATTCACTTTAGTGTGCACTTTTAAGCAAATGAGAAAAATGACTATTGCCCTGGAGTCGGGTTGACTTAATCCTTATTTGTTTGATAAGGCCATTGGTATGTGTTTAAGTCATTTGAGTTCATCTTTCTTTTTTTTTTTTCTTTTTCTTTTTTTGGTTAATGGAGGTATTTATACAGTGTAAATATGGTGGTGGTCTCAATATTCTACATATTTCTTTGATTGGAAATTCTACTATTCAAACTAAAATCTTCCAAGGTGTCTAAAATTCCAACTTTAGAAAAGTACAATGGATATTAAATCAAGAAAAAGAAATTCCTTTGCATTCAAGATGTTTTTTTTGTGAAACTATGAGACAGCAAGCCTGCAGCTCATATTTTTTCACAGCTGTAGATATTAAACAGTGATCCCTCGTTCTTGACATTTTTTCAAGAAAAATGATGCAGGTTGCCAGCCGGTTTGCGTCTGTTCTTGCCTAACATTCCCCCCGCCCCCTGGCCGTAGCCATTGTAAAACCCAGCTTTTAACCTAAGAGCAAGACTGGACCATTAAGTAAGTGAAAACAGCTTGTCTGCACTGGTAGATAAGAAATGTCAGAGCATAAAGTCCTGTCTGTCCAAGGTTATGAATCTGTGTTTGATCTGTACTTGATGTCAAAACTCACCTGTAAAGCCAACCAAACAATACATAAAAGAAGGTGCGTTAGTATCTTTTTCTATCAACATTTTATTATAAACATTTTAAATGTAAAGAAAAGTTGAAAATTATACAGTGAACACCCATATATCTACTAGCTAGTCTATAATTGTAAACATTTTGCTGTATTTGTTTAATCATATTTCTTATCTATGCACCATTGTCTTAGTTTTTGGTACATTTGAAAGCAAGCTACAGATTTCAGTACACTTCACAATGTGTCATTTTGGAGGCCAAAAAAAAAAAATTGAATTGGAGATGGACTATATGTGATTATAATTAACTTCTAAAAGAGTCACATGATATGTGAATTCACAAATTCTAGCTTTCATTACGGTTAGAAAGATCCAGCATTACTCAATGATGTCTAAAAAGTAAGGTATATTTTGGATATCTTGTGATACTGTCCACATTACTTTTAGCTATCCTAGACTTCCATCATCCACAAACAACCTTCGCAATTTCTACCACATTCAAGTACTATGTGGAATATTTTCTTATGTTCTCCAAAATATCTTTTTTCAATTAAATTTATCTTTAGAGTCAAACTTCATATTGCTTCCATAAATGAAACAGCAGTATCGTTTGTCATAAATAAGTTAATCATGTTTTTCTCTATACATTAAATAAATTTGTAATGTACACCTTGGCATGCATACCATACTTTGGGAAATACTTAGTTATAGTCCTTCTCCTTCCCCCTTTTTCTATCACAAATATTGGGGCACAGGAAAAGTCAAAGCTGCATCGGAAGCTGGACACAGATGAGACCAGGCTGTTCTCCTTTTTACGAGACAAAACTACTACATCCAGACTTGCCTTAGTCTCTCACCTTGAGATGGAGAGAGGTGGAGAGAGGTGAACAGTTCCCTACAGCAGGGCTAAGAAGAGTCTGTCTGCATCCTGTGTGTCTCAAGCGGGGCTCATTCTACATGAGCCCTTTGTTGTAACCCCGTCTGCTCCGTAGGCCCCATGTCGCCAGGAACAGAGCTAAAGCTCAATCCTTCTTGCATCCAGAGTTTCTACTTTGGGGACTTTGCAGAACTCTGGTCCTGACCACATTTTCTTTTTCATTTTGTTCACTCTTATATTTTTATCTCTCTCCTACCAGCATATCTTCCTCCAGACTACCTCTGTGTAAACATAGGTGTGGTAGGAGACCAACAACACACCTACCTTCCCCTCTTGAAATTAGAACCAAGATATAGGAGCCAGACATGTGGAGGTCAAAAGACCAAATTTACTACTGATAAAGGTAAGCTGGAGAATATGGCTTGGGTCTGTGGCTGGGTGGGCTTCTTACTTCATCTCCTGCAGGCTGATTTTGCCACCTAGTCACTGGCAGAATGGATTAAAAACAAGCCTCTCCTGGCAGGGATAGAGCCTGTCAGTGCTACAAAAATACATATGCTAGCAATGTGGGTGAGAGAACGCAGAAGGCACCCAGCCAAGCATACTCAAGTCCTGCTGAATTCACCTCTCAGATGAGTCAGCTTTGTGACTTGGGGGACAGTAAATGAGGGAGACAGAGAGAAGCTGGAAGTAATCCTCCCATATTCTTTCAAGAGGTGGATAAGAAGTTCTCTCCCTTTCCTGGTAACACGAGAAGTACAGGATGTTATCCTCTAATGATTACCTCCTATTGCTTCCTCCCGTAGTGACCACATGTCACACAATGAACCTTGGGACCCTTCCGGCAAATGGAGCAGGAAATGAGAATACCGGACTGTGGAGTGTGTGTTGGCAGCCAAAAACAACATGTAAAGATTTTCCCTGCCATTGGGCAAGCTGGTTAATCTGCAAAAGTAGCCAAAATTGGGCATAGCCTCCCCTCTCTTGATAAATCTTTCCTTCCTCAAGCCCCTGTGGCCATGTGCCAGCTCTGGAGCCTTGAGCCTCAGTATCCAAACCAGTCTTGCTTTTCCCTCCCATGTCCAGCAGAATCCACCTCCTTCACTGTCTCCAGGAAAAAGTTGCCTGCCATTTGGTCTCACCTGTGAGTATGCAGTCTCATCGTCTGATTAAAATACTAGGGGTTAATGATGGTAGGGTACATTTATACTTTATTTTAAAATGAGAGCTTATTAAACCCCCTTTAAAGAATATGCATAAGAGAATATCAGAGGAACGTCTTTCATTTCTCTCAGTTCTTGCTGTTAACTGTGGGCTACCTTGATGCTGCCGCTACACTTTCATGTCATGCTCACTCCTGAAAGATTGTCTGGAAAATTGGAAGTTTATTCTTTTTTAAAAAACTTGTTATACTTAGATCCACACAGTCTAGAAACTTCATTAAAAGTGAAAAATAGTTATCAATTTTAATTCTTAACTTAGCTTGTTTATTAAGGCTGAAATAAAGCAGACACTTGCCATAATTCAGATTTGACTTCACATTGTTTTCTTTCTTTTTTATTTTTTTGAGAATCATTCTTCTTAAAAATATGTCTCCTAAAAGTAGGGCCTGAAAATATATCTTTAGTTGACAGGGAGGAATGTGAAATCTTTGATTTTATGTCTTTTTTCCTTCTCTTTAAGAAAAAAAGAATAAGAACAGCTTAGAATATCACATGTGCAGGTGACTTAAAAAAACCTGACTGTCTGTCCTTTTAAATTTGGAGCATTGGCATTATTGCAGGGAAACCCAGCCTATATTATTTACCATAGTCATTGTGTCTATTTTTAATGTCTTATTTGTGAACATTTGGAAGCAATTACATTTACTATTTTTTAAACATCGTTTCCCCAGTGAACTTTCGTGGTTGGTTTCTTTGGTGTTTGGGATTCTACTCTGATTGTGTGTAGGTGTTTTACATGAGCCTGTGACCCTCAAACAGCTCATGAGCCATGGAAGGAGTGAATTCATCACAGAGGGCTTAATTCGCCCTGCACTAAGATTTTTAATTTCCGTTTTGGGTCTTTGCTCAGTTATACAGTATCTGACCTGGTAATGGCAACCTAGCAACCAGGCAGCACTGCACCTACCCCAAGCGGCGTTCTGGGGTTGAGGGCCCAGGAAAATGTTAATTATTTACAGTGGTGGATTAATGAAGCAGTGGCAGTGGACCTGGGCCACCGTCTACTGGAGTCAAATGCCTTTTAATCTGAAGTACACACAGACAGTATGTTTATCTGAGGACCTGAAAATATGCTCGTTTAATTCTGCAACATTTCTTGGTGGGTAGAAAGCAATTTGTAAAGCTGAATGATAATTAAACTTAATCTAAGTAAATCAAGCATTAATAGAATGATTAGTTTTCTGAGTAGCCATAAGCATTTTAATTTCTGCAAGAAAGCTACTGTTCAAATTTTAAATACTATGTCCAATATGTTTGATCTCATTTTAAAATCATCAAGAACTAATAATTAAGTCGGCATGTAGAGCCCTTGCTTGTCATATTTGAGAGTGAGAGATGCTCCCATTATTATTAATAATAAAAAATGTTAAAATCAGAGATTATTGCACAGGACAAAGGAAACACTATGGTTTCTCATAGATTTGGCCTTGGGTGTGTGTATTAATGAAAATATGTGTGTAGTAATGTCCTTGTGTGTGTGTCTGTGTGTGTCTGTGTGTCTGTGTGCACACCTGAGACCAAGTAAGAAAAGGAGGTACTACATTTATTAAGCACCAGCTACGTGTCAGGTATTTTTACATACATTGTCTTTGTATCAGGGATGTATAATTATCATCTTCATTTTACAGACAATGTAACTACGACTTAGACAGCACAGCTTGCCTAAGGTGATGAAGCTGGGATTCAGACTCAGGTCTGCTAGGATCCCAAGCTCAGTTCTTTTCAGTACACTACATGCCAGACCAAAAGACTTAAGGGAAGAAAAAGAAGACTGGATTGACCCACACTGCAGTTTGGAAGGGGGAAAGGTTGGAGCTGAGGGAAATAGAGGGAAGCACATGAGGTAACTCCATTTTCATTCACGCCCAATATTCCTACATCTTCAATTACAGGCAGGTAGCTTCCTAGCCTGAGCTTCGGCTATGTTCTCTTCTGGGATTCAGCCAGTCTAGCCTGTCTGCGAAGTAGAGAGTCTGGGAAATAGAAGAAGACGTGAGCTTGAAGAGTTGAAGAGACTAGGAGGGAACTAACTCATGCCAGGGAAGGAAGAGGCAGCACAGTGAGCTTGCCTGAGTTTCAGTGCCTGAGAGTCAAAGGGAAGTGAGCATGCCGTGTGGTCCGAGACACATCTTACCCTGTCCTCTTTCCTTCTCTCTTTCCATCCAGAGGCACCAGATGCTCATCCAGGTCTGAAAGCTCTCTCTGGCTTCTCCTGCTCTCTCTCCGGCAAATCTCTTACACCTCTAACCTTGCCTTGGTGTTTGCTTCTTACAGGACCTGAACTAGCACAGGGGCATTGTCCCAGCAGTTCTCTCCATGTCACAGGTCATTAGGCAGCTCTAGCATGTTTTAAAAAGCGATCCTTGGATACCTGGTGGGTGTGGGCTTGTTTTTAAACATGTTTCACTCCACCTTCATCTCAGGGACTAGAGGATACACCTGGAGGCCCTTCGTAGAAGGATGAGATACCCAATAAGCAGGTGTGGCAAGATCCCATGAAACTTGGGCTATGGCTGTTTAGGTGACCCCGTTGGTACCTCTAGGCTGGTGAGATGATGAGATCTGGAAAAACTGAGGTTATAAACACACAATGCAAGTATCATACTTAACCAGTAATAACTGCTATCATAAGCAAGATGAATTCCATGTTTAGTTTCTATAGCGAGAATAATATAATCATGTTGTGTTTATAAATTAGGTAAAATAATAGCAAACATATTGACTGTTTGCTACATGCCAGATGCTAAGCTCTTCACTTGCTAACCCTAAGGCAGACACTTATTCACTACCCATTAGCTCCTTCTTCTATGCTAATAAAATCTTGCTTTTGTTTTAGAAAACAATGTACCAGTCCCAGGTAATGGCTTATGTCACACAATCATAGTGCTCCCATTCTCTGTAGTCTCAGCTTTTTTTTTACACTGTGGGGTAGCCATACAGCCCAGTTCTGTCCAGGAGACCTAAGCAAAGTCAGCTAGGGTGGGGCTGGAGGACTGGGTTATGAAACATGCTTCTCCTGGAATACTACAGGGCAAAATCCCTCACCCTCTCAGGTTTTTACTCAAATGTCACTCTCCCTACATACCCTGCTGTAGACCCTGGCAGATAAAAGGCACTCAAAACGTCTTTTTTTCTTTGAGCGAACACGAGAACAAAGCAGGGAAAAATCACTGGAGAAAATGCAGAGCAGTGAGCACAAACACCCTGGGACAAAACATAACCTAGCATATTTGGTGACTAGGAGGAGCCCAGGATGACCGGGTGGTGTGACAGAGGGGAAGAGAATGAGAGATGGAACCAGGGTGACGGTGAAGGGCCTGTTCACTCAAATGCTTGCAGGTCATGGTGAAGACTTTGGCTCATACTCTGAGTGCGCTGGGAAGCTGAGGGAGATAACACAGCCTCTGACTTCCATCTAAAGTTACCACCTTGCTGCTGTTGATAGAAACTGAAGGGAACAATTTAGATGCAGGGAGAACAGTTAGGAGGTTACTGCATTCATCCAGTGAGTGATGATAGTGGCTTGGACCATGGTGGCAGCAGTGAGGAAGGAGAGAAGTGATCAGGTTTTGTATATATTTTAAAGGTATAGTCAACATTATTTGCTCACAGATTGGGTGTGGATTGTAGAGAAAGAGAGAAATGAAGGGTGACTTCACAGTTTTTATCCGAGAAACTAGAAGCAAGGTGATTGGGAGGGCTACAGGAAGAATAGGAGGGAAAATCAAGCACTCGATTTTGGACACGTTTAAATTGGAGATGTCTATTGTACAACCAAGTGGACTCATTGAGTAGTCAAATGAATATCCAGCTTCGATTTTATAAGAGAAGTCTAGGCTAGAGAAATAGTATTTAAAGCTGTGAGACTGAATGGATTCACCCAAGACATGAGTGTGGCTTAAAAAAGGGGGGGAAAAAAAGTTCAAGTGCAAGGCCAAGCCCTGGGACATTCCAGTAATGATGATACTAACACGTGCTGGGCATGTTTTGTGCAGGTGCTCGTTTGCCTCTTATAAAAATGTTGCAAGGTAAATACTCTCAAGCCGACTTAATAGAATCTGTTTCACAGTGAAAAGTCATATCTGTCCAAAAGCACACAGATGGTTAAGTGCTACTATCTATCTGACTTTTGTGGTAAATAAAACTTTGAGTTTATTTCCTCTAGCAACTTAACTTATAAACCTTGGTATCATCCTTTGTTTTTCCTTCCCTATCCAGTCGGCCTTTCATTTCTATTTTCACTCTAAGCTTCGGAACAGGGCATATCCTATTCTTTTCCATGAATTATTCTTACTGTCTCCTAATAGGATTTCCTGCCACGACACTATGCCCATGCTAATCCATTCCTTATCTTTCGGAATATAAAGCTGATCATGTCACCTTCCTGCTTAGCTGTTCTATTAATTCCTTATTATCTGCAAACTATAATCCAACTTCCTTAGCTTCGTTTACAGCAGCCTTCACAATCTGGCTCCAAGCTGCTTTTCCAATCTCATCTCCTGCTCGTCTCCTTCCAGTCCCACTTCCCGTATCAGTCACCTTTGTGACACTGAATCTCTCAGCGAGGTACACCATGCTCCTTCACAACTCAGTTTCATGCATCGTTTCCTTTTCATGCCCTCACTGGTTAATCCCCAGTACAATACTGGCTAGAAGACATGATGGCGGGCGCTGTATCTTGTTCCGTGTATCAGACGGAGGCAGGCTTTCAACTTTTCGCCATTAAATATGATGTTTGTTGTAGGGTTGTTTTAGATGCCCTGCATCAGATTAAGAAGATCTCTTCTTTTTGTAGTTGCTAAGAATTTATTGTAGTTTTATCATGAATGGATATTGAATTTTATCAAAAGTTTTTCTGCATCTCTTTTGGTATCATTTCTCTCCTATAATCTAATTAATTTATTTTCTACTGTTAAATTAAGCTTATATCCCCTGGATTAACTCAACATGATCATGTATTTATTACCTTTTCTTTATACATATATTTCTGGCTTTGAGTTGCTAATATTTTGTTTAGCATATGGCCCTACAATATTGTAGTGGCCCAAGGGGAGCACTTTTTGGAGAGGTGATCAAAAGCAACCTGATAATTAGGAGCAAAGTTTGATTTCCACTTCTGTCTGGTATTAGGGGCCCTGAATGAATGTCAAGGACTCAGACTGTGTGTTACTACAGGAAAATAAAATTTTCATTATCAATAACTGTCATATTTGGTACAAAGTTCAGTATGTATTCAGTCTAAAAATTGAAATAGATCTTATTAATTGTTATAATTCAAAAGTTTTAATAGCAGTAAAATAAAAACCTAGTATTTATAAATAAACCTATTCTATGTTCAGTTTGCTAGTCTACCTTACATAAAAAAAATAATAAACAAAAAAGAAGTCCCACAAAGCCTCCAAAACACCCCTACAGGAAGGTTTCCTTCATCACGTCCATGAATGGCATCGTGTCTGTCGCTTTGAGTAGGCCAAGATTGATGAGGACGGTCTTTTCCAGTTCCAAATAATTCTCATAGTCCATTTTCAGTTCAGCCTCCAATTGTTCTTTTGTCTTCTGATACGTTTTCTAGGAAAGTAAAGAGCAAGTCATCCCTATCAAACACTGAAAGCTAGAAATACCAAAGGATGAGAAAGGGCTATTTTTGAACAGTTGGCCTGGCTGCTGCTCTCTGGAGGGGGTTTGCAGAAGGGCAGAAGGTGAGAAGGCATCTCCTCCACAGTCAGGGAGAGCAGCCGCTGGCTCTGAAGGAGAGTGGCAGAGACAGAGTGGGCACAGCGGAGAAGTGTGTGCAGATTCAAGGAATCTCCCAAAGGAGGGGCAGACTGAATTTGCTGATGGATTGGATTGTGGGGCTCTCTGGGCAGCAGGGAATCCGGGCTGACCTGTAAGATCTTGCCTTTGACTAAGGGAGAAGCACATCGAGAGAGGAAAGAATAACAACAAGGAATATTTATTCAGCTAATTTGCCCAGTACCACTTGATGAATCATCTGTTCTGTTCTTTGATTTGTCAATGTTTGCGTTAGTACGGCTCTGGTTTAATTATTGTAGCATCTTAAATGATTCTAATATCGGGTAGGGCAGTCATGATTTTTAAGATTTGTTTTCTCATCTGTGTCTTTTTTAGATGAATGTTAGGAACATTTCGCCTCAGGGTGTCATCCTCATTGCCTTTGTTTCTCGTCCTCTTGTCATCTCCCCATTCTATTGTCTTCCTGTGCCTTCTGCTCCTTTGTCACAAAGCCCTGTCTTTGTGGATTCCACCAAGGGGTCCTGTACTCTAAGCTTTTATTCTAATTTCTTTAGAGAATAATTTTTAAGAGGTATTTTTCTCCATTGAGCATTCCCAATGGTTGATGTTCCCCTTTGTTTACTGTATTCTTCCCATATGTTTAATTTTCTCTCACTTTTCTTAATATAGCTGCTTTCTCAGATTCCTCATGTCTAATAATTGTTGTACCTATTTCATAACATTGTGCAGCTTAAAAGAATTATTAAACAGGTCAAGTCCTCAGAATAGTGCTGAACACTCAGTTAAGTACTTAAAACGCGTTAGCTACAATATAACCAATTCACTAAAGAGCGGGACTTTATTGGAGTAGAAAAATGTTAGTCTTCTAACCATAGTCCTTTGCAACATATGTGACAGATCCTGTAGCATTTTTTTTTTTTAAATCACTTTTAGATAGTAGGCATGGTGTCATTTTCAGGTATTTGAAGATCCAGGCCAAGCTAATATCAAAATGGAGACTGCCCCTTGGGGCCTCCCTACTACAATGCCCCCACTGTGCGCCTTCAGGATCTTTCTGCAGAGGTCGCCTCATCCCAACTAGGAAGTTATTTTAGGCATCCGATTTGAACCTAGCTATATTCCAAGGGTCCACCCACTTGGCCCCAGGAAAACTCGCCACCCTCACTTTACCATCAGTAGAAGTTCATCCCACACTGGCCCTCTCTCCACCCTCTGTCAGAGCAGTTTAAACCAAACTCTTGCCTCCAGACTTTCCAGCCTCGAAAGACAGGCCCTAGTCCCTGGGTTCCCAAAACTCTCTCTGGACATTCCGCTCTGGCCACTTGATAACTCCTGGCCTTTGGATTGCTATGGCTTAGTAAGCCTCCTGCTGGGTGTCAGAAGCCAGTTGTCCATCCTGGCCAAGAACCTATCTCTAATGGAGTCTGGTATTGCAGAAGTGGGAAGTTGAAAATACGTAGCCTTCTGACACCTCTCTCTCCAAACAAAATAAAACAAAACAAAACAAAACAAAACACAAAACCCTCTTCTGGTCTTCTTTCCCATACCTCTTGCTTTCCTTGTGTAGTCTGGAATATGGGTAATTGGCTAGAGGTCACAGAATTCTCTTCTAATTTCCATATAGATGGCATAGTTTAGGGATCACATGGAAACTGATACTGTTCCCAGCTTTGGGTCTCCAGCTGAAATTCCAGTTAGGAAAACTCCTATTTCATGTGCTGTTAGAGCTATAATTACTATTATTTTTCAAGAAATGAGCTGTATCCAGATTCAACGTTTACAAAGAAGTGGATGTATGGTTTCCCTTGGATCTGTGGGTTGAGGTGTGCAGCCTAACCCTGGCAAATGGGGGCACCAGCCTTGCTGGACGAATGTGTGATCTTTCCCAGCTCTCCATAATAATACTAACAGTGACCACGTATTAACACTTTCTATGTGCCAGTTTCTGGCTAAGTGCTGTAAATATTTTAACTCTAATCCCCGCTGCGGCCTCTGAGGTCGTTACAGTCTCTTCTCGTTTTCCCTTTTATCAGCAGTTGCTTATAAGGAAATATTTCTGACAAACATTAGGTTTTTTTTTTCTCTGAGTGAACTTTTCATGTTCTTAATGTAACAGAGGAGGGTTTTAAACTCCATTCACTCACCCACGGTTTAGTTTTAGAAAAAAATTGAGACGTGGTAGCTCTGCTTAAAAGAGGGTGCTATGTCGAATGGAAATGAAGTTACAAGGCATTGAAAAAGTTTTGGAAACTCAAAAGCATAATACAATTTCAAGATATGATTATTATATTATCCGGGTGTTTTACATGGAAGTATTTCACATGGAAATTAGTTTTGTATTATTCACTGTTCTACTTGTTTCTGCTGATGTGGATAATTAGGAGCTATCATATGGCATTTAATCGTAGGTAATTGCGGGCATAGGGAGAGAGTGGCAGATTGTCTCCCAGGGCAGAATTTCAACCAATGTTAGTGAATGTGCAAAAGAACAAACAAAGACTACTTTTTTTAAAGCTGGGGAAAGAATGACAAGTTAACTAACTGGTATTCTTTTATACCTTATCACCTCTAAATAATTTTGAAAGGAGGCCCTCTGCTTTTATGATACGAATTATTATCTATCAATAAGTGATTATGTTAATCTATTTACTAATGCAGTACATTAAACTATTTTTACCTGCTTGTGCTTTTAATTGAGACCTAAGATCTTGCATGAATAATTATGTTGAAGGATACTACGTATTTGGCTATAAAGGAAACTACAGACGGGATCAGTGATGAAAATGCTGGCAACGTAAGGGCAAGGAAGAAAATGAGTAAGAGTGAAGTAGAAATATGAACTGAGATGACCTCAACTGAAAAAGGGAGAACCGAAATCACGGAATATGTAAAGGCCTCGTATTCCCATGGGCAAGAGAAGACCAACAGAGCGACAGAACTCATATCAAACAGACGGACTGGAAAGGAGGAGAAGAGGGGTACTCAGAATTATAGATTCCTTTTTGGTAGAGTTTAAGATGGATGAGTCTTATACCGAATTCTCCTCTATTGAGAGTTTTACATCTCCAGTATGTTATCGTATAATAAAATTCGTGCATGTTTGTCTGTCTGTCTATATACCAGCTCCCATTTAGTGAAAGTGCATTATTTGTCAGGTTACTTAACTGAAAGCCTTACAGTAACCTTAAAAGGTAATTATTAGTGTCTCCATTTTAAAGATAAGAGAACTAAAGCTCAGCAAAGACATGAGCCTTACCCCAGATCTTGTAGCTGGTAAGTGGTAGAGCTGGGATTTAAACTTATGTGTTTTGATTACATATTCCACCCTTTTTGCATTGCCTGTTTTAATGCATTATACACTAGATGTTATATTCTATATAATGAAAGTTTTCAAATTTTGATCATTGTATCTATAAATGGTGTTTAGAAACCAATGTATCTAAAAGACTTTGAAATTATAGAACATTTCAGAAACTTAAATTAGATAGAAACTTGCTAGGTGTCTAATGGTAGTTCTCACTCATGATAAGCTAGGAAATCAGAGAAATGCCCTCTTGACTCTCATGAGGACAAGAGAAGAAAGTGAAAAAGCATAATTTTCCTATTGAAATGTGGACTAAGCCAAACACACATACATATATCCACCGGCGTTAGAGGAAAGCAATCTTCATTTCTGAGATTTAACTTACGACTTTTTTCTTCTCTTTTTCCAGCTCCATTTCTTTCTTTTCTTGTTCACGAATTTTTTTGCGCTGTTCTACATAATCTAGGTGCTTGACTTCTCTCTCAAAATAGTGGCTTATACTTGATACCTGTCAGAAACACAGGCCCGTGAGAGAGGAGCCTGCATGGGAGGCCCCATGTTCTTCACAAGGCTCTGGAAGAATTCCTGCTGCTTGTAATTCATCAGATACATTATCACTTTAGGATACTGCCCACAGGCCCACTACCAGAGAAACTAGCTCAGTCTGGGGGCTGCTATGCTCAGTTTTGGAGCCCCTGCTATGCTCAGTGAATTGGAGGATTTCAAGAAGGGAGTGAGGTTGGAAGGAGAGAGCTGCAACGAAATATATATAATATATATATATTAAAAAATATAATTTTGTAGAAAAACCATTCAGGAATAAGGGCTTTAGTCCCTTTCCTTCCTTCTCCCTTCTAACACTGAGAGAAATTTCATATCATCGACAAAACTTGAAGACCCAGATGAGAATATCGATGTAGACCCTGAAGGCACTGGGAGTGGAGTTGAGCTCCTGGTCTCCTAGAGGGCTTAGCATGTGGGCATAAGAATAGAAATGGAAAAGTGGGCGGAGACCTTGGTCAAGGTGATTGGGGGAGGGGAAGCTTTTTGCCTTATAGTAACCAGGCTGATGTTGTTGGGACTTGTAACAGATTGCAATCTATGTATTTAACGTTGGGTGTATACATATTTATTGATCTTTTTATAACCTCCTTATTCACATTGTTTGAAACCCTTGGGTAGTGGGTATGGTGAGGCAGAATATTGCCACTTTCAGACATGCTGCTTGTCATGCACCGAGTAGGGGAGGATGGGGTGGTGATGGGCAACAGAAAGATGCATAGGAATGTCAACTGTGACCTGTGGGCAGGGCATCACTGAAATAAGGGTCCCACCCTTGGGTTAACATCTGAAAATAACATCTTGTGATTACAATCTCCCAAATCAATTCTTTTCTGAATCTGGGTTTTATTTATTTGGCCTCCTTCTCATTGCATGTTTGTTTTTTGCTAGCATCAATTATTTAACTCATAAAACAGAAATACTTGTCTTAGTTTTGTCTTAATTTCTCTGTTTTGACCATGTGATTCTTTTATTCTCTTACAGAGCAAAAATGCTGTTATTTCTGAGCACACTTTTAAAACATGTCACAGCTATATTCAGTCACATAAATCCTCAAAGCCAAAAGTTACTGACCTCATTGCCAGAAGGGTGACTTAATGTCCAAGGGATTTCTAATATATGCAGTGTTCCATAGTAATCGGCTACGGCCATAAATTGCTGTTTAGCTGAAAGATTTAAAAAATGGGGGGAAAACAAACAACTCAATAATCAAAAAGCCATCTTAGAGGTTAAACATGGAATCTGGTTTTGTTTTGTGGTCACCCAAAGGATCTCCTGTAGTTACAACGATCTTGGCATCTTCATCAGGCATTTATGACTACAGTGTAAAAGTCATTTTTTACTAACGTGTAAAAGTCATTTTTTCCATTTGATGAAATGAAAGCTGAGACCCTGAGCATTTGTCAGCCACTCTGCCCATCTCAAATCTTGTTTTCTTGGTATTTGTATGTATCTGAATGTGGCTCCTAGCTGAGACTGACTTGCTCTATAGCAGTGCTTTTCTTGAGAAGAAAGCAGGGGACAACACATGGAAAGATTTTTGAAGAATAATCATGAGGCCAGTTTTTACCAAAAACATAGTCAGGGCTAAAGAATACCATTATAGAGATGAATTTCAAAGACACAGCCAGAACTAGTTTTTTTTTTTTATAAAAACGAATTGTTTCCTTTGAGCATTTAAAATGGATAGAAAATACAAATGTATTTGAGAATTTTCATTTTCTAACTCATCATGTGTTTTTATTTCTTCTTATTTTCAGAAGATCTGGTTGAAATTCCTAAATTCTGGACTCATAATCCCTGTAGGTATACAAAAGCAATATTTTGTAGCAAAACACACTTTGTTGATACAACTAAAGCAGTAGCCATACTTTGACACTCTGGAGGTTCTGAAACCTGAATTTCTACATGTAACATTTCTGAGAGAGAAATGGATAGAAAGACAATTTTATGCCTGAACACCCTTGGAAACAAAGAGAAATTTCTTTTAAAAGAGGCAAGTATGTTGGATTTACATTGAAAGTAGTACTTGGTTAAAACAGAGAAATTAAGACAAAGGAAATAAATTATTAGAAGATGAGAAGGATGCTTTTCATTGCGTGGTTCAAAATCAGCCTCTGCTTGGCATGCTAAATATGTCTCAGAAATAATTGTTCATGAAGAAGTTACTGAGAGAAGCTCAGGCTGTATCCAAGATATGAGTGCAAGAGAGAAGAAGAAGAAGGAGAAGGAAATGGAGGAGGAGAAAGAAAGAAAAAGGAAGGGAAGAAAAAACCCTGAGAAACAGCACCAGAGGCTTTCCAGATGAATGTCACGATTTTCCCGAGTTACACAAAAAAATGCAAAATGACTTAGCACATTTGATCAGAATTAACATACCAGAAAAGGTCCAGGGTTTGATGTAGGTGATCATAGTTATACAGATGTTTTGTGAGTGGGCTGGTTCGTGGGTTTTCTCCAGAAGGTCCCAGATATCGATGTATCCATCTTCTCGGCCAACGTAGAAGACACCAGGCCTTGTCAGGGACCAGTGTCCCGAGGTGTACTTTCTTGGTGCACAAGACGACTGGAGGAGGGGTCCAGTCTTTAAACAAATTTTTAAAAAGACAAATTAAAAGCTTTCGTTTTTATTGAAGGGATATTCACAGTGATTTTAAGTACAACTCAGATGGCTATGATCATGTAACAGCAAAGTGATGCCCACTCAGAAGTCTTATTTCTTTTTCTTGTAGGATTTTTATATAATGTCAGCTCTTCTCTTTCCTGTATGTTTTTATAATATCTTTATTTTCTTATTTAATTGTTTTTTTTTTTTGGAAATCAAACCTGTCGATTGAGCTGTTGCTGGTTCTAATAACCCAACTGCTACTGAAGTCCATTGCTATTTCTCTGGAGATTGGTGTACATTAGGTAATTAAACATTATAAGGAAATTTTGCTTATACCTTTGTTTTGCTGTCAGATGTCTGCTTCTAATGTAGACAACTCCAATAGTCAGGAAAAAGAAATAAAAAGTCAATTCAAGCTGTGAGCTGCATCCAATGGCTTACAAATAATATTTGGAAGTGATTTCAGACCAGCAAAGCATTATAAGATCATCTTGTCTTTTCTCTACCATGGGGTAATTTGCCTTCCTTGGGAGGTTTTCATAGAGATAAAAGATCAGAATGTGCTTTCTCCCCACTGTCATTCTCCACCTGGCAACCAAGTACAGGCATATGTCTGTTCACATCTGTAAGGACTAAACTAAACTGCCGAACCGTCTCTCTGTCCTCTGATACATGCATAAGAACCTTTCCGTAGGGAACAAAGAATGTCTTCGACTCATGGACCTGTTGGAGGTGTGACTCCAAACCTGTTCTTGCCCACTTTGTCCAGATCCTTCAGTTTCTGTGGATAACCAGGTTCCTGACCTCTGAGTAGTTTTTGGACAATCTTGCCTACATTTCCTTTTTCTTTTTCTCTAATTACAAAACTAATACTTGCTCATCGTAAAAAAAAAAAAAATGAATATACAGAAGTACATTGGTATAAAGTAGAAGTCCTTTTGTGGATAGGCACTGACACAGTTTTCAATTTTTTTCAATAAAAATCTCGTACATACATTCACACAAACTTTTCTTTGGAGATTTGTGTTAGTTTGCGTTCCAGAAGTGAAAATGTTAGGTCAAAAATATAATAATTATAAATTTTTTTATGTAAATAAAAATATATATTACATATATTATTTATTCAAAGAATATATATATTATGGCCGTGAAATATATAGATATATATTTCAGATTTTGATAATCTTAATTTGCTCATCAAAGGGATGTATCATATTAATTTCCCCACACCCTTGCTTCACTGAATTTTCTCAGTCTTTCTAGTTTTTGACAGTTTAGCTTCTATCAGTCTGGATCCAGACCCTCTCCTAATCCTGACCACCAGATTTTCTTAGCACCGCCTCACTTTGACCCATGCACGTCTCTGGTCTCCCTGGTGATGGACACTTGAGCTTTTTTACTCCCACTTTCTGAACCTGCTGACATAGTCTTGGTGTAGAAGCAAAAAGGACAGACCTGGTGTTTCTCCTTACACTTCATACAGTAACGAGCATCCATCTTTAGCATCCCGTCTTGTATTTTAAGGGGAGGAAAATTGCAAATCCAGTCCACTGACCACAATGTATTTCAGAGAAAAAACTGCTAGCTTCCAGAGAACAAGAGACTCCTAAATGTTTCCTTCCCTCAGGAAAGAAAAACAAATGGTTAGGTTTTCAAAGGGCTTGCGGCAGTTCTGCTGACAAGCTGGAGCCAAGACCATCTGTTTCAATTTCTCTAAAAAGTGTCCCAAAGGCACTGTTATGTCAGGATAGTCTGTTGTTTCTATTGTCTTTCTCAATAACAAAGGACCACACACCCATTCCTTCATTTTACAAGCAACTTACCATGATACCTTCTTTCCAGATGGCCACGTTCCATCCCCCAATGGTGAGGATAATGTCGTTGTAAAATGGTGACCTCTGAACAGTATGGACGGCACCATCATGGACAGTGTAGAGGTTCACCGGCTTCTTTGCTGTTGGAGTGGAAAAGGCCATTTCATCTTTAATAACATCGTCTATATTTGTGCTTTTAATTGAGACCTAAGATCTTGCATGAATAATTATGCTGCCCACATCCGCCAGCCCCAGGAATGGCTATAAAAATATATGCCTGGCTAAACCAAACTACGGTGTTTGGCTACTTTATACTAAATCCATGAACTTATTGTGAATCTCATCGTATTAATGTTATGTGAGGGCTAGATTTTTTTTTTCTCAGAACACCAATGGGACACGAATCAGAAAAAAAGAGCTACTAAATCTTGCAGAAGCTCATAAAGCAGAGTTTCAAAGAGATATTCATCCACCTATGTTCATAGCAACATTATTTGCAATAGCCAAAACATGGAAGCAACCCAAGTGTCCATCGGTAGATGGTGGATGGTATAAAAATGTGGTGTGTACATATAATAAAATGTTATTTATTCTTCAAAAGGAAGAAAATACTAATATATACTACAATATGGATGAACTTTGAGGATAGAATGCTAAGGGAAATAAGGCACTGTCTGATTCCACTTATGTATGAGATACCTACTCACTTATATGAGTCACATTCATAGAGACAGAAAATACAATGGTGGTTGCCAGGGCCTGAGGGGCGAAGGAATTGGGGACTTATATTTTAATGGGTATAGATTTTCAGATTACAAAATAAAAAGTGTTCTGGAGATTGATTACATAAAAACATGAATGTACTAAATGCTACTGAACTTAAAATGGTTAAAATGATAAATTCCATGTTTATGTATGTCTTACTACAATTTAAAAATTACTTAGAAAAAAGGTTACGAAGTATAAATAAATTAAAATTTTAAATGGCACTCTTCTTGTTTAAATTTTTTTTCTCTTCCCATCTTGAAGAGAGCACGGAAGACATGCTTTTAAGTTTACCTTGAAGTGATCTGGAAATTCCTGCTAAGGCAGGAGACCCCTGAAAACTGATAGCTTTCTTCTTGCCACTGCTCCCATCTCTCAGAGTCTGGTTTTGCCCTCAGGGTTAGCAAGGTTTTTCTAGATTTCACATCATTCTGGTGACCAGAGCTGTCCAGAAATCTGGAAGCCCTCTGTGAAATGTAATGATTCCCAGTAACGGCAACATAGAGAACCATCAAGACTTGTACTCTAAAATAATACATCAGAAGGTGATTCCTTCGCAAGGTCTATAAATGTCTAATCACTATGTTGAATGCTTGAAATTAATGAAATATTGTTATGTCAACTGTAATTGGTAAATAAATCTTAAAATAAAATAAAATAATGTGAGATGTTCTCAGTTCATAATAACTTGTCCTTTAAAAGACCTTAGTGCCATTCATCAATGAATGAAGTTGTCCTTAAGTTATTAAATGAAGCACCAGAGCCCCCAGGCCAAGTTGTTATAGGAAAATCATGATAAACAAAAAAGTCATTTCCAGAGTCATTATCTAATGCAGGATTCAGGATAGTGACAGTTAAGAGTGCCAACTGCCTGAGTTCAGATCCTGACAGTGCGACCTAGGGTAGCTACCCCACAGAGTTGCTGTGCGGTTAAATGAGTTAATTCATGGAAAGTGCTTAGAAGAGTGCCTGGCACATGACAGGTGTTAATTTGTGAGTAGAGTACATGATATCATTATGTCAACTGTCATCATTCAGCCTGCATTTCTGGGCTTGTCACTTAGACCATCTGGTAATTTTTTTGATTTGACATTTTTTTAATCACAAGGTAAGCTGTCTTTCAGAAGTTTCATCTTAGAAGAGAAAATTCTCCTTGCTTTGTACATTTGAGATAAGAACATGGGGTTCCCAGAGATCACGGGGGATCGGGTTACCTCATCTTTACTCAGGAAATCTCCATGGTGTTTATGAAAGACACCATGCTTTCCAAGGAAAACACCACCAATACATAGAATGTAAAAATAAGGACATGTGGAGTGTGGACACATTGACTTTCTTTGAACTTCAACCATTATTCAATGAGAATAACAGTGTCATTTGGCTTTCTGTGTTACAAAATACTTGACTGATGATTTTAAACTATTTTAAGTAATTAAGTATTATGAAGATTTTAAAGTCTCCTTTAAGTAGGTGATAAAAGCTACTCTCTCCTCCCTTTTTTTGAATGAATGAAATGCCAAGAAATTAAAAGCAACTCCTCCTCTTTCTGACAACCAGCATCCCATTGGTCACAAAATAGTGGCATGTAGACTTCTAAGTCTCTCCTGTATTTCCTCTGCTGTACACCCATTACCATGCCCAGACCTCGGTCCTCCCCATCTCTCACCTAGGCTATTGCAGCTGGTCATCATACTTCCATTATAAGTCTCACCAATAAATTCATCCAGCCCCTGATGAATTTACTAGTGGCTCGAGAATAAACTCTTACTCAAGGCTCTTTGCCAATGTTCTTCCTGGCACCTCTCCTGCTGCTGTTGCCCTCTGTATTGCTATGGTTTGGCCATGAGATGTCCCTGTTTCATAATTGTCCCCTGGCCTTTTTGGCTTCCATATTTTTGCACTTGTTACTCTTTTTACCTGAAATGTCTTTCTCCATCTGGAAAATTACAATCTATCTTTCAGGACCAGCTCAACTGTATCTCTCTTCAGTGGGGCCTTTTCTTAACAGCCCAAGAGAATCAGCCACCATTCGTTTATGTGTTTGACGTTTCTAATAGATCATGGAACTCCTCTGGGGAGGATAATATCTTGTTCATCTTTATATCCCCAGTGCCTGGCACATAGTAGGTTATCAATAATGATTTGATGAATAAACAAAAGTAAGAACGAAAGAACAAAAAAACATCAAGGAGGTTCAAACATAGAGCTCTTGGTTTTTAAGTTTATTGTCATTGATTATTCTATAAATAGAATAAATTCATTTAAAATAACTCTATTTGTCAAGGCCTCCTCAAAAGCAGTTTAGGAAACTGCAGGAGGAGGTAAGGCTCTTAGAAAATCTCTGGACCAGGAGGAATCAGTGTCTATCTGTGTGTAACCAGGGCCTGGCATGAAGCTGTGTCCCAGAAGTGTTGCGGAGACTACTGACATGTTACATAGTGCCTGGCATGCAGTACATGCACAATTAATATTTGTAAACTATTGAATAAATAGAAACATGAATAAGCATAAAGGTAGTTGAATGTAATTTCATTATATCCAATATATAATTTTAAATTCAACTTTAAATCATAAATTGGGAATGAATGGAAAGTGGAAAATTCTCAGTTCTGCATGCACTTGACCCTTCCTTGGGTCGCATCTAGTCCTCTCTTAATGCCCCAGTCTTATCTATAACACCCATTTGGGTTTCCAGTCAGGGCATACTATGTACAAAAAGTAGGAATGCTTTGTTTCCAGATTAAAATGGCTACCTGGAGGCAATGCTGATAAAGCAAGCCTTCCCAGGTCTATGGCAAACTCTAGTCTGTGAAACCCAACTCAGTAGATAGAAGTGAAGGGAGTAATGTTTGAGGCGGAGACCTGAGCTCCAGAAGCTGGTCCCTGTGAGTCATAGCTCTGGCCTCCAAACTCATTAGTCACTCAGGTGTCCACTTGCCCCAACCTTCCCTAGGATTGACCAGATTCCCTTGTGTAGACTTAGCCTGGCTGCCCCACCTCACTGCTCCACGGTGTTCTAGCAGTCCCAGGAGCTGTCTCTTCCTTTGCTTATGGTTATTCCACACTTTGAAATGTGGTTCCAATATATTTTTATGCCATGATAAAATCCAAAGTTTTAAAGTAAGTAGTTGTAATTGTAGCGAGCCCCAAGGCTTCAATGGTGGAGATTTGCTTGTTGGGGAGCCCGAGTCTTGACTCTGATTCCTGCTCACACTTGGGTGTGACCCTCATACTTATTCTCAGCTGCCCAAAGCCAGGCCCTGGGAGCAGAAAAAAACATAGACACCACCAGTCACAGCCTCAAAGGAGGGTCCTATAGTCACTGCTCTCATACTGTCCTGACGTCTTCAAGATCACGATAAATTTAGCTTATAAGGTCACTCTGACTCAGATTTTCCGCATAGATGAGCTACCAGGTTGTTGAATTATTGAAACGCCATTGTTATTTTTAAATCGTGCTCCCTCGAGTTTTAGTGTGAAAGCAAATCACCTGGCGAATCTTATTAAAATTCGTATTCAGATTCAGTAGTCCTGGGGCAGGATCTACCATTCTGTATTTCAGCACAGTCGACAGCTGTGCTGCTCATCCGAGGCTCTCACTTTGAGTAACAAATGTAGAGTAAGAACCTCAGTGCCCTCCCTTCCATTAGCAAGGCCAGAGTTACTCAGTACTTTGTAAAAAAGGAACAATTTATTAATAACGGAACAATCATCAAAACTTACCCATCAATCGGCCCGTGTCAGGGTCTCTTTCCATCTTCCAATCTGTGTATATCACTTCACCTTCCTAAAAATATTACAGGTTCCCGATGAGTAAAATAGCCACTTAAGAGATAAAAAAAACCCCTCATGTTCATGTGCTAAGATTGATTCTGACAAATACAAAGCAATGGGTCAATTCGATCAAATGATAATTTGGTACAATGGTGGGAAAAGGTTCAAAATGATTACTTGATTTTATCTTAAACAAAAAAATGAGTTTGTTGAGTTTTTATCTACACACAGTGACATGGAGCACACAGGCCGTTACAGAGATAATCTATGTCCACAAGTTCCAGCTCCTGCGTTCCCAAAGATTTTATTGTTAACAGGAAATTGTCCTTATGAACAGAAACTTCCAGCAGGAGAGGGATTTTGTCCAACTTACTCAGTTCTGAGTATGTTACAAAGTCAAAACTTAACAAACGTTTGTGGAATAAGAGAGAAAGAGGGAACACAAATTTATAACATGGTGCTCATTACCTTTTAAAGTCAAGAACAGGAAGCATAAAGTCCCATCTAAGTAACATAATAAATAATATATATTCCAGTTCCACTTACAGGCATTTTAAAGAGAGGGGAAAGCTGAGGGACCTGGTGTAAAGGAGAGGCAGAAATAGCTATACAAACGAGAAAGACAAACAGAACCAGTTAAAGATTGAGGTTGGAGAGGTTCAGAGAAAAATTTAGTCCCATGCTGCCATTTTATAGATGCAAAAACTGAGACTCAGAGATGTTAAATGGGGGTGGAGAGACAGGAAGGAGCCAAGTTATGCAGAATCTTACAGGCCACGGTGTGAGGAGTTTGGATTTTACTAGTGTTTCCCTGAGTCGTCACTGAAGAATTTAAGCAAAGAGTGTTATGCTTTATTTTTTCAGATTTTGCAGTTATTTATCTTTCTAAAGGCGTCATTCTCCTGCGTTAAAATTTTGGTGTGCACAGAGACAAATATTATATGAAATCACTTTTTTGATAGAATAGTCAAATTCATAAAGACAGAAAGTAGAATGATGGTTGCCATGGGCTGGGGCAGGAGGAAATGATGAGTTATTGTTTTAATGGGTACAGAGTTTCAGTTTGAGATGATGAAAAAGTTCTGGAGATAAATGGTGATACGAATGTCTCTGATACCACTGAATTATATACTTAGAAATGACTAATAGTAAATTTTGTTATATATTTTTCCAGAAATAAAAAAAAAAAATCTAAAAACTTTGGTGTGAGGCCCAAGTTATAAAACTAATGTCTATTCGGTAGTACCCCATTGCTTACTAAATGAAATTCAAATTACCTAACATGGAAAAAACGGGCCTTTGGTTGGACCCGAACCTAGCATCCTAGGCATAGCTTTCCCTCTTGTACCAAACTATTCTACTATCTCCAGACAAACCTTGGATTTTCATAACTTTAAAATATTGTTCTGGCTGTTATTTCTGCTGCAAACTGTACTCTTGCCCTGATTTTTCAGGTGCCTGCCTCCTTAACCTCCAAAGTTCAGCCGGCTTACAGGTCACCTTTCCCAAACTCTTCGTCCAGTACCTATGGCCTCTGGACTGCTGTAGGCGTGGCTCACAGTCAATGTATCTGCTCCTTAACTAGGCAGTGAGCACCCTGAGGACCGGGACTGTGCTGTTGATTCATCTCTGATCCAGGGCCTACCACTGAGCCTGTCAGGCAGTGCATTCTCGAGGGCTGGTGGAATTGACTAATCCTATTGTACAAACTGCATTTGATTAGACTGAGCTATGGTTCTTCCCATGGTTGTGTGGCCTGGGAGAAAAACCCCTTGTGTCAGGGAAGTAGAGTCATGAGTGAACAGGCATCTCTGCCTCTGTATGACTGTCAGATAAAGTTCTGAGCCTCATTTCTTCATCTGTAAAATGGGAATAATAACATCACCCTTATAGGATTATTAAGATGAACTGAGATATAATTCAGAAAATATCTGGCACAGACCTTGTTACATAGAAAATGTCCAATAAATGTGAGCTCGGTTTGGTTATTATAATAGATACTAAAAAATGGCAGCATTATTGTTATTATTTCTAGTTGTTATCTATCTTTCTGAATTGAGTGAGTTTTTCATTTCTGATCTAAAAATATGGTATATATTCCTGGTAAATCTCTAAGATGTAGCATGGTTTCTTTCATATGATATAGGTGTTCAATAAATACTTACAGGTTGATAAATACATTATTAGTAAAAAGAATCATGCCTAATTTTATAGATTTTTCCATATTTGTTCAGGAACATTTTAAATGTGATTCTATGAGGTACCGAAGTTAAAAATTTTAAGTGCAAATAAGCATATTAAAATATGAAAATGGTATAAATATTATAAGCTTTCATGAAGCAAACACGTATAATAAGAGTTATAATCATATAGTTTAATATAAGTAAAAATATTAATTTTAAAAGCAAATAATTCCAACTCACCTCTGTTCCCACAAAGAACTTTGTGCAGAAGTCCTCTATTGGCTTGAGAAGATTGGCCAACCCACTCTCCAGGTTGTGGTATGGGTTCATCTCTTCTGCCTTTACGACTTTGTTCTGAGCTAACACTTTGTCTTGCGGGGGAGTAGGGATAGAAGAAGCACTATTTACAGTGAAAGATCTTTTAAAATATAGTTAATTTATATTTTCTTTCCATTGCCACACACATCTGCCCCATTCTTTCCCCCAGTGTGGTGGGCATAAGTCCAAGCTTTTAAACTTCTAATTTAGCAGTAGAATGCTTTTATTCCAAACCAAAGCTTATGCAGGACCCCATGCATGTAAAAACAGATAGAAGCTGCACTGCTCTTTGAAGTGTTTCCTGGGGGAAAAGGAAGAGACCCTCTGCCTACTTTGCAGGGACTCTAAAAGGTTTCATGGCACAAGTCTGAAAACCACTTCTATATATTTATGTCATTTCACAATTATTTACAGTAAAAATTGGACACCAACTAGATCTCCAGGGTTAAAGTACCTTGATATTCTCAATAAGACTTTCTAATGAGAAACTCATGTCATATTTTTTTTACTATTTTTTATTTCAGCTGTTCTAATCAGAATATAGTGTTATCTAAGATATCTCATGTGTATGTGTGTTTTATATTAGTTTCAGGTAAACAGTACAATGGTTAGACATTTATATAATTTATATTCATTTTTAGTCAGTTGGCATCATATGGAAATTTTTCAAACAGTTAAAAAATCAGCCTATAAAAATTAGCCTTTGACTTCTAAAAATATAAATCCATCTAAAATATATTACATGTTTGTCATAAGCGCAATATGGAATAGTATTTGTTTTCTGATTAATAGATTTATTATTTATAAATATCAATGATTGTACTATATTATAGCTATATAGTAAGGGCATAGTTAATCTGGGGGCTGAAATTCAACATCATCTGGAACTTCTTTTTAAAACTATCTGATGTCGTTTTGTTTTAAAATGAAAGCCTTTATTACCTAAAATTAATAAATGTTATTTATTGAAGCTTTGGAAAAAAGAGAAAAGCATGAAAAAAATACAAAAATTATTCATTATCTTAATCCCAGAGATAAATATTATTAAAATATTAGCATATTTTCCTCTAGTTACTTTTCTGTGAGGCTATATAGATTTTTTTAATTGGGTATTTTATTTCTATATCCTCCTTTTCCATTCTCTTAAGCTGTATCTTGGACATTTTCCAAGGTCATTTATTAGTTTGAAAGAAATGTGATATGAAATTTCTGGGAAAAATGGTAGAGAAATATATGCTCACAAAACCCTCCTCGCCATATCTCAATACAGCCTCTGGGTTACATCATCCATGAGAAGACAAATAAACAAACATAAAAACCAGCCAGCAAACATTTCAATGAAAACTAAAATAGGAGGAGACTTCAGCTATATTAAAAATATATGTTGCATTTCAAAATATCTTTAGCATAATTCTGGACAAAAGTAAAAAATAATTATCATGATTTAGTAGGTACAGTTACCAACACTTCCATTGTTTGGGATCTACATGTTTTGAGGGGGCCCTTTTCCCCTTAGGTAAAACATTTAAAAACAAGTATCAGAGTTAAGCCAAACGTGAAACCAGATCTTTAAATAGCTGTATTACAAACTGTCAGTTAACATTTCAGAAATAACTAGGCACATTCGATCACATTGTTTTTACTGAAAGATATTCATAATGCATTTAGCAAGAACAAAAGGCATTTAATATCTATTTAATATATAAAATTAAAGTTATTAAAGTATTTATTTCAAATTCTTCACTCTCATTTTAATGTCTTTTTTTCTTTTTAAATAATGTACATAAATAAGTGAATAGAGTAGAACATGTATATAATTTGTAACTAAATACATGTCCATTGGGAGTATGTGCTCAAAATGGTTTCCTGATGGGGTGCGAGATGGAAAAATTTGGAGCCCTCTGGTTTGACAAGGGAACACAAGAGTCTGATCCAGGGGTCACTACTAGTAATATAAAGGAAAATGCAGATGTGAAATGCATTGTGAATGAAAACTTAATTATTGTGAGTGAGAGACTGGACATGAGGAGCCAGAGGAGTCAGGAGTGACTCCAATTCTGTTCTGGAGATACTGACTTTGAGGGAAAAGATTAGGTTCAAACCCAGGAGAAGGAAAGAGTTAGTGGAGTGATAAGTGCAGTGACAAGTGTAGAATATGTAACCAAAGGGAGAGTGTAATGAGCTTAGAGTTTGGGGTACATCCATTGATTAGGCGGCAGCAAGGTAAAATGGGGCCAGGAAAGAACACAGAGGAGAGAAACTGAAGAAGTACCAGAAAATTCACAAATTCAAGAAAAGAGGCTTAGTCAACAGTGTTTAATGTAATAGAGTCAAAGAGGAGGAGACCAGAGAAAAATGTTATCGACTGCCATGTACTCGGACTTGACTGCAGTAACTCAGATATTTATTAAATCAACATCATCCCATAGGTCATGGATCTTCTATCACCAGGGATAGTGATAATAATAGCAGCTAACATTTGTTGAAGGCTTACCACATGCCAGGCACTAAACTGTGCGCTTCTCATGAACCATTTCATTCAATCCTCACAATAACTCCTGAGATGGTTAAACATTAGTTTTAGGTAAACAGTACAATGAATGAGTCAACTGAGGCTCAGAGAGGTTAAGTAACTTGCCCAAGTTCTCACGCCTGGTGGCTAACATTTATCGTGAGTCCATAGAGTCTCTCACAGTACTCTATGAGGTAGTTATCTTTATTATTTATCACCACCCCCCATCTTCCCCTTTCTCTTTTCAAACTGGTTAAACAAACAAACAAACAAACAAACAAAAATTTAAGTCATAGAGAGGTAAAGTCATTTGACCTGGTCAAATAGTAAATCATGGCTTGGTATCTAAATCCAAACCATTGACTCCAAAATCCACACTCTTAACCATTACACTACATTGCTTAGAAGAAGATGACGCAGCTCTGAAGGCAATTTCAAATGAGGAATTTCAAAACCATTTACAGCAAAGTCTTCCTTTTTGGAATAATTACAGAACTTAAAGTAACTACTACCTAGAAGGGCACTGATTATTATGACCTTAAAATGGCAGGCAAAAGGTGAGGCGCCTGTGGCCACTAGATGGCAACAGAGTACCAGACACTGATGCTGAGACCTCTGGAGGACTTGAGAATGGGGTGGCAGAATAGCCTGGAATAGCTGATTCACGGTCTTAGAAGAACCAGTATAGGGTCAATAAGCAAGAAGTGATGAAAAGGCATATGTGTGTATTCTAGTTAACAGGTCCAAGTCTGGCTAGGGTAGGTGGAGAGCTGGCAGTGTGTCTGAAGGAGAACCAAAATACCATAGTTAGATCTTGAATAAGTCTCCCAAAAGTGGGCTGTCTACACAGGAGGCAGGACGTGCCCACAGAAACTGCCTTTGGAGATAAGAGGCATATGTTTGCAAGGCCCATGGGGTTACCAAGTAAAATTTAATTTTCTCCAGGACCTGTGAGATTGTCTGCAAGGTGGACCACTGGACACACATAAGGGGACGTGGCCAACTAGAGTCTCAGCTATAAATCAAAAACCATGTGTCCATTCCCCTTATGAACTGATTTAGCCAAATATGCCTTTCTCTAAGAAACATCCAAAAAATAACTTTGTATGGAAAGAGAACATTCATTTGATGAGTATTCCTGTTTGATGACATTTGAGGTATGTTTTAGGTTCTTTTAAATAGGCCCTTCCTTAAGTAGATATAGGTATATACTTGTTACGTTTTAGTGTCTATCCCATCAGAATGTAAACTCTGTGAAAGGAGAGACATGTCTTATTCACAGTTATATCCTCAGATCTTGGCGCTTTGCAGGAGTTTAATAAATGTTTTTGATAAACAGATATAAATATGGAGATGACAGTGTAAAAATATTCTTTAAAAAATTAAAGGATTGCAGTATTTTTATGTAACACTCCTGACAACAGTTAGCTTTATGAACGTCTTTTAGGGGGAAAAAAAGGCCTTTATCTTCTGAAATGGAACCATATTTAGGCAGTCTTCAGAAAGACATGGCCTACTAGTCTAATATTTGTAAAGAAATAAAGGATCAACAGGCATTACACTCACTTGAAGACATTAATGTTAAATTCACTTGTTTTAAAAAAAGATACAGTCATAATTCATAACAAATTTTTTAAAATACACTTTTGAGAGTCTTCTGCTTGTAGCTCTGATGGAGCAATTATACTGGACTTAAGCTCTCTTGCCTAAAACAAAGCAGGACCCACAAGAAATGCATGTCAAGTATAAGACACTAATAGGTAAAAAGTCAAAGGATAAAAAAAGATACCATGTTAACACTAGTCAAAAGAAAGCTGGATAGCTATAGTAATATTAGACAAAGTAGATTTCAGAGTAAAGGATATTACTGATTCATCAAGAGGATATTATAATCCTGAATAGTTATATATCTAAAATAATGTGAAGCTCAACACCTTTAGTCATTAGGTAAAAGTAAATGAGATATCACTTCATACATTATAGAATGGTTAAATTAAAAAGACTAATCATACCAACCATTAGTGAGGATGTGGAAAAGCTGGAACCTTCATACACTGCTGGTGGGAATGTAAATGGTACAACCATTTTGGAAAACATTGGCAGTTTCTTAAAAAGTTAAACATACACCTACCATATGATCTAATCATTCCATTCCTAGGTATTTACTCAAGACAAATGAAAGCATAAGTCCATACAAAGACCCGTATATGAATATTCATGGAAACTTGATTTGTAATAGCCTTAAGCTGAAAACAATCCAAATGTCCCTCACCAAGTGAATGGGTAGACATGTATGGTATATTTACACATTGAAATACTCCTCTGGAATAAAAAAGAACGAACTATTCATACACATAGCAACATGGATGAATCCCCAAATAATTACGCTGATTGAAAGAAGCCAGACCAAAAAAAGTGTACATATTGTATGATCTGTATAAAATTCTAGAAAATGCAAACTGATATATAGTGACAGAAAGCAGATGAGCGGTGGCTTGGGGGTAAAAGTGAAGGAGGTGCCAGAGGGATTATGAAGGGAATCCCTATATGAGTTAACTTTTGGGAGTGATGGATATGTTCATTATCTTGATCATAGTGAGGGTTTCATGGGTTTTTAATATGTCAAAACATATTAAATTGAACACTTTAACACGTGCATTTTATTGTATGTCATTATACCTCAATAAAGTTGTTTAAAAGATATAATGATATATTTACTATAAACTGGATGAAAGCAGTGACATCCTCATGATCATCTCTTTTCATTAGGTTAAAAAATAATATTAGGACATTTAATAAGTTATCTTTTTACAAGTTACATTAACTTCTCTCATTTTTTTGTTTTCTTAATTGTAAAATGATAATGAAAATTCCCTGTTGTACCCCCAGGGTCTAGTAGAAAATAAGCACTTCATAAATATCTGCTAAATGAGTGAAAGCACGTGTACTGCTAGCACAGTACCTGAGCCTTGGCTGGGATTCAACTAATTGTAACCAATAATCGAATACAAACAGAGGAGGAGGGAACTCACCTTAGATTCTCTCCAGAATGAAACAGGCCCATATATAAAACATGCAATGTTTTAATATTGCTTTGAAAATGTTTATAAAAATTTAGTGATTCCATTTTTTTAGCATGAGGTCTTGGGTTGTATCTACAAAATACAAGGCTTTAAAGTAAGTTTTGCCCAAGCTGGGTATTGGACACATAATATGTTTTTCTTAGATGTCCCATCATTTAACTGAAGACTGAAAATTTTATAAATGGAAACTCTTTTCATAAGGTAAATGTTTGGAAAATACTATAGCCGCTGGTGATTCTTAGACATTTCCATTATGCATTGTTCTCAAGGTGGGATGTTCATGTGCACCTTCATTTTAGTAGTTTTGATAGCTGTTTGTATATCCTTCAATTACTTCAACAAAGGTATATAGGTTGAGTTGAGATAGATTTAAAAGTCAACTGTTTTTTCTCTACTCAGTTTTATCATGGTGCTATATAAATATTAATTTTTCTATCATATTCTGATTGAGAATGGTAATTTTGTTTCTTAGTACTTCATAATTTATTTTTACTAGACTTGAGAGATGTTCCATTCTTTAGAATTACTCTTTGAGCACATATATATACATTCATTAAGTGGGCTTCATTAAAATTTTTTAATGTAATAAGTTTTCAAAAATACATAAATGTGCTCAGTAAATGTTTGTGAAACTATTTGAACTGAATTCTGTCAAATCTTTTTGTGTGTGTAGACAGTTTTAATGTGTTAGCTGTAGCTATTATAGCCATTGTAAAGTTCCACATTGGAGCATTTGATTTTCTGTATTCTTTTTAAAAATTACACTATCCTAGCAAGTAACCCTAGACATAATGAGCCATTAACACTTAAACTATTAAATGCCTTTTTAATAAGCAAAGGCGTTACCTTGTGCTTTGTGAAGGAGGTGGTCTTCACTCAGGCTTATCTTGATTGGGCAGTGGTCTAAACTTGTTTCACCTTTAGACAGCCTTATCTTTTGAGAGAATATACAAGAGAGATTATTTCCATATATCTTTAAATTATTCTTGTTTTCTCCTTCTGTTCCCAGATTGCTGTTTTCCACCTCCCTGTTATTCTCCCTTTTGCCTTTCTTCCTCAGATTTCTAGTTGCTTTTCCCCAAGGAAACCACCTAAGCAACAGTTTTTAAAATTGTGCTACTGAAAGGAGTTTTTGTGGGCACTCACTTCCAAAATCCCCAAGCAAATCTCATGTATGCTGAAAAATTTTTTATGCCCACAGAACCCAGTCTTCCTAGGTGGTCTCCCATCCAAGTACTAACCAGGCCCAACCCTACTTAGCCTCCGAGATCAGACGAGATCCGGTGTGTTCAGGGCAGCATGGCCATAGGTTGAAAATATTTTGTATTCTATTCCATAACACATTCTTATTGGTTTTAATATAAAATAATGACTCATTTCCGTTTCCTAATTCTTTCAGTTAAACGAAGCTCCAGAAACATGTGCAGAGACTTTGTATCCGCTTGGCACTTACAGGTCCCCTCGGGAACATATGTGCCTCTTGAGTTCCAGAAGGGCCTTGGGTCTGCACTAGAATGGGAAATGGTTGCACTTGACATTTTTCCCTCATGGCTCCCTCCCTACTTTTCTCCACCAGGATGTTTGCCCATATGCTATACACTTATTCTCAGGTGAGTTTTTGTTTGCTTGTTTTGTTTTGTTTTAACTATTTACAACTCAATGAATCTTAGCCCAGAAAATTTCTAATCCTCTAATTTCTAATCACAGTTATTTCAGGAAAATTCTCATCCCTCCATACTTTCTCTTTTATTGGAAGCAAATACATAATAATGTAATTCTAGTGATTCTTATAAAACAAAGGAAAATATAAGTATTAAGTTGGGAATTAGAATTAGACATTCCAAAAAAAGAGAGCCATCAACATCAGAGTTCATTCATACTTTCTACACACATCCCACTACGGCCATATTTTTCTTAAATTAAAATTGCTTTTCTTGAAGCTCTGCCATTCGAGGTAAGAACAAATAATTTCTTGTTCAATTACTTTTCAGTTTTGTTGGGTCATAGGTGTTATGATATTGTTTCCTACTACTGATGTGCAAAATATCCAGAATTATGGCTACAGTAGAGGTAAAATCAGCTTTTTCAGGCTAACCTAGGAGCCTACCAATTTTCAAGCCACTGATATGCAATTGAATAATTATCATGCAAACTATTTGTAGATTGTAGCCTGTTTATACAGGAATGAATATTAATTTCAAGTTCACAATAATTTTAAGCTTGATGTAAGCAGGCATCATAGTAACTCAATCAAGGAATTTATTGGATGAACGGATACATGAATTGTAAAGTCCTATGTTAATTTGAGCTGCTCTACTTTTAAGGTGTATGTATGTCTATGCACATAAGTTATATATGTAACTTATAATATAAATTATGTATGTAAGCAAATAGGATGGAATAAATCCTGTTACTCACCTTAGAGAGAGGTTTCCAAGAGAGATCTAGATGCAAAAAAGTAGATGGTATATCAAGAGGAATTTCAATACTTTCTTCTTTCTTTTTCTCTACTGGTTGGGGAGTTGAAGCTTTCTGTGGTCTGATATCCCAAAAACATATTGTGCTTTAAAAAAAAGTTTACATTTTATTTTTTTATTAAGTACAAATAAGAGATGAAGCGTTAGGACTACTATTCTTACTTCTACACATTAGCAATGTGATCATGGCTATATTTTAATATCTCTGAAACTAAAATTTTTATAAAATGAAATTATTCTGCATTTTGTATTTTAGAAAATTATACAGTTCACAAGGTTATTTAATAACTATGCTGGTCTTGAGACTAATATTATCAAATCTGACAATTGAATTTGGAGATTGATGCAATCTTTTTTTTAACATAACAGCTTTTTTGAAATATAACTCATATACACCAAAATTCACACATTTAAAGCTCACAATTCATTGGTTTTAAATATATTCACAGTGTTGTGCAACCATCAACACAAACAGTTTTAGAAGATTTTCATCACCTCCAAAAGAAACCCTGAATAGATTAGCAGTCACTCCTCATTTACATATATACATATATACATAGAGTGAAAACACATGAACAGGTTGAGCTGGGTTTAATGTGCTTTTTTACATAGTAGGCATTCAATGTGTTATTTCTCCTCTTATTTCTCTAACCTCACAGGTTGATCATAAAAATCAGATAAGATAATGTATGTGAAAATTCTTTATAAAATTTTTTTCATACAGAGTATTATTTTCAGTGCAATAAACTTGGTAAAAAAATATATAATAAAACTTGTGCAGTACTTTAGTATAAAATTGTCTTTGTAGTAATTATATAAAAACATATGATGAAAGACACAAAAACATGCCATATTCATTCCATAATTTCTATCACTGAAGTTATGGGTAACATGATTTAATAAACTTAAGATATTATTTAGATATGTGTGTATTTAGGTAAATGGATGGTAACTAAAGTAAGGGTAACAAAACTTGCATTTATTTATGTAAATTAACTAATCATTTAATAATCATCTTAATGAATACATAGTTAAAATAAAAATTAAGTAATTAATTTGATAAAATTTTGAGGTTTAAATTAAGAAATTGTTAAGATTAATAAAAATATTAATCATTTTTATGTTGTCAAAACAAATCATTGGGAGAATACTACAAATGATGTAATAAGATCTGTTTAAAAATATAATTATAGTTCATGTAAAACTGTTTTTAAAATTACATAGCTCTTCTTGAATCTCATTTATGCCATTAAGTTGCATTATTTGTGAATTGCTTTTGCTAAGTACATATATCTTCACCTGACATTTTCTTATAAATCAGTCACACATTCTTAATTGACGGAACATTATTTTATCTTATTCTATATTCTAAGACCTTTAGCATGGTTAAAATATAAAGGTTAGGACGGATGAGTTTTCTAGATAACTAAAAGCCAGCTTTTCTAGATGCATAAATCTTTTTTTTTTTATTTCAACAACTTTTGAAGGAACTATTTTTAAAATACTCCAGAATATTTTCAAACAACAATCAAAGATCTGTGTCTTCCATAAAGAACATGTAATATTTTTAGTCTGTTCAATGCTCCTAAATGTTTTCCTTGGGTACTGAAGAACAGTAGAGCTCTGCATTCTGTTGTTTACAATCAGTATTATACAGTAAGCACTTCTCCATGAAATAATACAGTTTTCATTGTTGTGTAATATTACATATAGCCCTATAGGTGCCATGTCTGCTTTTGCCTGGATAGCAATGCTCCCCACCACCACCTGCCTATTTTCTTCTTCTTTTTTTTTTTTAATGGCAAAAGCATTCTAATTGTTTTGGAGAGAAATGTTCCTTTCCTCTTGGATGCAGACAGGCTGAAACTGTCACTCAAGGCGCTCTGCTATTCCTTCCTTGGCCAAAGGGATTAGTTAATGATGGATGTAACAGAAGTCAGACTCTCTAATGACACAAGAGTGAGAACCGATTCATTCATTTCCAAGGGGCTGGCCACTTATTCCTGCTACCTGAATCCCTAGGGCTCTTTCTGAGGCTTGAGTCACCTCTTCTCCTGATTCAGCAACATTATTACTTAGTAGCTACAGCAGGATATAATCGTACATAGAACTCACTATGTATAGTGAACTAGAGGTAGATAATGTCTTTGCCTTCAGATCCTCATTTCCTCTATCTATAAGTATTTTTCAGGGTTGTTGCGAATAAAAAAAATTAACCTATGAAAGCATCTAGTAGAGTATTGGCATAAACGTCCAATAAATGTATTTCCAATAAATTTAATTTTGTCTCTTTTAGTTAGCCACAGTCAATTTCTGTTGCTTGCAGTCACAGAATCTTACCCAATACATGCCCACAGGATAAATCATGTCTCCCCAACCCCCTGTCCATATTAATGTTACTTATGCCTTCACCTGTCACTCCACAGCTGCTTCTGCTGCTGTCAGAGTCTATGGCTTGAGGTGTCATTGTTTCTACTGGAGTCAAAGCTATTTGGAATGGTAAAGTTTTGTCAGTATTTGGATGCTAGGTAATACTATTACTCTTCATGTTTCCTATTTCATTATGAATTTTTAGTTCTATAAATTGGGAGATGCAAGTTTTAAAAATAAATGTTCTTCAGCATATTACCAAATTGTTTATAAAAACACTTTTTATGAATATGCAATAAAAATCTAAAGCTCTTTAATTTTTGAAAAGCAGCTTTTCAAATTAAATGTTATGATCTTCATAGTTGTGAGTTAAAGTGAATATAAACAACACAAATGGTAAATTTACAAAGATGAGAATGTGAAGAAGCAGAATAACTGTGGATAATGTTATACAACACTAGCAACCACAAAATCAAGTTAGTTCTTTTTTACAACATATTTATATCTATGCAAAGATCTTTTTAACCAGCAACAATCTACAACATTCTTTCCTTTAGTTATATTAGGTCCAATTACTACAATAAAGTTCATTTAAGGAACAGAAGAATAAAATGATTTTAGAAGCATCTAAGAAAAAAGAATATATCATATGAAAACACATTAGGTAATGTTTAAGATAAGACATACCAATCTGCTGAACAGGTAACAAGTTGACAGCATATCTCACTTCTGTTCTCAAAGACGGAGCCCATTCTGTTAATCTGTTTTTTAAAAAATGCAAGAAGTAAGTTTTGTGTACCTAGAATGGTACTGACTTTTTTCTCATAGCTTTTACATTTTTTATGTTCTTTTTTATTTTAACTTTTATTAAAAGAGCATAACACTAACACAGAAATTGGAAAATATGTTTTAAAATAAAATACAATTCTGCCATATATCTTTTCCAGGCCTTTTTTTTTTTTCACAGAAACATTTTTACATAGATTTAATTGGCATGTGTAAACTTTCTATACTGAAATTATAATCTGAATGCTTATCTGTGTCCTCAAGAATTGATTCTAATAGTTTTATAATATATAGATGATGTGTATGTGAATGTCTTTCAACATTAATTAGTTTAGAAAATTATCCCCATTCCAGAAACATGATACTCTGATCTGATTTGTTATAATTGTCCTGTGATTTGTTATTTTTATTTAAATTTATAATCTCCTGAATTAAATTGTGTGTATGGTGTGAGTTGAAATGGAGTTCCTTCTCTTGGGTTATAACTTCCATTCCCATATGTTAAACTTTTATAGATATCAGAAACTATACCTGGGCTATTTATTTTAGTCCATTATAACTTTTCAAAGTATTGTTGCTTTGCATAATCCATTTGAATACCTCAAAAGGCTAATTACCTTTCATAACTATTCTCTCCTGTTAATTCTTCAAAGTACATACTAAAGTTTTAGTGTCCTTGAGTGAAACCTTTGGGGAGCATACCAGTTTCCAAATTTGCCAGCACCTGACTTAGTGAGTCAAGTATAGAATCCCAGAGCCAAATTGCATTGCAAATGCTGGGCAGTCAGCTGGGTTCACTCACTGAACAAGTGGTTTTTGTCTACCAGCTTCAAAGCACACTCAATTCAAGGCTTCCTTGGCAAAGTTACATATGACTATATGTCGCAGATCTTCAGAGTGGCCTGCTCCAAATAGCTGACATTGTACATTTTAAATCTGTAAAGGCTAAGGGTGTAAATTATTTACACTCTATTTTTACATATCAAACCTCCCTCATTTTCTCTATTATATTATATTAATGTTGACACCACCTACATGTTTTAGTGCTTTTTAAACTATGGACTTTGAAACATTGGCCTTACTCTCATTCCCAATTCAGGTATTGGTCTGGTAACAGTGACACAACTGTTTAATGCCCAGTTCATGGTTATTGCACAATTTAAATATAAATGTATTGGCTTTAAAATAAATCTTTCAAAAATTTACAATCCAGAAAAAAACTATGAAGCCATTAAGACTCACCTCAAATGTGTCAGACAGCCAATGTATATCTGTAATCACTTTCTTATGTCCACTTTCTATTGAAGAGACTGCACTGTGTCTGATATACATTGCTTCTTTATTACTGTCTGGTTCAAGGAGAAACATGGGCTGGAAAAATGTTTTTAAAAAGTTATGTGCTAACTTTAGAGCTGACAAATGAACTCATACTTTATTCACCATTCTAATTAAAATTAATAACTTGGAGAAATACTAGTTCAAGGAAAAGCATAAATTAGTGTTTCTATGTATCATAACAAAAATTGTTGACCCACATCCTAAAGAATCAATGAGAGCCCATTTTTGAAGGAGTTTGTGCATGTGTGTGCATGTGTGTGTGTGCGCGCGCGCGTGTGTGTGTGTGTGTGTTTTGCATGCACAGAAGGCCACATCTCATTGTTTTCCGTGAGGGACTTGTTGATGTTGAGGTTGAAGACATAGGGATGGAGATGTACAAAAGTGGGTAAGTATTGACTTAGGAGCTGAGGAAATTTTTTCTAAACTTTTTGGCAGAATCCGCAGCTTCATAAAATCATAGTATATTATTATCAGAAAGAGTTGTCCACCCTTCATTTTATACATGAGAAAACTGATGCTTGTTGAGGTGAGAGACATGTGGGAACTCACAGGGACTACAATCCAGATCCCGGGTACAGTGCTCTTTCAATGACATCACTTTCGGCAACTCTCTTGGTCCCTTTGTTTTATTTAAGGACAATAACAACAAAAAAGAACTTAACATCCTGGGATAGAGAGTGCAATCTGTTCTGTGGTGTTTTTAATCAAGGGCCTGTATAAAATGATTCAGAACAACGTCCACAGCAGATGCGAACGCTTGGAAAAAAACACTTTTATTTTCTATCAAGGTTTTGTTTAGCTTGCAACTCTGTTAACACTTTCTGATAAACTTCCAAATGGAAAAAAAAACTTCCAAGAGAAAAATTGTAAAAAGTTAACCTTGAGTGTGGCTTTTTTACTTCTACTACCACCCGTCTTAATGTTTTCTATGCGTTCTGCGTGTGCGGTAATATCCCACATGACAATCTGAAACAGAAATGAATGTTATTACAACATTTTTGCAGGATTAAAGATTTCTTTAACTTACTTGTATTGGTATCCACTCTGACAATCAATCACCCTGGAGGATAATCAAGCTTAGCCTACATCTTAGGGTATTTCAGCAACTTTTTAAAACTCATATAAAAAGAATGTTTTCTTCTCTATAAAAGTATTTTCGGTACTTTGATTTTGGTGGTTGTGTGAATTTATGCTAGCATTTTTTTAAAATACAAGATAAGCATCATGTAATACCCTCTGCTTTGGGAAGCATTCATTCTCTGGGGGGAACGTGCTTGTGGAGACAACTGCTTTAGATGCAGGAGAAACAGCCTGTTTTCAGAATTAAATAGAAACACTCAATTGTCCAAAAAGGCTAAGAAATGATGATTTCTACTTAATTGGATATTATGGCCAACTTTGATTATGTATGAACGATCATTTTTAGAAAAAATTAGGATAATCAAATTTGATTATGTATGAACGATCATTTTTAGAAAAAATTAGGATAAAGTCAAATATGCAACACTAAATTAGATTAATTTTCAATAATTAAAAGTCAATTCAGTACTGAAATGTTAATAAAATGTCAAGATTACAGAATTATGAGTGCTTTTAATTTCATCATTTGCTTTTCTAAAAGTGAGTGTTTTGTCATAAGTGAAAAAGGCATATCAGGATTTGCAGGGCTTGGAGCATAGTCTCTTGGGTCATCATTATGACCACCAGTTCTTATTCAACTGAGGAAGAAAATTTGTTTTCTGAATGTTTTTGGTTCTGGATCAATGGGCATGGATGCTGCAGATATTTAAATTTTAACCACAAGGAAGTTTTACTAGCCTCACCAAAAAGAATGTATATCCTTTTAATGGTCAAATTCACTGGATTTCACAATGAATTTTCATTTAGATCATAAAATAGCTTTAAGATTTTTGTTTTGCTTTATTGGAGAAATAGGCAATTGGAAGATAGGATGTAATTCTATATAAATTGTATAAATTAGATAACTTAAATTATATATAAAAAAAGACCCCTTGACCAAGAGGTATTAATGCTTGTGTTTTTTGGTGGTTGTTCTTCGTAAAATCTTGTACAATGTTATGTTCTATCTCAGCAACACAAATAGATTTGACCTGGTTTTGTTCCAGTTATCATAACTGGGTTACCCTGTAGATACCTCAAGACTCAATATCATTCATTCATTCATTCATTCATTCATTTATAGTAGGCAGGTTTAAAATTTTTATTTTATTTTTTAAAATTTTTATACCCCAATACATCTTTATATCCTAGTTCCTGGCATGGTAATTGGCATACAATTGGCATGGCCTCCTTCTGCTGGCTTGAATCCTTAAGTTCACAAACCTACCAATTATGAGAATGTAAAGTATAGCATAGGGAATATAGTCAATAATATTTTATAACTACGTATGGTGTCAGATGGGCACTAGATTTATTGGGGTGATCACTTAATAAGTTATATAAATGTATAATTGCTACATTGTACACCTAAAACTAATATAATATTTTATGTCAACTACAATTGAAAAATAAAAAAATTATTTAAAAAAATTTACCAATCAAAATACATTACAGAATGGTATCTAAATTAATAAGCGGTTGAAAAAAAATCCATACATACTTGCCCATTTATGCAGCCTCCAGCAATGATATTGGAGTTAGTCGGACAGAACTTGAAGCAGAAGATGTCATCTGGGCTCTCCAGCATTAACTAAGGTAAACCCCATAAATTCAAGAGAGTGTGAGAAAACCTATTAAGACCATGGCTAGAAAATAATAAGATAGTCAAAGTCGAATTTTATTGCTATCTATAAGAAACATGCGCAGCAAATTCATTCTCAGAATTCTACTTCTGAATTAGAAGCTGCTTTTGTTGAATTTCATTGTGGACAATGACCATGCGTAGGAGAGCAGGTATGTTCTCAAGGAAACCAGGTCTCTTCTCCCCCACTCTCCATGGGTCATCTTATATAATTTTTTTATAAACAAAAAGCCATAAAATAAATGTTGTGAAAAGTGTGGAAAGTAAGCTTTGGGAAAGCATATTTGTTTTGTTCCCTGCTATACACCTAGCCTGGCACACAGTGTGCAAGAAAAAATAAAATTTGTTGAATGAGAGAAGATGAAGTTATTGCTAGTGATAATATTTCAAATTTTAAAATAATACAGAAATCAGAAGATAAACAAACTTAAGTGCTTGAGGGGTAGAAAGGAAGCCCTGTAATGAATACACTGGTGTGAGGAGCAGGTGTAGTAACCGTAGTTGGCACCTGCCTGCTGGGTTACCACCAAGCAAAAACACTTGCCTGGTTACTGTTCTTCTTTAAACATAACTACCAAAACTATAGGCCCCAGAGGCCATTGGTTTGCCACCACTGAGCTAAAGATTGAAAACTGAAATTGGGTGAATTATCTCAGTCAATTTCGTACTCTGTGGATCCTAGAGAAACCTCTACTTTGGAAAATAAAATCTTTTTATACTCTCCTGTAGTTTTGATTAGAACAAAGGCAAAACATATCATTTATATTATTTCTTTAAGAAATTATTTGCTTGTCTTTTTAAAGCTATTCTTCAAAATAGTGGAAAGAAGAGTCTTTCTTCTTTCTGTCTGCCTGGAAGTTCAGGCACACTTCCATGGCGTGGAGTGGAAGGTAGTTCTACACTACGAGAAAGTGACAGAAAACTCCAGAAGAGCATGGCAGCATTTCTGTGTAAGTTGGCTTATAAGAAAGAACTAGAGAGCTGTTTTGATTTCTGGGTCCATAATAATTAAAGTTTCTAGCCTGTTACAATAAAACTGCCTTAATTCAGATGAATTAGGGGAGAAGAAATAAGAAGAGGCTAAGGTTTATTAGGGGAAGACTTAATTATATAATACTTTAAGGAAACAAAAAATCATTATACTTCAGTAAATTGAAAAAAATTCATCTAACCCTACAAAGTGTGCTCCCCTTAGCGGAACTCTTCTTGAGCAGATATTGGAGATAGAACCCCGCAGGGCAAACTCAGTCTTCCGCCTTATTTTATTTGGATTGCTACATGTTTTGGTTTGGTTCGAGTGGGTGTTTTTGCGTGTTTTGGTTTGGCTTTGGAATAGCTATTTAAAAATTCAGAGATGTCACACAAAATTCCCAATTGTTAGATTCTCTCGACAAGTGGAACCACCTGGCAACAAGAGAGCTGAAGTGTAGCTGTCTCCATAGACGGGCTGTGTACCCTCTATGGCCACAGTCCCCACTGCTCCCCACTGCTCCCCACTGCTCTCCCACACAATTGTCTTTACTCATTACCGTCACCTACTGGTGACCCTTGGAATTGAAGTTGTTCACGTGAAACTAAAATCTGTCTGCATTTGAACAATTAGTATCTAAATAAGGCCCATAAAAGAATTTGCTCTTTAAAATCAATCGAACATTCTGCTTATATTATTTTTTTAAAAAAATGACATATTGAGGAGCATTCGAGAACTTGCTCCCTGGCATGTGTGGTCAGTTGGCCCAAATAAACTCTTATAAAAAGTCAAAAATAAAAATAAGATGTTAATTTGTTCAATAAACCTTTTCAATAAACTGTCGACTTTAGTTTTGCTCAAACTGAATGATGATACATTCCAAATGAAGAAAGCATGACTTTATAAGGGTTTACAACATTAAGTGATTATGAAGCACTTTACAATTGAAACTACTAAAGAAACACATGAAAGTAGTATTTAAAATATTTAGATTATGCAGACAACTCTCCTTCATACCTGAGGATGTATGGGATCAGAGAAACTCCAGAAAAGAATTAGTGATGGTTGCAGCAATAATTTACCAGAAAAATGGACTCTTTCTTCAAAGGAGAGTCGCACGGCCACCGACACAGCTATTAGCCCTGATTGAAACAATTAGAAATGAAGATCTGCAGCAACTGTCCACGGAGAAGTGTTTTAGGTTTCGTTTTTCTACAGTCACTGTTCATTTCCCTTTGGATGAAACTTGAGTAAAAATATTCTACAGGAGACCAAGGGTTTTCTTAGAGTTCTGCTGTTTAATATGGTTGCCAGTAGCCACGTGTCAGTTAGCACTTTAAATATGCCTGGTCCAAACTGAGATGTACCGTTAGTATAAAATAAACATTGGACTTTGAAGATTCAGTAAGAAAAAAAATGCGGTAGTTTTTTTGTGGGTATGTGTGAGAAAAAGGCCCATGTGGGGGAGAAGGAAGAAGAAAGAGGTCAAAGACCTCTCTCTCTAAAGTCCCACCTTCCCGCATTCCTACCTCCCTTGGTTGCTCAGAGCTTTAGAGGACGTGTGTCTCCTGTCTTGTCCAGTAAGCAGAGAGGCAGAGTGTCAAGAGGGAATAAAGTTAGCCTTTGGTGTCCAACAAGCCTGAGTCAAATCTAGATTGGGCATTGTACCGGCTAGCTGGATGACCTGAGCCAGTCACTTCCTAGAGTTGAGCTTTGTTCCTCTCCTTGTAAAGCAGAGGTCACAGTGGGTGTCCCACGAGGTAGCTGGGAGGACATGGGCTAAGAGAAATTGTGGAAAGAAAGCTTTTGGCAGGTGCTTAGCACTCAGCAAATAGAAGTTGTCTTACTGAAATTGAGCTAATTTGCAGTTTTATACATAAAAGCAAAAGACTATTTCAATGTCATCACAAAGGGAACCACAGTCTCTCCCATCTCACCATAGATATCGGGATGCCATGAGACGCAGGTGATCATTTTCTCTGTTAGGCTATGAAGGTCGGTAAAGGACTGGTACTCCTTTAGGTGGGTATCGGTCTTGTCCCCAAAGGAGCTTTCTTCTTCTGCCAAGCATTTCCAGTCATCAACAAATGTGTTCATGATTTCATTTTGTTGCAGAGCTATTTCAACACTATTGTGTAAAAAACAAAAGTAATTAAGACTTTAGATTTTAGTATTCAATGATATGTCTTTCAGCAGCTCCTCTAATTCATTTATACCTAAAGAAAAAATATTCGCAATTACATTTGGTAACTAAAGATTAACCCCACGTGGAATAAACAATTTAAGAGATAAAAAAATTCACAGCAGTGTGTTACTCAGAACTTCTAAGAACTTGCTGTTAAGCTAGCGGGATGTGGTTAGCTGGCAACCTCAGGCACCTTCACTATCTGCCTTGGTTCCCAGGCCAAGGCCTACTCTCCCCAGGTCAATGAGCACAGCAGCTGTGGGGACACCAGGGCCTGGCAGTCCTGCCTCCTGCAGGACTCCACTAACAGGCCACCTTGACTATTGACTGAGGCTCTCCCTGCCCGATCCCCTTCCCCTTCCTTTATTTTTCAGGGTGACTTTCAGTAAACCTCTACTTGAACTTGGTCTCACTGGCTTTCTGAAAATCCCCAAATGACAGAAAAGGCAATTTTCTTAGCCATATTCAGTACCAAATGGTCACGCCTACTAATTATTATACTAATATATAATTAAGATCATGTATTTGTGTATATATGTGTATATACATATACATATACAAATTCAAAACAACAGAGATTCTTAAGGAGAGATTTGGATTTTATAAGTGTGTGTGTGTGTGTGTGTGGTGATTTTAGTTGTCACAATACCTGGGAAAAGCTAATGTACTTAATTCCATTACTAAACCCTCTGCAATGCACGAGACAGTCCCTAAAATGAAGAATTATCCTGCCAAAAATACTCATATTGTTTTTTTAAAAAACAATCTGAATGCTAGGCTCATCTCTTAGTAGTTTAGAGACTCTGGCTTGACAGGCCCCTGTCATAAAAGTTACTTTAAGTCACTATAGTGTTTATTGTCCCTTAATATGCTTAGGTTTAAAAGCTTAGCTCACTCCCAAGGCTTCTGGGAGCTTTCCCACATTTAGAATGCCACTCAGGGCTTTACCCTAATGACTGAAAGTCCAAATAGCTTGGTGTTTTAATAGGTGTGGTCAGCTGAAAGAGTGGTGTCTCAATTAAGAATTTTCTAAAATAAGAAAGAAATGCTTAATTTAGACGATTAGGTATGAACACTACACATCATAATAAATACTCCTAAAAATGTAATTAAACAAGGGTAGCATTTACTCCCTGTGTCTTTAAGCATTAACACCACCATTCAGTGCTTGATTGAATACTTTTTTGGTTAAATCCTTCTTGTACTTCATCTTTTAAACTAAAAGCATGTCCCAGGACCGGCAGCATCAGCATGACCTAAAGCTGTTAGAGACAAGGTCATAGGCTCCACTCCAAACTTACAGAGTCAGAACCTGCTTTTACCAAGATGCCCAGGTGGTCCACTTGCATATTAAAATTTGAATAACCTTGCAAGGTAGCATAGATTCACATCCTAGAACTTCAAGGTTTAAACCCAGTTTCAAGTAGAAGCATTTGTTAGCATTTTCAAGATCTAATTTCTGTTTCAGCTCCAATGCGGAAAGAATTCCCAAAAGAGAAGTCAAAGAGGGACTTCGCTCTGGTCTCCTGTTTCTTGATTTCCCACACTCTTTGAGAATCCCCTGGAAGTTTCTCTCTCTTCTCTCATATACTTTCCTTCTTTCGCAAATCATGCTTTCCTTAAGTTCATTCTGGACAAATTTCTATGGAAAAGAAAGAACTCATTTCTGAAAGGGCTCTCTTCCAGAACAAAAATAGGCTTACATTAATTTTAAAAAATTAAATAAGCCATAAACAATTTTAGAATGTGGAGAACGGCAGTGATATAAACGTCAGTTTCTTACTTATTCTTGGCCAGTACCATTACAATTCCTGTGCCAGTTTCCCTCTTTCTCTTTATAGTTCTGGCTTCTCCTTCCCACATCTCAGGGAAGGCATTATTATCCCTCTCTTTATAAGCATGACAACTGAAAGGGAAGAATAAAAGCCCAGGACTAAAGATAATACACGATATGGATAATTGAGAACTGGCTATCGACCATTTATTCCTTCAAAACGGAATAATTCCCTCGATTGTACAAAGAGAGATTTCTCATTTTTAATGTTCTTATCAGGACAAATTTAAACAATTTCTTAATTGTGATATGGGGAAAAAAATAAACCTTAGGTTTTCTTGTTTCTTTCTCTTTGCTCACATAGAAAAAAGCTATAGAAGGCATGCTTCTCAGAAGTGGCAAAAAGTTAATGCACTCTCTAGATCACTGATGAATTTTTGAACCAGACTCTCCCTAGGCATAGTAATTTTCAGGATATTTAATCCAGTCTGGAAGAACTAATGATGTTTTCTTAAAAATAAAAAAACGTAACTTCAGCTATACATGAACTTGACCACTAAATTGCTAATTTTGGAAATGGAAACCAACCTATTGGGTACAACTGGAAGACTTGTCCATCAATGGTTCCACTTCTCTGAACTTTGATGTCAACTTGATAAGACCTTGTCAAACTCTTTCTCTAGAAGCTCCAATGCTCTGCCCAGGGTCACAGTATAATTGTAAGGGATGTTTTGAAGACACCTCTCTTTCAGAGCCAATAAAAATGGCAGCAACAAAAGAATTAGGGATAAAGATGACATATCCAGGAAGTACATCTGAATTGAATTCAGGTTCTTATTTACAAAGATATTTTTGTTAATCCCTATTGTCATCATAATGATCATTCTGTACATCCACAGCATCCTCATCTCTGTAATCCTTTGAAAGTCAGTGAAGCTAAGAAGGGGAGTGAGGAGTGGAGGAAAAGACTTAAAAGAAACCATGGTAAATAAATGACAATTTGCTGTTAGGAAAACACCGTCACATACTCAACTGTATATATCTTCCAGGTTTACAGTGTTTGGTGTGGCCCTAGCTTGTGAGGTCTAGGGTATTGCTTAGCAATAGCGAAGAAAAACTGAGAATCTATAGAAAGTGTCACATGCTTATGCATATCTGATAACTGTCTTCATACTTCTATCTAGATATTAAGCTGTTTTTAAGACCTATTATTATAACTAAATATACACACTTTGTTTTATTTATTTATTTTATTTTGTAAATTTTTATTTATTTATTTATTTATTTATTTATTTATTTATTTATTTATTTATTTATTTATTTATTTTTTAGGCGAGGCAACCCTTGGTTGACCTCACAGATTGCAAGGACCTTGTCAGCATACAATCCCTTATTTTTTATTTTTTATGCCTACAGTACCTAGTCTTCCTAGGTGTTTGCCCATCCAATTACTAACCAGGCCCGACCCTGCTTGGCTTCTGAGATCAGACGGGATTGGGCTTGTTCAGGGTGTAGACTGTTTTATTTTTTAAATTTAATATAAAATTTTTACCTTATGGATGCGTTGTTAAGAAAATCAGTTAAAGGCTTTGATTGTCCTAGTATTTCTTTTTCTTCTTCTGAAAATTCCCTTGGATAATATTGTGTAGCAGCATTTTTGGGATATGTCCTAATACATTAAAAGAAAATTGAATATAAAAAATTACATCAAAGAAAAGCATGTATAGGTCATGACAGTATTAAGATATTATTTTATATTTAAATTCTACATAATGAATTTTTCTTTATCCTAGACCATTGATATTGACTACCATTGAAAGTATTTGTATATTTCTCTCAAACATAATGAATAAGCTCTTATTTTAACAAAATCATTTTAAACTTACAGAAAGTTTTTAAAAAAGAATATAATGAACTCCCATATACTCTTCATCCCGATTCATCAATTATTAACTTTTTGTCACATTTGTTTATTATTTTCTCTCTCTCTCTCTCTCTCTCTCTCTCTCTTCATTTAATTAAATCATTGTTTTTTAACTGGTGCAATCCTGCTCCATCCCAATAACCCAGCAACATTTGGCAATGTCTGGAAACGTTTTTGGTTGTCACGACTAACAAGTACTGTTGGCATGTAGTGGGTAAAGTTCAAGGATACTGCTAAACACCCTACAATACACAAGACAGCCCTCCACACAGATAATAATCCAGCCCAAAAATGTCAGTAGTGTTGAGATTGAGAAACTCTGCTCTAAATATACAAAACTAGGAACAATTTACATTGAGGCAATAATGGCAACACAGTCCTTGGAGGAAAGCTTATTCCAACCAGTCCGCTCTCAGCGCTCACCTCCACCCCTGAACACATTGCACTGCGTTGTACCTCTGGGCTTTATCAGTCTCACCCACTAGATTGGGTAGCTCCTTGGTCTATGGTGCGGGACTATATAAAGGTCATGTGACACAATCCATAAGAGTGTGCACTCTGGTGACAGGTTGCCTGGCTTTGAAGCCTGATTCTATCACTTACTAGCTATGTGACCCTGAGCTAATTATTTAACCTCTCTGTGCCTGTTTTCTCATCTCAAAATGAAATTCATAAAGTACCCAGATCATAGGGTCATTGAAGGGTTGAATGTGTAAATATATGCAAAATTTTTAAAAATGTGCTTAGCACATTTTTGGTGCTCAATAAACTATTAGGTTGTATTTAATCTGTGTTTGTTGAACAAATGTCAGTAAAATGTCCCTGTGAGAGGCAAATATATTAAATGGAGAGTAGTCAAACAGAGTGGTAAAGAGAGTTTTGCTTATATTTAATAGAATAATTCATCCCCCTACCCCCCTGCCCCACTGCTCCGCCTAGGTCAGTATCCACAGCAGATGGCAGAGTGATGGAAAGAAAGAACGTTGGTATTGGAACCAAAGAGATTCGGGTATAAATCTTAGTTTCATCTTTTAATTTATATTCCATACCAGTACCCTCTAGTTAGGATTAAGTAAGAAATTCTATGGTACCTGGTAGTTTCATCAAAGTAGCAACATGACCAAGAGTCACTTTTATTTTTTTAAACGTGATTTGTTTTGTTGTTTCTCAGCAAATTTATTCATTATTGCTTCAAATTTAAATTTGTTCCAAATATCAAACTTTCATTTTTAACCTCTTTGTCTCAATTTCTTTGTAGAATGGGGACGATACCTACCTCAGAAGCAGTTGTAAAGATTACTTGAGTTGATGTGTGCAAAGTACTTAGAAGGAATGCCTGGTTTAATGACAATAGATTCCTACTTAACCAATCTCCTCAACTCAAGGCATTTTTTTCCTGTGCTCTCCAATACATACTACCTGCCTGGTTCATCTTACTTCAGTACATTACCATCTGCCTGTCTCTTGCTTCAGAACTCTTGCCAAGCTCCCTACTGTCCACCACAGAGAAACTACTTCTCTGTCTACCTCTGCTATTCCCTCCATTGTACCCAAGCTGGTCTCCTCATGGTCTCATGAAAACTCTGTTCTTTCCATCCCCTAATGGGTTCAGGTCATTTTTAAAAATTGGGGCTGATTATACTGAGTGAAATAAGTCAGACAGAGAAAGATAAATACCATATGATTTCATTTATATGTGAAATCTAAGGAATAAAAAGAACAAACTAATCAAAATCTCACAAATATAGAGGACAATCTGGTGATAGCCAGAGGGGAGGAGGGTTGGAGGGTTGGGAGAATGGGGTGAAGGGTTAAAAAAGTACAAATTGATAGATGGTCATGGGGACGGGGAGCATGGCAGTTAGCATTAATGTAATGGCTAGGTGGAAAGCCGGAGAGAAATTAGGGGGATCGTTTTATAAACTATATAAAGGTCTAACCAATGTACTGTATACTTGAAACTAATAATAAAATAAAATTTAAAAATTTAAGCTGTTTCCTTTTTCTCTGTCTCCAAATCATAGTCAACACTCATGGCTTATCTTCCATAAATCTAAAATTCTTTCAAAATAAGAAAACATTTTAAATACTAAAAAAATACATAGCTTAGCTAAATATATCTTCAAATTTATACGATATTCAAAGCCTAGGTCAAGCATCCCCTTGTCAATCCATTTCACATCAATTCATTCACTGGACAAATTTTAATTAAGAGCTTGATGTGTGAAATGATACAGCTAGTAGCCTCCAAGTGCTCTGGAACTAAGGTAGATGGATAGGTAAGCAGATGAGTACAATATGGGTTCTCAGTGCTATGACAGATACCTGTAAGCGCTAGTGGGGTTCTAGAGGAGGGAGTGATCAACTCTACCTGGCATTTCCAGGAAATCACAGAGAAGGGAGCAATGAACTTAGAGTGAAGAGTGGTTCCCCAGAGGGACAAGGCAGTGAAGGATATTTTCTGCAGAGGAACAGCATTGGCAAAGACAGGAAGTTGTGGAAGAGCAAATATTCTGGGAGATGGAAGCAGCTCACAGGACTAGAGCATAGAGGACTTCTTTGGTAACAGGGGGGGCGGTGAGACTGGAGAGGCCGATGGTGCCTTGTCATAAGGGAAGAAGGATCATATATGCCATCCCAAGAAGGGCTCTGGATGTGATGAGGAGCTAAAGAAGAGATTTAGGCAGTGAAGTAACACAATCTGATTTAATATGTAAGAATGATGACTTAGGTAGTAGAACAGAGCAGTTAGGAGGCAATGGTAATATTTCAAGTGAAAGCAGTACTGTAATTATTAACAGCATCTGTCACTTTTCCACTTCATAGTTTCTATTGCCTTATATACTTATATCTCATTTTCTTATTAAGATTTTAAAAGGAATTGTTGAGTGTAATGAGATCTTCCCAAATTGAATTACTCTGTAGAGGGATCTGTATCATCAATGTCATTCTATTTCTATTTATTTTAAAGCTCTCAAAATAATCATGGACATTGCTAGATTTTACTGTAATTGCCTTTGAAAATACATAAACCTATCACATACTTACCATTTTGTCTGAGTACTTGTGTCCTTGATATGGGGGACTACTTGCATGCCAACATCTTTCTCAAGTACCTTAAGGGTAAAATTTTTATCTGGGTAGGCTGTACATTCGATATAGGCATCTTTTATACTGGAAGCATTCTGGTCACTGAACTTGATTGGTGCACCAAATTGACTTCGTTTTCGAGAAATCATATATGTAATCTGCAACACAGGTAAGCAGTAAAGGTAGCATAATCAAGTCAGTGGAGAAAAATGGATGTGTGGTAGACAATGCAGGTGTTCCGCCCAGATCTTCTTAGATCGCTTTGTATACTTTCTTTGCACCCCTCCAGCTCTGTGTGCTTTCTGTTCCCATGGCCACCACCTGCTGTTCTTCTAGGAAACACTTCTCTAGGGCTACCCGCAGGTGCAAACAACAGGAAGTGACTGGCTGTTTACATCTCAACCCATGATAGACTGGCAGGAGACATGAATAAGCCCATCTCTTTTGCTTCTGCTTTGGACAGCTCTGCGGTGTAATTTACACTCCAAGTTCCCCTAGGGGCTCAGGCTGAAGCTTTCCCTCTGCCGAGGTTTTGCAGGGCTTCTACCCCGTCCTGTCCTGATGCTTTTTCTATTCTCCAATGGAGCACTTCCAAATAAATCACTCGCATTCAAACCCTCCTCTTAGGGGCTACTCTGGCTATGCCGCTGTATCAGTTTCCTAGTGCTGCGGCAATCAAGTACCATAGACACGTTAGCTTAAAACAACAGGAATTTATTCTCTCACAGTTGTGGAGATTAGAAGTCTGATATCAAGGTGTTGGAGGTTCATTTGTTTTCCGAGGACTCTGAGAGAGGATCAGTTCTTTGCCTCTCTCCTAAGCTTCTGGCGACACCAGCAATCCTTGGTGTTCCTTGGCTTGTAGATACAGCACTCCAATCTCTGCATCCTTCTGTTCTCCCCATGTCTCTGTGTCTTCTCAATGTCCTCTCTTTATAAGGACCTCAGTCATATTTGAATAGCACCCTCCCATTTTTTAATAGGGTCATATTCTGAGGTACTAGAGGTTAGGACTTCATTCTTTTGAGAGGGACACAATTCAACTAATAACAACACAATGATCATTCTTCTATCAAAAGAAAAACCACATGCCCATAGCAAACATAGCAAACCTTATAGATCCTTCAGGAATAAGTGTTATTCAGCTCTAGGGAGGGAATGACTAGAAATAATATTTAAGCCGCTGACCTGCTTTGTAGATTCCTTAACTGATTCTTCCTCAACTTCTTTTTCACTGCCCAAAGAAACCCATGGTTTAGAGATAGGTGGCTTATAAACAGGAATGTCTTCGGGAGAATATTCTTTAAATTCTTTATATTCTTCTTGTTCTTCTGGTACTTCTGGGGGCTAGAGTGACATAAATAGCATTCTAAACTATATGACCAATTTTTATGTTATAGCTACATGTGTATATTTTGTAATAAACTTTACTTTTATATAAATTCGTTAGGCAGATTCTCAATTTTTTTTCTTTGTTGGTTCATGCTTTTCAATTATAAGAAGGAAACTAAGCAAAAAGAAAGAATAAAGAACAAAAGAAGATGTCAAGGATAGAGAGAGAAGATGAAAGAAGGATGGGAGAGTAAAAAAGAAAAAGATACGTGATAAGAATAAAGCATGTACCGCACAGCTTTATAAATATGGAAACTAAAACTTAATATTAAATATAAAACTAGTTTTCTGATTTAATAAAATTTCTTTGATAAGAGGATTATAAGTACGAATAAACATGGTATCCATTAAATAATGAGTGAATGTTTTTAAATCAAGATGTCCATAAGGAGTATATAGAGAGATATATATCAATATTTCTCTATCTATCTCTATCTATCTATCTATCTATCTATCTATCTATCTATCTATCTATCTATCTGTCTATCTATCATCATCATCTATCATCTGTCTATAAACAGAATGTGTCAATAACTGAACAAATTAATACATTGTGTTATAATCATAAAATAAAATCCCATAAAGCAGTTGTAATGAACAAACTTGATTTACATATATATGATATCTAAATGAATCAACATGGATAGATCCTAGAATTTTATAATTCAATGAAAAACAAAAGTTGTGGAACAATTTATATAATTACATGTGACTTTTAAATAAAATAGTAAAACACATTATTTGTGGAGCATACATATATGGTAAAAATATAAAATGGACAGGAGGGATATATAACAACTTTTTAATAATGGTTCTTTATAGAGAGAAGTAAGGAAAATGGAATTAGGGAAGACACAAGAAGGAGTGAAACATTATTTATTATAATATTTTATTTCTTTAAAAAATTGAAGTAAGTATGATGATATTGAAATTTGTTAATTCTGGGTATGGTTGTGTGGATATTATACTGTTCTCTGTACTTCTCTATACATTTGAAAATATTTCACTATACAGTCACGCACTATATAACAACGTTTCAGTCAACAACAATGGTCTCATAAGATTATAATAGATCTAAAAAATTTTTATCATCTAGTGACTTTGTAGCTGTGGTAATATCCTAGCACAATGCATTTCTCACATGTTGGTGGTGATGCTTGTGTAAACAATCCTACTGGGTTGCAGGACATATGAAAGTATAGCACACACAATTATGTATAGAACATTACATATTGATAACGCCAATAAATGACTACTATGTTCCTGGTTTATGTATTACTTTAGAGTGTACTCTTTCTACTTATTTAAAAGAAATGTTTGCTGTAAAGCAAAATGCTGTATTATACCAACAGCAGCCTCAAACATCTCTTGATTGCATCATCTTTGCTTTCGCTTGATTTAATTTTGTGTTGTTTTGTACAGTGACAAACTATACAGGCTTGTAACCTAGGAACAATAGGCTATACCATCTAGGATTGTGTAAGGGCACTTTATAATGTTAACATAACGAGGAAATCATCTAATGATGCATTTATCAGGATGTGTGCCCATCATTAAGCAGCACAAGACTGTAATTAAAAAATTAAAAATGCAGAAAAGCAACCATAAAAATAAAATTGAAAATGTTAATGCCAAGTAAAAGATTATTTTTAGTTTATAAAGTATTAGATATTTTAAAATTCTATGTTTTCTTTTCTTTTCTTTTTTTTGTTTATTAGACAACCACTCAAACCCCTTTGTCATCTTCAGTTTGACTAAACCTCCCCACAAGGATGCCAGATCAGAAGGCAAGTCTCAGAAACCTGTTACCTTTCATGACCACATTGAACAAAACACCCTAAAGGTGAACTGAATTTTTCCCCTTGGAAACTACCATTCTTTTATTTGCTGCTTTTCTCCCTGTCGACTGCTCACTGACCAAGTCATCCTTTAAAATTTTTGTTTTTACATAAGCATAGCAAACATTTATGGAGTACCTAGCTTTGTGTCAGACACTATACATAGGGGTTTACATTGTTTTAGTCCACTTAATTTTCCAGCTCTGGAAATGGACACTATTGGTGCCGTTTTATAGACAAGAGGATCAGTAACTTATCCCAAGTCACGGAGGTGGCAAGAGGAGAACCAGGAATATGGCCAAGGAGTGGCCGAGAGCAGTGGCACTCCAGATTCATGGTTTCTGCTCTCATCGGGTCAGTAAAGGGCAAATAAGTAGAGCTACCTTGAGATGTCTGATTAGTTCATCCCACATTTACTGCTCACTTACTCCAGGTGCCAAAACAAGATGTAGGCCCCAGGGAAACAGGAGAACAAGAATAATCCTAGTAATGCATAAGTCTTCCCTAGAGGTGCCGTTTCCTTCTGACAATCAATAAAATGCAAGAGATTGGGTGTGCTTACATTTAAATAGTTTTCCTTGCCCTCTTCAGTTCCAATAAGGTAAAAGTTAAGTCCATATTTGAAGTCTTTGTCATAAACAATCAGAAGCTCATCTCCAGGATATTCCTATAGGAATATAATCAGAAGACCAGGTTATAGAATATTTCACTCAAAAGCAACACGATATTTTTTTCTCTCAAGAGCACTTGGAACATTTTCCAGGATAGAGCATATGTTAAGTCACGAAACAAGTCTTAATAAATTTAAGAGGATTCAAGCATCTTTTTGACTACTATGGTATGAAACTAGAAATTAACTACACAAAGAAAACTGGAAAATTCACAAATATGTGGAGATTAAACAACATGCTACTGAAGAGGGAGAGGAGAGGGAGAGAAAAAGGGTGTTAACAAAGGTTAATGATATTCAATGGTCACACAGTTTTTTTGGACACTGATATGAAATTGATATTTTGTTAATCAATCATAAAAGATAACCATAGTGCTAATCTATGGTTAATAGCCCCAAATTGTAAAATTATTTTATTAACTATTAAAAGCTCTTAAAACACAATGAGTCCGGAAAATTTTACCATGCAATTTTATTTCTAACAGGAAAAAAAGAAGCAGTTCTTTTATTTGGCATTGTGCTTTGTCATGTGTTTGGGGACATATCAGGACCAAAATTATGAATTAAACAATTAAAGCAGTATGGGAAGATCAGAGTAGATTCCTATTTTAGTTAAAACTAGGCAAGGATTAGCTTTTCTGGGTGTGGAATAAGATAGCCAGTCACTGACAAGCGTTCGCTTTTCACAGAGGATCATCAAGCAGGATTTCAAAAGAGGTATGGGCAAGCCAGCATTTGCCCAAAGTACGGCGAATGTCAGATCTAAACTCAGCAATCTATTCATCTTTTGTTATTATGTACCAGGAACCCCTTGAAGCAATACTGAAAAATAGAGAGAGATGTTGTACTTGCCTGAACAATTTTTTTGACTGGGTAGAAATCAGATACTGCAGCTCTGTTGTGAAAGTCTGCCAAAATATCTTGTTTTTTGATAAGTTTATAAGGTTCTTCATCTGTGAAGTCTTCATCTACTCGGCAGTTAAATATTTCTTGGGTCTTTGTAGTTAACACTATAGGATAAATTTCTGGATGACCTGGGAAAAACAAAGTAGAATTTTGACATTAACTGTAACCACTTAAAATGTTAGTAATGGGAAACATGCAAAATGTTTGCTTTAAATAATTGTGTTGATTAAAAATTTTTAAGTAATTTAAAATCATTGTTCTTATTTTAAAGTAAGCATATCTATTATTAAAAAATGTCAAAAAATAAAAAGAAAATAAAATTACTCACATACTACTTCACAAGAAAGAACTTCTATTAATAGTTTGCTCTATTTCCTTCTAGCCACTCCATATATATTATCTTACATGAAATTATAAATCCTGCCTTTAATACTTACCGTTATGTTACAAGTATTTTACTTTGACCTTATATAATCTTTCTAACACATCATTTTAAATTAATGTAATTCTGTAGCACAATTTTTAATTGTTCTGTTATTGATAAATTGAAAAACATTACATATTTTTCCTCATTTATTTCCAATGATTGTAAATAACTCCACGAACAAATATCTAGTGTATAATTTTTGAATCACATTTCAAAATTATTTTCTTACAATAGACTTTTAAAGTGAAATTATTGGTCCAAAGGTATAATCACCTTTTTAGGCCCTATCAACCTGTATTGCTTTCCTAAAGCATCCCCTCCCTCACTGCCTCACCTGCTGCTCTCTCTCACTCAGGTGACCTCATTTCCTATTTCACAGAGAAAATTCTCTGTCTATACAGCACAGAATCCTCTTTGGCCTGCTGTCCGTCTACACTGGCACCACCTTTCTGCCCTTTCCTCCACTCCAAAGACCTGCCCGCCCCTTTCCACTCTTCTCAGCCATTGAGACTCATCCACTCACTATTGCTCTCCCTTCAACTTTTCCTAACTCTATGTTGTTTTCCCCTTGCATGCCCATTTTAAAGAAAGCTTCTCTTGATCCTATGTAGGTATCTCAGCTCCCCATGGTGCCTTTTTTTCACAGTCAAACTTGTTACTCAGTTCTCCACATTTTAAAGCTGCAGACTTCCTAATTAGGTTGCATTAGTAAACCCTTGGAAATAGAGAGAAGGGTGAGGTAGGGTATCCTTTTTCCCTCTTCTGGTTCCCTAGTCTCAGGATTGTCCTCAGAAGAGGAGGGAGGTGAGGTTCAAGAGGCTTCCATTTCAGTTCTTGCTGTTCCTTTCTCTCCAACCCAGGCCCGTCCTGAGCAGCCACAGGCCCTAGGATAGGGAGGAGGATAAGGTGTCGTTTTACCTGTTGCCATCCCCTCTCTCAAGCCTTCTTATTGTCATACACTTCTTATCACCATCAGCTTCCACCACCCCAGTCTCAGCTCTGATTCTGCCTCCAGAAATCCCTCCCCCAACTCCATGCTACCAGGGTCCTAGAGCCCACTCCCATCTTCTTCAGACCCTGCACACTTGGATGTCCTGTTATCTCTTCTCATTTCTCTACAGGTGCACCGCCTTGGGGAGAAGTGCAAGTTGCCTCTCAAGTTGGAATTTTGAATTTATTGTCCCACAGAAATATTTACTCCTCACTTTAGTGGCTCTATGATACGAGTATTCAGGTAATTTTGAGGTTTTAATGATTGTATGTATAAAACTGATTATATTCCAAATTGTAATCACTCGGCATAATAAACATTTGGAATACAAATTGTTCATAAATTAGGGACAAACTGCCCATTTTTATCTTCTTCAAAATACTAACCCTAACTTCTGGAATGCAAGAGATGCTCAATAAGCAACTACGGATTTGGTTCACATACAAATTATCCTTTGAAAACATTCCATCAACAGTAATTTGTATAGTGTGTAATGAACAATAAAAGTTCTGCGATTTTGCCTTTACAAACCACTAGGTGGAACTGTGAGTCTCATGCCAAGCTAGTGCCAGAAAAGAGGTAGTCATCTTTCATAAACGGAAGCATTCACAAAGACTAGAGGCTTTCTACCATCTAAGGAACAGGAAAGACAGTGACAAAAATTGTGTTCTATGTCACCTGCCCCCACTAAACATGCTTCGAATGCTACTAGCTGGATATTTCCCCTAGAATAATCCTTTCACATTAATTGGACTTTTTCAAGGCAACTTTAACATAGGATTTAATTTTTTCTTTATCTTTAAGTTAGTAAAACTAGTAGACTGTTTCTAGCTGCTATCGGTAATCAATAATAACTTCAGGCAACTGGTAGCTAAACTCCTATAGTCTACTACCTTTATGCTTCACACAAACAATGGCCAAACTGAACGGAGCAAGGTCTGATGCTTCCGGACACCCCCAAGGGTCTCGGGCAAAATTCAGTAAAAGAATTGCTATTATGTAGGCTTTAAGGCCCACACTGAAGACAAAAACCCCAGTAAATAACAATAAGGCTATGGCAATTAGCAATGAGATGGACTTTGGGCTCAGTTACACCTCCAGTAGAGTGGGATGTTGGTTGCTCAGGAGGGTGAGAAAGATGTTGAAGCAGTGGAGAAGGCCTGCGGGGTCTCCTGAAACTTACAGAGGTCAAAAGTCCTGCCAAGAGGGCAAGACCAGCTGGATAGAGTGCCAGGCTAGGGTGGTGAATGAATAACAGTTACTTATAGTAACATCTGTAGAGTACCTGCTGTGTGCCAGGTGCTGTTCTAAGCACTTTTTATGTATTATTAATTCATTTAATCTTTATAGCAACACTCTTGAGGTGGTTATGATAGTTATCTCCATCTTTTTAGATGAAGAAACTGAGATCCACAGAGTTCAAATAACGTATCCAAGGTCAGGGGCAAAGAGCTGGAAATAGGGGAGCTGGTATTCAAACCAAGGTCCCTGCATTCTAACTACCATGCTATTGTCAGGGCCCAGGACAGGTTGCCCCAAGATATCTCTCAATGGCATGTCGATAATTTTGAATAAAATCACCTAAGAAGCCGTAGGAGCAGGAGGAGCTCTCTGACTCCTCATTGCCCCACTAAAAGCAGGAAATAAATCTCCATGATAGTGCCCTTCCTAATCATGAAAGATCGAGACAAACTTATTGCAAGAGTTATAAAATCCAGAGTCAAAAAAGTGTGTACAAACTTTGTAATGCCTTTACTAACTTACTACCTAAGCCCAAACTCTGTTTAGAGTCTTCATTAACCAGTACCCAAACCTTGCTTAGATTCGTTTCTAATGAGTACTAACTTTCCTTGTTCTGTCAATTTCTCACAAATGCATTGTTTCTCTAAGAAGTATAAGAAAAGGTGTCTAGTTCGATCATTTCTTTGAACTTCATTTTATGATCTGAGCATCATATCGTGATTCTCCTGTGCCCATGTATTAAATTGTTTTTTTTCCTCTTGTTAATCTAGTCTTGTGTCAATTTTATCATTTTATTAACTAGTTTAGCCACAAGAACAAAAGAAGGGTAGGGTGGGGGATTCTCTCCTGCTTCCCAACACTATACTTTCTCTCTAATATGTGAACACAGTAGAGCACAGTACAGGGTCCTGCTCCTTCTCCATACACAGTCAGGAAGGTAACAGGGATTACATTCCATAGGATGCAGTGAATGGCAGTTATTTGCTTAACAGACTGATATAGCAGATGCCAAAGACCCTCAAGCTCTACACAATGCACTCCTTATTTGTAGTCAGAGAATGTCTCCAAAAGTTTTCTGTGTATAAGGAAGAGCCCTGTGCAATACAAATCATCCCTGCATATTGAAACAGAGTTAATTTAAATAACTCTCATGCATTTCATCTGTGTCTTTTTTTTTTTTAATTTTGGTTGCTGTTTACTTTTCAAAAAAAGTTTTATTGAGATGTAATTGACAAATAATAAGCTGTACATATTTAAAGTGTATGGTTTGTTAAATATATGCGTATACCCATGAAACTATCACCACAACTGAGATAAAGAACACATCCATAGTCCCCAGTTTCCTTCTGCTTTTCCCTCCCAGCACCCATCCTCACCCCCAGGCAACTTCTCATCTGCTTTTCATTACTATAGATTAGTTTGCTTTTTATGGAATATTTTAAGTTATATTGCATGGTATATACTCTTTGTTTGTCTTCTTTTAGTCAGCATAATCATTTTGAGACTCATTCATCTTGTTGCACGCAGCGATGGTTCATTTCTTTATATTTCTGACTAGTAATCCATAAAAGAAAAAATCAATCAGGCAAAGATTTCTTAAGATTTATGGCTTTGGGTGTGATATCTTTGCCTAACCTAAGTTCACAAGATTTTTTCCTATGTTGTCTTCTAAAAGTTTTATAATAGTTGGTTTTACATTTAGATTTACGATCCATTTGAATTAATTTTTGTGTATGAGGTGGGGTGTGGATTGAAGTTTACTTCTTTTTGCATATAGATATCCAATTGTTCCAGCATCATTGGTCAAAGACACTATCCTTTCTCCACTGAATTGCCTTCGTACTTTGAAATCGCCTTTGTACTTTGTACTATGAAAATCAATTGATCATACACATGTGGATATATTTTTGGAATCTCCATTCACATTTATTTCTCTATCTTTATAATATCTTTTTTAATTTATTTTTTCAATTACAGTTGACATACAATATTATGTTAGTTTCAAGTATACAACACAGTGATTAGACATTTTTATACCTTATGAAGTGATCACCCTCTAACATTGTTTTATTTTTTTAATAATTTTTTATTTTTCAATTACAGTTGACACACATTATTATATTAGTCTCAGGTGTCCAATATAGTGATTAGACATTTATATAATTTACTTCTAACACGTTATTTTAATGTACAAGTCTTCATGGTTGTCGATACTGCATCACTGGTAATCATTACATTTTAGAGAGGGCTTTCAGACTTGTTGCGTTTTTCTTTTTTTTTTATAGTAACAACAGTTAAGGTGAACCTTTGTCATAAGAAAATGTGCATGTACTACCTAATTTAACTTCTGCAAAAATTTCATGAGGTGAGTATTACTAACTTATTCTTCAAATGAGGAAGTAGTCTCAGAGAGGTGAAGTCATTTGTGGCCGCAGAGTCATTAAGTGGCAGAATTATGATGTGAACCAGGTCTGTCCAATTCCAAAACCTGTGTTATGAATCACTTATAGTAAACAGAATAATGTCCCTTCCCCACCCTCCAAAGATGTCCATATCCTAATTCCTGACACCTGTGGATATGTTACCTTATATAACAAGAGGAACTTGCAGATGTGATTAAGTTAATGATCTTGAGATGGGGAGATTATTGGTCCCTGAGGTGGGCCCAGTGTAATCCCAAGGGTCCTTATAAGAGGAAAGCAGGTGGGTAGAGGTGAAGGAAGGAGGTGTTTCAGGGAGGCAGAGGTCAAAGAGAGAAAGATTAGAAGATGCTATGCTGATGCCTTCAAAGACAGAGGGAGGGGCTAAGAGTCAATGAATATGGGGGATCTTTAGCTAAAAAAGATAAGGAAACAGATTATCCAACCCTTCAGTGACTCCAGGAGGAAACAGTCCTGCTAAAATCTTGACTTAGCCCAGTAAAAGTAATTTCAGACTCCTACTTCCAAAACTGTAGGAAAACAAATTTGTGGTATTACAGTAGCAACAGGCAATCAATACTCCACTGGTACTCTAATTTGTATTAAAATATGGCTTATAATTATAATTTGGTAAATTATTTAACTTTTGGAAGTCACAGCACGTCCATCTTGTAGTGCCCATAATAATGTTTACTTTGTAGACCTAAAAGGACAAGGGGAGAATGTCTGGCACAAAGCTGTTGCTCCATAAATGTTAGCTGTGTGTAAAAGTTATATGTACTCTCTAGAAACCTCTAAACATTGCCCTTTAGGCCCTTAGGAGACAGTTGTTCAGCTAGTCTGTGGATCCCTTTTATTTAGACAGAAAGAACAGAGAAAGCAAGTTATTCATTTATTTATTCAATTAATCCATCAACAAATATTTATTGTTTATTATGTATCAAGATGTATTCTAAGCATTGGGGTACAGTGGTGAACAAGAGAGATTCCGTTTCCCTGGATCGTGTGTGTATGTGTGTGTGTGTGTGTGTGTCTGTGTCTGTCTGTCTGTCTGAGAGAGAGTAGATTACAAATGCATAAACAAATATCTTCATCATTCACAAATTTTAATTCATGAATTAAAATTCGCTTGCTAAAATTTATTTGTACCCCTAAAATTAATAATTGTGGCACTTTTACACTCATTAGTGGACATGGTTAGAGAAGCAAAAAACTTGAGTTGTCCAGTGTGCACATTGCCTGCTGAGGTGAAACAAGATGATATTCTGCCACCTTATATCAGCTATCATACCATAAACAAGTGTCCTTTCCACTGTCTATTTAATGCCATATTTTTTATATTTTGGTGCTTTTTATTGGTGATTCTGCTATTTAAAATGTCCCCCAGTGTGGTGCTGAAGTGTTCTAGTGTTCCTAAGAGCAAGAAGGCTGTTATGTACCTTTCAGAGAAAATACATGTATTAGGTAAGTATCATTAAGGCATGAGTTACATACAGGGCTGTTGCCTGTGAGTTAAATGTAATGAATCAACAATATGTATTAAATAAGATGTGTTTAAACAGAAAAACACGTTAAACAAGGTTATCTATTAACTGGTTAATGAAAATAATGTGACCAAAACCTAACCCCGTATTCCGTCTAAGAGCAATGGTTCAGTACTTGCTAATTCAGTGGTCACAACTGTATAGAATTTTTATGAATAATGAGAATCGACTGTACTTGAACTTCAGAATTATGATAAGTGCTATGAAGGCAAGGGTACTAAGTGAGAGAGAAGCCTTCAGGAAATGCCTCTTACAGAAAGGGATTGGAGTCTGGATATGAATGATGAGAAGGCGATAGCTGTATAAAGAACTGGGGAAGATCTATCTGGGCATCTGGAGCAAGAGCAACAAGCCTGAGGCAGGAACAAGTTTGTTATGTTCTGTGCTTGGCAAGATTGGTGAACTGTGGATGGAGGGAGAGATGAGAAGAAAAGATCAGAGGGGAAGGTGAAGCCAGGACCACTTATAAGGACAAAGAAAAGCCATGGGAGAGTTTAAGCAGGAAAGAGACATGGCAGGTTGCTGTGTGCAGAGTGGATTGAAGGAGGCTGAGTGGAAGCAGTGATACCAGTTAAGAACTAAGGAACTAATCTAAGAGAGGGATCTGGAGGTTTGGACTAAAGTTGTAGACGAAGAGATAATGTGAAATGAGTGGGTTTGAGGTGGAATTGATAGGAGTGGGGATGATTTAAATGCAAGTTGGGAGGTGCTGAGGGGGAAGAAGGGATCAAAAATGACTCCCACGTTTCTAGGTGGTACATTCATTAAACCAATGAATATTTGTGGGCAGCATAGCCTGTTCCAGGGTCACTTACTGTTAGGTGACATCTTCCCAGCGTCTCCCCACCTTTGCACTCCACATCTCCGCCCTCTCTGTCACCTTGGCCCAAGCCACCACCGCCTCTTTCCTGAATTGTTGCAATAGTTTCCTAACTATTTGTCCTTGCCCCTGCCATTCTCAACAGAGTAGCCAGGGTGACCCAAGTAAAGCCCTAAGTCAGGTCATGTCATTCCTCTGCTTAAATGCTGCCAATAGCTCCCTATGATAAAAAGCCAAAATCTTCACAATAGCCTATAAGGCTTTTAGATCTTTCTCTTTTTCACCTTTGCTCTTTCCTTTGTTTTCAAACATGAAGTACATCATCTAAGGCAACTCTAAGAGAGTTCCAACAACAACAAAAACTAAGTCCCATTAGTTATTTAGCCTCCAAAAGTAGGAACATTAGTTTGGGTGTCTAAGTTCTGGTTTATTTGCTTAAAAATCAGCCTTTCTCCTTGAAATAGTGGAATCTTACTATGAAGTACAGATAAATATTACCCATGAGCCAGAGTTTTAAAATACTATTCTAATAAAAGTAATAACTTGCAGACTTACCACACTTCATAATTACAAAAGTTCTCTCAATAATCATACAATGTTGGATTTTGAAGGGACTGCTTGCCTCAAGTCTATTTCTCAATTTGAAATTCTCTTCCACTCTTAACTTTCATTCTTCCTTTAAAAATTTTTCATTTTATATTCTAAATGACATGATGTAACTTTAGTCCATGTACATTTTGATTAATTGCTTCAGTTTGTAGTGGTCTCACTTATTTATTGTATATTAAAATATAAAACTGGGGATATAATTTCTAAATTGTATTTCCACTTACCCATGTTCTCCATATTTACAGGTTCCACTTCTTCATTAACTAGAATATAACAAAATGATGTCAAGTTTACATTTTGAATCAAATATATATCTTAGTTTTTTACAATTTTTTACCGAGTCTTGAAACAAAACAAATGCAAATACACGATGAATACTTAAGCTGAATCTAAATAATTGTCTCTCTCACAGAATTCTCTCTTAATTATATGTTTCCGATGGCATTCGTTATTTGGCATTTAATTGATATTGTAATGAAATGAATACAAATAAGAATAAATCCCCACATTTAAAATTCCATTTGTGTTTGGCTTTATAACAGAAAAAAATATTTAAGTTTATTTGATACATAAAACCATGATCAATTTGGCTGCTAATACATGTACAAATACTAAAGCCATAAAAACCCATCACCAAGAAAACAATCCTACCACGAAATTCTTCCTTAGTTTTGACACGTTTTGACCGTTTTTGGCCTCCTGAGTTCCCTCTTTGTTGGGATTTTGGAGCCATGGTTCTGACTCAGGCTGCGCAAAGAGAGAATATCATTAGTGAATGTCTGGTTTACAGTTTTGAATAGTAAACATTATCATTCGGTAAACATAATACATTTTCTAAGTTCTGATAAATCAACATGTATCTCCATAGAACGCATGTTCTGAGGCCAAAGGTCGATTGCAACAACAATCTGACTGATAAAATCTTGTCCTTCCAGGGGAGTCATTCAGCTGAAGCACAAGGAAGTGACCTGCTAACGCTTCATGGTTTCAGTTGCAGGTCCTGCCTTGGAAACAACACAGAGGACACTGGTTCCCCGCCTTCTGCTGCAATTCCCCTCCCAGGGAGTCTCTGTGCTGCCTTGCCCACTGCTTGCTGGCAGTTATCCCAGCTACAAAGACAGGTGTAGAGTCCATGGGCAGACGCAGGCTCACAACGTTAAAGCTAACATAATTTAAATAGTACTTTCGTCCTAGCATGCGTACATGTAACCATCGTGTCCTTATTTGCTCTGTCAGAGGATGCCTCCAAAAGTTTTCTGTGGAATTGTTCATAAGTTTTGACAGGATATTAACACTGGCCAAGGTCTTTGTCATGATACCAAATCCTTATCATCTCCTCATTGCTCACCTTTGTCCCATCTTGTTAAATGGTTAGGAGCGTGATTTTAGGAGTCTGACCAGAAGGATTTAAAAATATGCGCTACCTTTTACCATCTAAGTGACCCGGGGGCAAATTATTGATCTTCTAAGTCTCAGTTTATTCATCTGTTTAATGGAAATAATAATAAAACCCATCTCACAAGGCGGTTGTGAAGATTTAAGGCATCATCATCATCTACTCAGTCATCTCACACTCTTTGCCTCATTTTAATAAACCAAGACAGGTCGAATATTATTTCACAGTGTGGGGGAGAAAGAAACTTTCCTCTGCCCTCAAGGTTCTTCTGGCTGTTCTAACATTCAAATAGACATGAGACAGATTTACCAGAGAAAATAACCAAATTTAATACACACATAGGTATGGGAACATCACATACATGAGAGAGTCAGAGACCCCACATGCACGAGAGGTTCAGAGACAGAAAGGGACATTGAGGTACACATGATATCATGAGCTAGGGGTGGATAATGCACTTTGGGGCTTCAGAAGGTCATCATTACAGAGAGAGCACATGTTGATTAATTGTTAGTTGTCCTGCCGTATAGATGGATTAAAAGTCATTTCTGGTTTTAACTCATCGTGGGCCAGGCTCCTAATTTAAATTATTTTAAATAAGCGATAAGGGGAACAGCAGTTTCTCTTGAGCCTGCAGGGTTTTGGTTGCCTTTAGCTCAAAACAACCCGCATACCACTAAGACTCATCTTGGGGTGGTTTGGTCTGACACCCTACAATTGCTCACAGTCAAAATAACATGAGTTTTATTTTATGCCTAGTCCCTCTATTGCTAAATCTTGACGAAAGTATGGATATGTGTGTCTAACTTGGCAGATACATTTTTTCCTTCAGATTTTTTTGCATGAACTTTTTCTGTGGACTCGTTCATCAATTTTTACAGAACATAACACTGGCCAAGGTCCTTGTCATGATACCAAATGGTAATAATGATAGCTCATGCTTGTTGAGTGCTATGTGCCAAGCATGGTTCAAAGTGATTTACAGGTATTTTTAATTTAATTTTAACCATCCTTTTAGATAGGCATTTTATTAATGCCATTATCTTCATCTTCATTCTATGATGTGAAAACAGAGGCCCCAAGAGATCAGGTAACTTGCCTAAGGGGACCTATAAGCCGAGAGTGGTGGAGGCAGGGTGTGAGCCCCAGTGGTCTGGCTCCAATGCCTACTCCTTTTTACGGGACTATCCCTTGGATTCAAAGGTAATTATTTACTGTGTTTCTTTACAAATGAAGCTATTTAAAGTCATTGTCTTACCTAGAAATGTATTTTTTTTTGGGGGGGGAATGTATGTTTTAATAATTTAATCAGCATTTTTATGATTCTGACAATTTAGAAATTTCTACTTTTTTAATATTCTGACATAGGTGGCTCTGACCAAACTCTTTAGCTTGTCAAGTGTCTGTCTCACTTTCTAGCCTTAGCATAATTTCAAATCTTGGACCTAGTCTTTTTTTTTTCAAAATATTCTTTATAAATGTACCCCTCTCCATATTCTATTCCAGCTCCATTTGACTTAACACTCTAAACTCCACTGGGATTCAATCTAAAGACACACACACACACACACACACACTCCTTCACTCACCACCATTATCATTACTATTCATTCCACAAATATTTACTGAGCAGCTATGATGCACCAGATACTATCCTAGGTGTAAGGAATATAGCAGTGAACAAAAGAGGCAAAACCCGTGCCCTGATAGACCCTACATTTAAGCGGGGAGATAAAGAGCAAACAAAGGAGCAAAATAACTAGTACTTTAGGTGGCAATTAACTATTAAGGAGAAAATCAAGTAGGAAGAGGAGGGAGATTGTAGGAGTAGGGATGTTGCAATTTTATGTGGGACAATCAGGGAAGGCTTCACTTAAGTAACATTGGAACAGAGGCCTAAAAGAAGGGAGGAAGACAGAAATTCAGATATCTGGGAGAAGAAGTGTATTTTCAGGCAGAGGGAACAGATTCTGAGGCAGAGGGAACAGATTCTGGATGCACGGCACATTTAAGAAAACAGCAAGAAGATCATGATGGCGGGAGCAAAGTGAACGAGGGGAAGATTAGGAAATGAAGTTGGTCAGAGAAGTGATGGTGGTATATATTACTCAGCTTTGCTGCAGTAACAAATGTCCCCCAAATCTCAGTAACATTATATAATATGATCTAATTAAATAACATACCTCAAGGGGACTAGGTCATATATAAGGACTTGGGCTTTTACTCTGAATGAAGTGGGGAGTTATTGGATGATTTTAAGCTTAGGAGTTACATTACTTGATCTAACTCACATTTTAAGAATCACCGTGGCTGCTGTGTTGAAAAGACTGCAGCGAAGAAAGGGCTGAAGAAGGGAATCCAATTAACAGATATTCAATCATCCAAGAGAGAGGTGATAGCAACTTAGAATGGGGAGGTGATAGCAGTATGGAAAAGTGATTGAATTCTGAGTATATTTTCTAAGTAGAGCCAATAGGATGTGCGGATGACTTGGATATAGTCTGAGAGAAAGAAAAGGATCGAAGATGTCTTTAATGAGTTTTGCCTAAGAAATTGACAGCATGGTGTGAAGTTAGCCTGTTAACTAGACTGTGAACTCTGAGAGGATGTAACCTCCATAATTGGCACAGTTGTACATACTAAAAAAAAAGTTTGAATTAATGATTCCTTCTTTCCCCCTTTCCCTTCTGACCTTCTTTAGCTCATGAATTTCTAGTCTAAGCAAAAGGCTTTTTGCCTAATGATCTATGGAATAACCTATATGCGTGCTGGGTTAGCTTTCTATTGTTGCTGTAACAAATTACCACAAATTTTGAGTATTAAAACAATATAGATTTGTTATTTTATAGTTCTGTAGTTCAGAAGTCTGACACCGATCTCATTAGGCTAAAATCAAGTTATAAGCAGGGCTGTGTTCCTTTCTTCAGAGGCTCTACAGGAAAATGTTTTTCCTTGACTTTTCCAGTTTCTAGAGGCCACCTGCATTTCTTGGATTGTGGGTTCTCTTCTCCCACATTCAAAGCCAGGTTAAGTCCTTCTCACATAGCTTACTCTGACCTCTTCTTCCTCCCTCTTCCACTTTATAGGACTCTGTGATTGCGCCCACCTAGATAATATGGAATAGTCTTTTTATTTTACAATTTTAAGTTCAGCTGATTAGCAACTTTAATTCCATCTGCAACCTTAATTCCTCTTTGCCATGTATGGTAACATATTTACAGTTTCCAGGGATTAGGTGCTGCATTATTTTAAGCTTGAATATGTAGGTATCAGTTTAAAACAATCATCCCAATAAATCGCCAAAGTGATCACATGTGCCCAGTTCTTTTCAAATGCTGCTGTTAAATGATCTGTGGGTAATTTGGTTCAGTTTCCAATTTTTAGGGAAAACAAATCAATTTTCCAGCTGTACATTAGGTGACAAAATTGGAGCAAACATGAAATTTGAGCAACCTTACAGGAACAGCTCATTTACTAATTTCACAAATATTAATTATCTCTTATGTATAAGATATTGACTAGTGACCTAGGACAAAGGAAGACCAAATTGTTCTATAGGTTTTTAGAGGTCCAATTCCTTCTTAATTAAAAAGCACAGTATCTAAGTTGCTAGGCATCATGTTGGAAAAGTTCATTAACTGAGGTCAGCCTGGTGAAATATTCTAAATTGAAAAGAAAAGATTATGTTGAGAGTAGCTACCTTACATTGTATTTGTGTTTCACGCAAAACTGTATACTTTATTTTAGTAATTGCAAATAATAAAAACCCTATCAATATTGTGTCTATAAAATAAAACATTTTTAGTTGGAGATATCTAAATGAAATGAATAATGTTGTCAGCAGAATTTCAAAAAGCACACTTATTCAAGGTTTATTTTCATGCAGATTTTCTTTTTAAAACTAAATCTCAAACAAAAGATACTTCTGAATTAAAATAGGGCTTACTTTTTTCCCTACAAAATTAATTGCATATATCATGTAGTGAATGTGCTGTACTACATTTTCCAAAAATTTTCCCGTTAAGTTGACTAGTAAAAGGTCATAAAAGATTTTCAATACAGATATCACTTTATTAAGATTACTATGAAATGCTCACCACATTTTTCCTTTTTCCAACTGAAGAAAATTCATTATTATTATGAGTAGCAGAAGTTACATTTCATCTATTCCTAAAGCAAAGGTTATGCCTACCTCAGTGGCTTGTATTACAATTGGTTTGCAAAGCCATTATAGTTGATTGAATTTCAAAAAGAATTTGTGAAAGATAAAACATAAACATTTAAGCATTCCATTTAAGTATTTTTTAATATTAAAACCACTTATTTTCTTTGTAAATTAATTTGTCCATCCCAAAATACCTTTCTTTGTCCATCCCAAAATACCTTCCACATTAATAGTAAAAAACATTAGAGAGTGACAAAGACTTGAGTACTAGGTAAGTCCTTCATGTCACAGTTCAAAACCTGTGCTGGCACTCCACTGATTACAAGGAACATTGCATTCAGAACTATCAACGACCTGCTTCCAAACTAACTTTCAAGACTTGTCTGTGACTATCTTTTATGATACTTTTATTATTAGGAGAATAACTACTGGAGATAAAGGAATAGGTGACACAAATTATAATTGGGTAATACAGCGATTTAAACAGTTATTAGCTCCCCCTCTTTACTTTATCTGCTGTAATGCACACACCTGCTTACATGTTCCCATTTGTTGTCTGTATGCATATGTGGCTTACTCTCAGTTATGAGATCTTTAATTCTAAGCAGACCTGTAGCACTAGCACCTTCTTTCCATCTAGAGTTTTTCCTTAGAAAGTATTATGTCCCCAATTCTTCAATTAACCAACTTTGTCCAGGTGATTATCATCCTCTTTTCTCTTCTCAAAGTATTTGTAAGCTCATCATGCTTGCAAAATACATAACTGCTAATTTCAATTAGCAGTTAGTAAGAATCAATATGTAACTTTATTTTTTTATCCATATATTCCCCTCTCCCCACCTTCCTTGTAAGCTCATCATGCTTGCTTCCCCCCCCACCCCCACCCCCTTTTTTTTTAAACAAAGATTTAAAATATGACCCAAGACTAACATCTTGGGAGTCTGGTAAATGTGTCACCAAGAACTTCTCCTTGGTCATCCTTCACCAAGACCCTGATTAAGCTTCAAGATTCTCCTGGGCTCTTCAACTATTTTCTGACAAATATACAACATCCACCCTCCAAAAATAATTGTTCCTACAATGTTTCTAACTAGTCTACTACACTTGTTTCTCCCCTTCCAACCTTCTTCCAACTCTTTCCAATATTGAATATTTACTCATTTAAGTAGATGCTATCCTATCACTTCTCTCTTTGAAATGTCTCCTGTATTTTAAGCCTCTCCCATAGCCTCCACTTGTTCAGGCCTTTAACATGTCCTGTTATACCAGAAGTTCCTAACTATTTTGTGCTATAAACCCTTTTGGGAGCCTGAAGCACGTGCATCAAATAAAAACATGGGATTGAAAGGGAGGCAGATTTTATGGAAATACAGTTATCAAAGTATTTTTTTAATTTTAATAATTTATGTGCCCCTTTATTTTACTTTTTTTGTTTTTAACTTTTTAAAAATTAAGTTTATTGGGGTAACATTTGTTAATACAATTATATAATATCCAGGTGTACATTATAATTTGACATCTATATATTCTATCGTGTGTTTGCCACCCAAAGTCCAGTTTCTTTCAGCTGCCATATATTTGATCCCCTTTGTATGTGCCCCTTTATTAACATATTATATAGCAAGGTCTAGCAGTGATTCTAATTACTACCTTAATTTTGAAGATATGATGGGCAAAAATCATATCTCTGTAAGATCCGTCATGTAATATGAAAAGAGCTCTAATTTCTTTAAGTGACAAAGTCACAGGTCCTGGAAAAACTACTGTTGCTTGTTACAAAATACATAACTGCTAATTTCAATTAGCAGTTAGTAAGAATCAATATGGAACTTTATTTTTTTATCCACATATTCCCCTCTCCCCACCTTCCAAGTAGATCATGGAAGGACTCCCTGCCTCTGTTTCAATCAGCATAGTTACCTACAGAGTAGGCCTTCAGAGCTCTCTTTCTAAATGCAGATCTTAACAAGTCACTTCCTTATATACTGAGGAATATGTGGATCTCTATTGTCCACAGCCCATTCTCCTCCAGTAGTGGAGAAATGGAGCTCATTTGAAATGCAAATTTCCTGGAGCCACTGTGATTCTGCAGGCTTGAGTTAGCCTGCATTTAAAAAATCACTACCAGGCAGTCTTTCACTGGTGATCTGCAGACCAGACTTTGCAAAACAGGATTGAGTCTAAACTGTAAGCATAGCCTTTAAAACCCTTCACAATCCGCCTCACCAAATCCACCTTTCCAGTTCTACTCCAGCCTCACAGGATTACTCTCCATTCTCCATACAGTCCCCAGACCTTCTGATCTCCCCCTCTGGGAAATCTCCTCTCCCCATTCCTGCTCCACATCATGCACACATGTCTCTGCTTGTTTAAATTTTACTCATTCTTCAAGGCCCAACTCCAATATGATCTTCTTTCTGAAGCCTCTTCAACTTTCTAACTCAGAGGCTTAAATAATTTTATTCTCCCTGATGCTTTCTAATTACCCTGTAGTGTAATTAATTATGCCAGGGTCTGCAAAAGCAGAGGACCTCAGTCTCATAGGTGCCTGAAAATTGCTCTGAATTCATTCAGCATTCAACATACACTGGGCAAGAGAGAAATTATTGAGCAGCAATTAGGTACTGGATGTCACTAGGAGAATAAGCTAAGGTCCTTGCTTTCAAAGAGTTAATGTTTCCCCCTTCATTGTCTTCACACTTTATCTACTCCAGCCCTTAATGGTCCTGAGGTCACTTCTCTAACTACTTCAGTCCACATTAAACTTTTCTTCTTCGATCCCCACCAGCGACAAATAACCAGGATTGTGCTGCTTCCCTTTCCATCCATCCATCCATCCATCCATCCATCCATCCATCCATCCATCCATCCATCCATTATTTATTGAGCCCCCACTGTGCCAGGCAATGGGATAGGCAACCTGTGAACAAAATATAGTAAGTACCTGCCTTCAAAGTTCTTAGAGTGTCGTTAACGGCTTTCTCTGCTATTTTTGTCTCCTGGCTAGGCTGGACGTTCTTTGAAAGCAGGGAAAGTTTTGTACTTTTTTACATTGCTGGCACAGCGACTGTTACAAGCCCTTGAAAGAGTGAGTAAAATATTTGTTTTCCGACCCTCCTTTCTCATTTAGAGCTTTCCTTACCTGATACTGTTAAACTGAAGGGGAAAGAAGCCTTTTTGCAGTACCCCAGGGAAAAACTCCTTCGGGGTTGAAGATGGAAGTTTCACTCTCTCCTCTCAGAAAAACAAGTCCAAGAGCACAAATCGCAGCTCCTCAGCAGGCTGTTGCTGTGACGCATCTGTTGCTAAGAGAAAGGAGGCGGCGACTCTGCAGAGATTGACAAAGCACCGAAACCAATACAGTCTCCGCTCCCTAACAGTCTCTTTTAGAACAGGCTTGTGATTGGTTGCTATGATGCTGACATCACGTAACGTGGAAACAGGGCGAGGTCCGCAGTTTTTCAGTTACAATAAAGGAATTGTGCAACTTAGGTATATTGAGGACAGTGGCCCGGCCTGACCCCAAGGTCTGACAGGTTTGGTCCGACAAGTTTGGTCCAGCGCAACCGTACCTGAAGGAGAATCCTTCTGGAGTGTGGTCTCCAGCAGCAGGGAGGGAAGGGTGATATGAAAACTGTGGAGTTAAAATCCTTAGGACAGCTGCCCTGCATACCTCAGAGGCGAGCTGGGGCCCTCCTAGGAACTTGCCTAGATTCCTGTGTGGAGAGATGACAATAGGATCCGATTATCTTCTCACGTGTTACCTTTTCCTCTTGCCAGAATAAGTTTTGTGTAGAGTTTGAGTCAAACTGGAAGTATGAGTCTTGGGAGAAGAAGATTAAATCCTTGAGTAACTTCAAGGTTCATTTTATATGTGGTTATGGGTCCTATGGGATTCATACAGCCAAGATCCTCTCTCTGCAGTTTCCTTTTTTCCTCTAAAAATAATTATAACTGCTAATTTGTAAGTTGGAGGAATTTAATAAGGTAATGCAATTGACTGCTGTAATTGGTCTAAATTAATTTTTTACATTTAAATGAAAATACTTGAGAGGAGGCTTATAGATATCTGAGACAATGATTCTAAATTAGATAAGACTTTACACGATCATATATATTCTTTCAAATTTATGACTTAGTGTTTGCAAAATGAAAATAAATTTTATTAAAGATATTTTTAAAAACCAACAAAATGGGAGGAGGATTTATTCTTGTGACAACCTTTCCCCAGGCTCTTCCACTGACACTGAAAGATAAAATTCCCCTGGGCTCACCTCTAAGTCTCCTTTTCTCACTCTGCATTCTCCTGGTGTTATCATATCTACTCCCTTTGGTTCAACTATCTCTTAAAAAAGATCAGTGACTTCCATTTCTATACCCTCCACCTAATATATTTCTTCAATTCTAGACCTGAATTTCCAGGCCCTATTGCACATTTCCAAATACATGTTCAACTTCATTTACCACGTTCGATAGTTGCTAACTAAAGATATTGAATGAATAAGTGAATGAATGAGTTACTGTACCATAGGCATTACAACTTAGCAAAGCCAAAAGTTAACTCATTACCTTTTAGCTATCTTTTGAAAACTTTTTTCCTCTTTTGCTTTCTACCTTAGGTAATAGTATCCACTGTTTGCAGAGCCAGAAATCTGATAGTCTTCCCTGACCTCTCTTCTATTTCCCACAGCTGACATGTCACTAAGTCCTGTCATTTTCCTTTCATAAATATCTCTCAAATAATCCATCTCTTCTTAGCCATCTCCACTGTCTCTGCTTTATTTCAGTTATGACTCATCTCTCACCTAGATGATAGTAATATTCTCTTGTGAATTGTTTGGTCTTCTCCTCTCTAGTTACCAAAGAGTGTTCTACTACAGAGATTCCATCCTGACATCACCCTGTTTATATATCCTCAATTCGGCATATGAAACCCTGCACAAACAGGGTTCTGAAAGATATTTGAAAGCTATTTGGAAGATAATAAGTTATTTTCCTAACCTCATTTCCTGCCCCTCTCCCTGGCTCAACCCACATTTTAGTCTAGTGCTTCTCAACTAAAGTCCCTGAGGGCCCAGGGCCATGAAATCATAGGAGTTGGGGGTTGGTAACAGGCTGATGGAAAAAGGAGTTATAGCTTGAAATAGTTTTCTGCAATAGTTAGATAAATTTGTTTCATATAAATAATTCATTCTGTTCTATGATGTATTCATTTGTTTTAATTTTTAAAAATGTCTAAAATACTTATACAATGTCATGACAATTACATCTCAATAAAACTAGGAAAAAATGTCTAAAATCACTGTTAACTAAATGACACAAAATTGAAAAAACTCAGTAAATCCCCAGTAAGCTGTACATGCTCATTCTGTATTCTCCCACAGCATACCCCTGCACAGGCCCAGGAGCCTGCAAGTCCCAGGTTGAGAGGCAGAGCTCAGGTTACACAGAGCTCTTGACCACTCCCCAAATATGCTACACCTTTCACAACTGTGCATCTGTTCATCTCACTGCCTCTACTACTACCTCTACCTCACTCTGTAATTCCTTTCTTCATCTTTGTTACTTGGTAAACTATTTATTTTTCAAGACCCAGCTCAAATATCACCGTCTCTACAAAGCCTCCAGGTACCCAACAGAATTAGTGACCCTTTTCTCTGTCCACTATACCATATATTACATTGTGTTGCAAAAGCTTGTTTATATAGATGTCTCTCCCACTGGATTTTAAGATGCGGATAGCGTCTCATTCCTTTATATCTCCACTGTCTAGCAGTGTATTTGACATGCGTATTTAATAAAATATATATTGAATATATTTAAAGCAAATCTGAAAGAAGCTCTCTAACAAAAGTTTCTTGGTATTCTTCCAAATAATTTATTTTTCTTAAAAATATTCATAATTAGCACAGCACAGGGAATGCAGTTAGCATTAATATGATGGCTAAGTGGAGGGCCAGGGGAGGGAGGGAGCAATTGGGGATATCATTTTATAAACAATATAGATGTCTAACCAATGTACTGTATACTTGAAACTAATTTAAATAAACTTATTTTAAAAAATTTATAATCCTTTGCAGTCAGATTTAAGGAAATAAAGATTATTATCTTGTGATTTGGGTGAGACCCTAAGCTTTTCCGTTTCTCTTCTTTAGAGATACCTCAAGGAGATATCCATTTGGAGAGGTTTTTTTTTTTTTTTTTTTAAGAGTTGGCTCAGAAACTAAGGGTTAAGCATGCTAAACAGGAATCTTTAAATCTTTTGTTTGTCTGCATCAGTATGCCTGGGAGGAAGAAAGAGTGGGAAGGAAGTTTCCTTGTTTGAGTTCTAAACTGCTGGGATTTCAACAACCTTCTTGGGGAAACTATCACTCCCAATGGCAGGAGGAACTGAGGAGCATCCCAGAAGAGTACTCACCTTAAAAAAATGAGAAAACAGAGAGAAAGGTCTGACTTGGGAACAAAGCTTAAATATTGGAGGAGAGGACCAACTGTGGCAATTCTAGAAAAAAAAAGAACTAAAACTTCAATATGAAATCGGAATATGTGCAACACTTAAGTGAAGAGAAAGGCATTCTTATGATTTCTGCACAGAATTTGAGGCTAATGGAAACTAAAGAGGACACAGTACCCTGCACACAGGGTCCTTCCCACAAGGGAAGGCAGGGCCCTATAGGTGGTCTCCGGACTCTGGGCAGCAGATGACTCTCAAGGGGCCAATTCAGGAACTAAGAAGAAAAATATGGGGCTATGTGGTAGCAGAATAGACTTCTTTGTGAGTGTGGGTGAGATCTCATTCTCTGTACCCAGAAACAGTTGGTAGTGGAAGAGTCATTGTATGGTGGTGATAGTCCTACAATAGCAACAGGCATCAAGAGTGAGTGAAATATTAGTTCTACACGTATAATGATTATTATTACCACTAAGGCACTTTAAATATTTTTTAAAGTAGAGCCACTTAAATAATACTGTTCTTACAGTTAGAAAAATTTGTTGAAGCCTAAATTGGTCACTTTCTGAGTAAGTAACATCAGGCAAGCTATTAAACTCTCTATATCTCAGTTTTATATCTGCAAAATTTGGGATGATAATCAGAGCGAAGACAGATAAAGGGAAGAGCAACCACATTGCTGGCCATGGAGGCATTCTTAAAAGGAAATGAAACTTCGTAGTGATGAATTGGAAATAGATTGACAGTTAGTTTAGTTTCTACAGGGAGCTTCTCACATACCAGGAGACAAAAAATTGATTCTTCTCTCAACTAAGCAGATCACTTCATATTTAAAATAAAATCTACGTTGAATATTTTTGCCATCTGAGGGCACAAATCACAAGATTCAACCAAAAGATAATGCTCCCATCTCTGAGTTTAGCCAGTTTTAATAACTAAATTTTAAACAGTTCAATATACTCCTAATAAATTATCTAGTTTGGAAAATTGTACTCAATAATAAATTATTTCAAATGTGAAGAAAGCAAATACGTGTTTGTTAACAGAAATTAGTTTTTTCCTATTTCCACTAGATATATGGTGAATAAATTTTTAAAGACTATTAGTTTGAAGGGAAGTCAAATTATTAGCCTGTCCAAATTGCCCACAGATCTTAATCTGTTCCTTCCGCATAGCACTGCCATGAAAAGGCCAGCGTAGTGTCTCAAATGTGGTATATACTCAGTGAATAGTTGTTAAATCAGAATTAATCTTAAATTTTGTTCAAAGTGAATTTATAGACATGGCCTCCGCCCTTTGGTGATGATTAAAAGTAATTTGAATATTCAGCTGTCAACTAGACATTTCTACTTGTATGTCTAATACAAAGTTATTCAAAGGGTGGCCCTCGGATCAGAGCCAGCCAGGAAATATTTGTGAGTAGCCCATTAACCCATAAAGTATTTGTTACCTACCTGCACCAAAAGAAGCACAGAAATTGAAGTGCTTTAAAACTTAAAACTATCGAAATGATAGCATTTTGATAGGGTGACCACTTTATGTTTTATATGAACAAAATCGAGGTTTGCATTTTAAATGTCTTTATTATATTTTCCCAGCAATTTATTTGAATTATAGTTTACCTAATTATCAGCCTGAGAGAGAAGTGAACACAAAACCAGACCAAGTAGCCTCTAACAGCAGCCGGCAAAGCACTTAAGAGACATCTCAACACATTCAAAATTGATCTGATTCTCCCCTGTCAACCTGCTCACTCTGCAGTCTTTTTCACCTCAATTGACGGCAATTCCATCTTTAAGGTTGCTCAAGCAAAAACCTGAGAGCCATCTTTGACTGCTCTGCTTCCATCTTTTACTCTTTTGGGAAATATTTTCAACACTGCAGCCAGAGGAATACACTTTTAAAACAAAAATCAAATCATGCCAGTCCTCTACTCAACTCTGCAAAGGCTCCCATTTCACTCTGCCTAAAATCCAAAGTCCCCACAATGGCCTATAAGGTTCTGTGTAACCTGCCTGTTACTAGCCTCATTTCCTATCATTCCCAGCTATGGCTCACGCTGCTGCAGACACGCTGGCCTCCTGGGGTTTACACAAAGAAAACCCGCAGGCTCCTGCTTTGTATTGGTCTTTGCCTCATCCTGGAACACTTAAACCAGATAGCTTCAAGTTTTTGCTAAAATGTTACCTTCTCAGTGAGGCCTACCCCCATGCTATTTACAATGGCAACTGTTCAACACTCCTGATTCTCCTTTCTCTGCTTTATTTTTCCCCATAAATTTATCACTTTCTTAAATATTCTATCATTTACTTTTTGTGGTCACTGATTACCTTTTCCCACTAAAATATAAACTCTACAAGGGCAGAAAAATTTGTCTTTTTTACTGATGCATCTCCGGTGCCTAATCTATGCCTGACATATAGATGTTATACCAACAATGTTCATTAAATAATTTGGAACAACCACTTTGGAGAGTATTTGGCAGTATTTATTAAAACTGAAAATGTACATATTCTATAATTTAGCAATTCGACTTCCAGATATTTACCTTAGAGGAACTATTACACGTGTGCATGAGGAATTGCTTCATAGATGTTCACTGCAGAATTTTTTTGTAATGGCAAAAGATAGAAATAAACCTAAATGTCCATCAGTAGCGAAATGGATAGAGTGCTATGGTATATTCAGTAAACTACCATAAAGCTATTAAAATAAATAAATTTGTATGGATAAGTTCAGAACCAAAATCATGAGGTTAATATTAGAAAGTATGTACAGAACAATGCCATCTTTGTAAACAAAAACATGCATGAACGATTTTTATATATTATGGATACATGTGTGTGAGAAAAATATTACAACTGAACTGAAATGATTCACATCAAGTTGTGACAGAAGGTTGAATTTGGGGAGTGAGGGATGAATAACTTCATAATGTTTTACTTTTTCATTTCTTATAAAATAAGACTGAAAACAAAATAAAATGTAAAATTTGTTGAATTTAGGGGTTGTATTAAGTAAAATTAACGTGTAATTCTTTGTACTTTATCGTGTTTGAAATTTTCTCAAAATTAAAAAAAATTATCTTCTAGATTGTGAGATCTTTAAGAGCAGGAATTATATGTTATTTATATTTCTATCAATAGTACCTGATACCTTTACTAAAATATAGAGGTCCTCAATAAATACTTGTTGAATGCATATGGGTTGAATTAATAAACATTTTAATAAAATAAAAAGAGATGAGATTAAGGAGGAAAGAAGATGAGTGATACAAATGTAAAAAGACAGAAAGGTGAAAAATATTTGGGGTTGACATATGAGTGCTTTAATACCAGTGCTATCTGAGACTTTCAGTTGAGCTATGTTACTCGAAAGCAGACAGGATTTTTGAGATGGCAAGAAGATAAAGATGTGAAAAAAGCTCTCTTCCATCCATCACATACCAAGAATGCTGTAGGGATTCACTGGTTATTGTAGTAGCATTTCCAAATTTCCAACAGATATTTATCTTTGGGATTCAAGAACAACGACAACAAAAAGGAATTCCTGAAATGATAACTTATTATTTTCTTTTTCATAACATTTTATTTACATACTTTAAAAATATAATGAGTAACCATAAAAATAATGTTTTTGTCTGGTTTTGGTATGAGTGTAATGCTGGCCTTGTAAAATGACTTTGGGAGCCTTCCCTCCTCTTCAGTTTTTTGGAATAATTTAAGAAGGATAGGTGTTCATTCTTCTTCGACTGGTAAAATTCATCTGTGAAGCCATCTGGTCTGGAACTTTAGTTTGTTGGGAGTTTTTTTTTATTACTGATGCAGTTTTGTTAGTTATCAGTTTGTTCAGATTTTCTATTTCTTCTTGATTCAGTCTTGGAATTTTTGAGGTATTTTTTCATTTCTTCCAGGTTGTTCAATTTGTCAGCATATAATTGTTCGTAGTATTTTCTTATAATCCTTTGTATATCTGTGGTGTCAGATGTCAATTCTCTTTTATTTCTGATTTTATTTATTTGGGTCCTCTCTCTTTTTTTCTTGATGAGTCTGGATAAAGGCTTATCAATTTTGTTAACCTTTTTAAAGAAATAGCTTTTCATTGATCTTTTCTATTTTTTTGTCTCTATTTTATTTATTTCCTTTCTGATCTTTGTTATTTCCTCCCTTCTACCTACTTTGGGCTTTATTTGTTCTTTCTTTTCTAATTCCTTTAGGTGTAAGGTTAGATTGTTTATTTGAGATTTTTCTTGTTTCTTGAGGTAAACCTGGATTATTATGAAATTCCCTCTTAGAATTGCTTGGTTGTGTCCCATAGATTTTTGGGTCATTGTGTGTTTTCATTTTCATTTGTCTCAAGTTACCTTTTGATTTCTTTCTCGATCTTGTTGTTAGCCCATTAATTGTTTAGTAACATGTTATTTAGCCTCCATGTATTTGTTTTTCAGTTTTTTATTATAATTGATTTCTAGTTTCATACCGTTGTGATCAGAGAAGATGCTTAATATGATTTCAGTCTTTTTAAATTTCTTGAGACTTATGTTGTTTCCTAACATGTAGTCTATCCTAGAAAATAATCCATGTGCACTTTAAAAAAATGTATATTCTGCTGCTGTTGGGTGAAATGTCCTAAAAATATCTATTAAGTCCATCTGATCTAATGTGTCATTTAAGGCCACAGATTCCTTGTCGATTTTAGGTCAGGATGATCTATCTATTGATGTCAAAAGGGTTTTAAAGTCCTCTACTATTATTGTATCACTATCGAACTTTCTCTTTATGTCAGTCAATATTTGCTTTATATATTTAGGTGTTCTTACATTGGGTACATAGATATTTACAACAGTTATATCCACTTGTTGAATTGATCCCTTTATCATTAGGGTATTTTTGTCTCTTTTTACAGCCCTTTTTTAAAAGTCTATTTTGTTTGATATAAATATTGCTAGCCTAGCTTTTATTTTGTTTCTATTTGCATGAAATATCTTTTTCCATCTCTTTCAGTCTGCATATGTCTTTTGATCTCTTGTAGGTAGCATATGTATTGACTTTGTTTTTTATGCATTTAGCCACCCTACGTCTTTTGTTAGGAGCATTTAGCCCATTTACATTTAAGGTAATTATTTATAGGTATGTAGTTATTGCCATTTTACTTATTTGTTTTATAGCTTTTGTAGTTCTTCTCTATTCCTTTCTTCTTCTCTTGCTCTTTCTCTTGTATGTTGATGGCTTTCTATAGTGTTTTGTTTCGATTCTTTTCTCATTATTTCTTGTATCTTTTCTAGATTTTTGATTTGTGGTTACCTTGTGCTTCACATATACCAAGCTATGTTTGCAGCAGTCTATTTTAAGTTGATAGTTGCTTAAGTTTGAATACATTCTAAATTACTACAATAGTTACTCACCCCCTCTATGTTTATGTTTTTGTCATGATTTTTTTACTTTTGTGTATGTGTGTTTGTGTGTATCCCTTAACTTATTGTTGTAATTAATGTGATCTTTTGTCTTTTAAGCTTTGTACTAGCTTTATAGTTGGTTGATCTACTGCTTTTAGTGTTTGCCTTTGTAAATGAGAATTTTTTTCTCCTATATTTTCTTATTTATATTTTTAATCTTTTATTTTCTATTTTAAAAGGTCCCTTTAACATTTCTTATATTACTGGTTTAGTGGTGATGAACTCCTTTAGCTTTTTCTTATCTGGAAAATTCTTTACCTTCCCTTAAATTCTAAATGATAACCTTGCTGGGTAGAGTAATCTTGGTTGTGGATCTTTGCCTTCCATCACTTTGAATATTTCATGCCATTCCCATCTTGCCTGCAACTTTCTGTTGTGAAATTAGTTGATAGTTTTATAGGAGTTCCCTTTTACATAGCTAACTGCTTTCCTCTTGCTACTTTTAAGATTCTCTCTTTGTCTTTAATCTTTCGCATTTTAATTTTAATGTGTCTTGGTGTGGGTCTCATTTGATTCATATTGTTTGGGACTCTCTGTGCTTCCTGAATTTATATGTTTATTTCCTTAGCCAGGTTAAGAAAGTTTTCTGTCATTATTTCTTTAAATACATTTTCAATTCTTTGCTCTCTCTCTTCTTCTTCTGGTACCCCCATGATATAAATGTTGGTATGCTTGATGTTGTCCCAGAGGTCCCTCAAACTATCCTAATATTTAAAAATTATTTTTCTTTTTGCTATTCTGATTGAGTGTTTGTTATCTTGTATTCCAGATTGCTGATCTGATCCTCTGTTTTATCTAATCCTCTGTTGATTCCCTCTAATGTATTCCTCACTTCAACTACTGTATTCTTCATTTCCGATTGGCTCTTATTTAAAAAAAAATAGTTTCTATCTCTTTGTTGAGGTTCTTAGTGAACTCATCTATTCTTTCCCTAAGTTCAGTAAGCATCTTTACAAGTAGTGTTTTGAATTCTGTATGTAGTAGATTGTTTTTCTCCATTTTGTTTAGTTCTTTTTCTAGAATTTTGTCCTGTTCTTTCATCTGGGACACGTTTCTTTGTTCCCTCATTTTGGCTCCCTCCCTGCGTTTGTTTCTATATATTAGGTAGATCCACTATTCCCAGTCTTGGCAGAATAGTCTTATGTAGTAGGTGTCCTTTGAGGCCCAGTGGCACAGTATCCCTGTTTTGATCTGGGTGCTCCAGGCATGTCCCTTGTGTGGGTTGTGTGTGCTCTCCTGTTGTAGTTGAGCCTTGGTTGCCGTTGGCACATCAGTAGGTAGAATTGCCCCTCAGGCTGACTGGCTGTGATGTCTAGCCATGACTACAGAGGGTGAGCTGTTGTGCAGGGGTTAACCCTATGGAGCAAGAGTCACTTTAGCAACCAAGTTTGCCCTTTGGGTGTGTTGTTTGTGCAGCTATTTTAGTGGTGCTCTGGTGTAATCTGAACCTAGCCATTAGGTATAGTGGGTCTGGAGCCTCTTGGGAGTGAGTTCTGGTACAGGCCAACATCAGCTGCTCCTTGTTCCAGGTTTAGAGCTGCTTGGTAGGAGCTCTGGTGCTGGGATTGGACGCATTTGGAAGAGGCTATGCTGTGAACCAAGACTGGCCACCTAGGCTGGGCTTGGCACTTTTTGGTGGACACTACGTTATGGGCTGAGGACAGCGACCACTTATGCTGAGCTTGTGGCTACTTAGTTGAAGCTATGTTCCAGGCCAAGACTGAGCACTGCTTATGCCAGGTTTGGGGCCACCTGATAGGAGTTACAATGCAAGCTGAGACTTGTTGCCACTTGTGCTGAGCTTAAGGTCACTTAACAAGAGCTACAAGGCATCCGGAGGGCAGCTGCTGCTTCTTTGGGGTTTGTGGACCTTTGAGAGAGTTTGGGAAAGTCTGCAGTGTAAGCCGAGTCAGGCTTCTTGTGTGGAGGAGCCACTGGAAGAGGCTTGAGCTGGGTGAGTGAGTTGGGTGAGCCTGGTTTCAAAGAATCATCAGGGTGGGGTGAACAGTGTTAGCTAAGTTAATGGAGTACATAGATTTGGTGCCTGCCTATGCCATGTTGGCTGGGTGGAAGGGGAGCTCAACAAAGAAACAATGGTGCCTGTCAGTGCTTCCTACTCCAGAGAAAGTTGCCCTGATCTCTGCCACTCCAGCTCCCACCCTGAAGTTAGTCAATTTAATTCCTCCCTCTATGTTCCTGGCACTTTTTAAGCTGCTGCCTCTATGCTAGAGCTTAGAGTGAGTGCCTTTGTGAGTGAGTGAGTCTGTGTACAGGCCCTTTAAGACCTGCAGTGCCTAGGTCTCCAGCAGTTGCAATCCCTGCTGGTTTTCACAGCCAGATGTTATGGTGACTCCTTTTCCAGTACTGGTGCCCTGGGAGCCTGGTGTTGGGTTGGGACTCCTCACTCCTTAGGGGGAACCTCTGGGACTGATTCTTAACCACCACACGTGGGTGTGAAATCAGCTCATTTTGCATCTCCACCCCTCCTATCAGTCTTTATGTGGCTTCTTTTTCATATCCTTAGTTATAAGAGTTCTATTTAGCTAGCCTTCAGGTGGTTCTCAATGATGTTTGTTCTATATTTTAGTTGTAAATTTGATGTGATCATGGGAAAGGGAGAACCCAGTTTATCTACTGTCCCATCTTGACCATAAGTCTCATCTACTCTTTTAACAATGAAAATATTTTGTCTGACTTACATAGAAATATATTATTTAGTGAATATTCAAACACTGGAAAATGCAGTAAACATGACAGGGTAGTATTCAAATGTTTAACATTTGGCTCTCTTAGCAAGACCAAAAGTATTACATGGAAATATGTTGAAATTGCCAATTTAGGGAGTTATTTTATTTGCAAAACTTGTTATTTCTTGAAATACTATTCAAAGTGTTAACACAATATATACTATGTATGCAAACATACTAATGTTTATTTCATTTTCAAGAACTAATCATCAGCAGGGCCAGGGACATACACTTGTAACATGACAACAGTTACAAGCAAGACCGACTACTTGGACTTTAACTGCTTCTCTCTAATATGTTCCTGTCATGCTTTCCAGAAATGTTAACCTTAATCTTTGACTCTGCATATCAGAGTTTCCTGTCTTCCTTTTGACAAAATGTCAATATATTGAGCCAATAGTATTAGTATGTTGATTGTTAAGGCTCAATTTTCCTCTTTACATTGTTTTGGTACCTTTGTCAAAAACCAGTTGACCATAAACGTGTGTTGATCCATTTCTGGACTCTCTAGTCTGTTCCACTGTCTATATATATTCTATATGTCTCTTCACAAATACCGAACTGTTTTGCTCATATAGTTTTATAATAAGTCTTAAAATGAGGTAAAGTAAGTCCTCCAATTTGGTCTTTATTTTTAACAAGGACAAAAATTCGTTATTCTAGTTCTTTGCATTTCTGTATGAATTTTAGATTCGCTTTGTCAATTTCTACAAAACAGCTTGCTGGAATTTCAATTGAGATTAGGCTGACTCTATAAATGAACTTGCCTAGATTAACATCTTAACAATATTAAGTCTTGTAATCCATGAACATGGTTGATCCTTTCATTATTTTAGCTCTTCCAAAAAAAAAAAAAAAAAAAGATGAATACTTAAAGCACATAAAATATGCCAGGCACAATAATAGGTGCTTTACATGCATCCCATTAATTAAAGTTCATCATTCTTTTTATTAGATGAATTATACATAGAAGGAAATGGGGAGATGAAGAGGTTAAATAATTCCCCAAGGTCAGTCAGTAAGTGGCAAGAAGAGAATTTGGGCCCCCATCCATATGACTCTTGCAAAGCCTGACTTTTTTATTCACCTATCTGCTTAAGTCAGCTCTAACTAAGATCACATGAGGGCCATTATTTACACCCGTGAACCTCTCCAAAGTTTAGATTGTTCCAGAACAATCAAGTATTTCAGACTCCCACTGTCAAGATGACTTTACTGTTATGGTAAGGAGACAGTGCTAAAGCATGTGGAGGCATATGAGTGTTAGAGATTATATTTTGCAAATTGCACTTGAGAATTGAGTGTGCCAATTATAGCCTTTTGAGTATCTGCCTTGTTCACAGCACTTAGGCTTAAGTTAATTAACAGGATAAAATTCTACTCCATTGTAAGGAAAGCTATTTCCATTTATAAATTATCCGTGCAAACTGGTTTGATTTGAAAAAGGTTTTGTAAAGGATCTGATAGCTCTTGAGATAATTTTGGGGATTACCTGTTATGAAAATTCAGTGTGTGTGTGTGTGTATGTGTCTGTGTGTGTGTGTGTGTTTCAAACTTACCTGTGGCCAAAAATAAAAAATAAAAAATAAAAAATCAAAGTATTTCCAAAGTGGTTGTAATTCAAATTAATCAAGTTCCTGACCTATCCCTGATAAGGAATAAACCAAGGTTTAATTTTTTAAAAAAATCACGAAGAAAAAGGTTTATGGTTGGAGGTCTACTCTTAAAGAAAAAAAACCTATTTAATGGCGCTTGTTAAAGATTGAAAGCAGACTTTATTCAGGACCATTGAGGTAAGTATAAGGACCACAGCAATAAATTTTACAGTGGGGGAGAAAGATGGAGCTAACTCTAAATACAGCGTGGGCAGGCGGGAATTCCTAGTCCAAGTACAGGGTAGATAGGGGTCAGTGGGTGAAAAATTACTAAGAGAAAAACAACAGAGATGATGAAAGTACTGGCTAAACCCATCAAACTGAAAACAGGCCAGGGTGATCAGACACCACCTACAGAATGGCAGAAGGTGAAGAACCCCATCAGATATTGAGGATGATCAGATATTGACTGTGTGTGTGTGTTGGGAGGTATTTTCGGTTAAACTAACAGGGTTCTTGCTAAAACTTGATTTTACAGAGAAGTGCACAGATGAGTCTAGGAGAACATATAGGAGCCTAAAGTTTGTCCAAGTAAAGAATCTTTGTCATACCTCAAGTATTTCTAGTCACATTTCTTCTAAGAGCTTTCTAGGACTCTTTCTGTCCCAGCATCTAGTCTAGAGGAGTCTAGTCAACAGTCCATTAATTTCATAGCAAAACTGGAAGTCTTAGAGAGAGTCCAAGGCTCAGGCTGGAAAAGTCTTACACTTCATGATTTTCCCTGTATACGAAAATCAGAATAGACGGCTGCTAGAGAGGACTGAACACTCACCCTTGGCCAGGTTCTTTACATCAGTCCTCGCGTCCCAACCATGTGAGAGGAATGGGACAAGAGGGATGGCGCCTTTTCGGGTTTGAAGCCCGGAGCCCACGGATTTCCACCTCACCTCGCGGCAGCTCCTGCGCAGTCAGAAAGAACCGGAGTAGGGTTGTGCGGGTTGTTTACCGGGACGTGGAGAGCCGTGAAGGGGTGAAGGTGGGGCACCGCGGAGAGACCCCGGACAGCGCCGAGCTCATTCTGTTTCTTTCGCCTCGCCTGTCCCCTTGAAAGACGGCCCCAGAAAGGGCGTGGAAAGGAACCCGAGTCGTGGGGGCGGAGGGGCACGAGTTAAGCGGTCGGAGGAGGGAGGATGCCAACGGCAGCGGCCAGCTTCCGCTGTACCCGGCTGAAGGCTGAGCCTTAGAGACTTCCCGAGCTGCCCGCTGACGCTGCTCCCCTGGGTCTCCGCGCGGCCCCAGCCCGGAGCCCCCTCTGCGTGCTGCGTACCGCAGGTGAGCCAAGCCCCACACCGCCCAGAGGCATCAGGTGTCCTGGGAAAGGCGCCCGCGGTGCAGGGAGGAACCGCGATGTGGCGAGTCGCCGGTGACATAAAGCGGGAGGGTAGGACCCTCGGACGTTGGCGTCATGGAAGGAACACAGGTGACAGCGGGGTACCAGCTGCAGCGGTTTGCCGCAGCGCCGGCTTGGCCACCTCGCCGAGGTCAGTAGGGGCACGCGCGGGAGGACCTGGGGTCCCGCGGGGGCCCTTCGCGTCGGGTCGGCGCGCACCCTCGCCCTGGGTAGCCTGGACTCAAGCTGGGGTGGCTGGGAGGCTCTGCCGCGCGATCCACGCCCGGGCGGCCACCCATGGGGAAGCACGAGGCGCGGACTCCGAGAGCTGGAAGCCACCTGTGGTCCGGTCTCCTCCTGGGAGGCCTGGATTGGGGTAGCCGTCTGGGTGCGGGCTGGGGACTCTGAGATGGTCTGCAAGTTGCACAGCCAGCCTCTTTCCACTCGGATGTCCCTGTATTAGAAGTGTGGGGTGCGGGTTCCCTGTGCTGGGCGAAAGCAACCTCCAGCCGTGCCGGGGTTGTCGAAGCGGATCAAGGGCGCAGTGGCTGGGACGGAAGGCGCGGCCACGGCAGGTCGAGCTCTCGGGAGAGTCGCTGCGGCCTCCCAGCATTCCCCCAATGGAGTACCAGCCTGATAAAGTTAGTGTTAGCACTTGTTGAAAAAGGGAGGAAAAGAAAAAAGATGATGGAAAAAAGAAAGAACGGAAAATAGACCGAAGTTTTGTGTCTGGTGGAGTGAGAACGCGCTTCTGAAGAAATAAGGTTGCGTTACTTTGTCGCCAGCTATGAGGCTTTACTGTTTACAAATAATCCCTGTTTTTATCTAATTTTCTGCAGCTCAGTCCAATTAAGGCTTTCATCGCCATGAATAAATGTGTGTTAGTCTGTAGAGTCTAAGAGCATGCCTAATATCTCCAATAGCCTCTCTCCTGACCCGCAGCTCCGCCCATCCCGCATTTCTCTTGGCACTCTGGGGAGGGTGTGAAGGGTTTGTGGCCCGTGCTCCTTCAGCGGCTAGGGGTCTGGACAGATTTCAGTTTTCAAGTGTACCCTCGGAAGGGCTTCTGTGATGCGGTAAAGCTAATGTTTGCAGCAAGTTTCGCGGTCAGTCCTTGTAAATGAAATGTCTTCTCTCCGGGATGACTTGGTGCGAAATGCTGAATAAATTAATTGTGGTTGACTCGTTTGCTCTTTGTTCCTGTGGGTTACTGTTACATGGCATGTGACTAGTTTGTTTAAAGTTTAATTTCTCCTGTATCAAAGTAGAAAGGACTTTATGTGACCTCAAATCTGTAATTCACCGACATGTTTTATTATTAACAGCTTCATTATTATGCTGGTGTTCACATGTGAGTTTTGATCAATGTAAAATCATCTTTGTTTTAAGGCCCATAGGCAAAGTCTCTTTAAATGCTGGTTAAAAATATCAAACCTTCTCGAAGAAGGAAGTAGCATGTTCTTGAGTGAAAATCCTAAGGTATTAATAACCTTTTTCTCTGCTTTATATCTTTTCCTAAGAGTTTTTGTGCTCATACATTGAAAGGCATTTTAACACACACGAGCCACACTTTAATGAATTCTATCATACTTATTTCATTTAGAAGGTACTGCATATGCTATTGTAAATATGTTTTATGTGTTATCGACTCAGCAATGTTCTTATTAATCTTTTTCTTAATCACGAGTTTAAAAACTTTCCCCTTGGCTAGTTTTCATAGCCAATACCTTTCGTTTGGAAATATTGTATTTGCTAAGAGTGAATGAATCAGAAACAAAAGTGAGATTTTACTTGAAAAGCAGTGTAGTGTCTAAACAGTGACTTGTCAGATATTGTATTAGTATAGTTTGAATCCCCTCTCCTTGATTTCTGAGTACAAGTTATTGTAAATCCAGCCTTTTATATGGAAGAGCTCTATTCTCCCTAGTGGTGTACGATATTTTATTTTGAACAGGTTCCCATAATATCAGTATTAGTCTGAGAGAAAATCTAAGATAAGTCCCAGTTTCTGGAGTGCCTTTGTTGCTCTGGAAAAGCTGACTATGAAGACAATAAAACCAGCCCAATCTTTTTCAAACAGACAAAGGAAATAAAAGGTATGAAGTATTTTGAAAAGTAAAATGTGCTATAGAAATATAAAGCTTTCAATAAAAAGCAACACAAGTGATGTGGCTGATTGGGATTTGGACTTGAACTGAGAAGTAAACATCTAAAGTACAGCTTAGAACATTGGTGCTTACTTGAAACCAAATCTTCTGTCTGGGATTCTTCGACTGTCTGGCAACAGCAAAGAATATAAACTTGTTCCTTTACCTACAGAAAGGAAACAGTTTTGTTTGTTTGTTTGTTTTCCTCTAGAGATGGCAAATCCCGAGGTAGTTATAAGTAGCTGCAGCTTTCACCAAGAGGAAAATGGCTGCACTTTTAACCAGAATACATCTCCCTCGGAGGAGCTTCTATTAGAAGAACAGATGAGGCGAAAACTCAAATTTTTTTTCATGAATCCTTGTGAGAAGTTCTGGGCTCGAGGTAGAAAACCATGGAAACTTGTCATACAAATTCTAAAACTTGCAATGGTGACTATCCAGGTAAGCATCTTAGATCAAGAGTTTGGTGAAAGGCCTCTTTTAATAACAAAGAGGATTGTAGACAGTGATTTTTATACTTTTTAACTGTATCCATAATGGAGGACAATAAAGAACAGAAAATAAGGAAGAATGCAATTTATAACCCTCCTCTCTCCAATATTTGTGAAAGAAGACTGGATTTTTTTTTCTTACTTTTTTTCCGTCTCATCTTTCATTAAGTTATAATTTTGGTCACATAATCTAATTAGTTTTCAGAAAAAGGAAATTTTAATATTTGGCTTCCACTTGAGAGGTTTAGCTGAAGCTTTCTGAATCAGCCATGGAAACTAGCTGTTGCCCAACCAGAAGATTCTTTCTTTTCCTAGTTTATTTCCTGGGAATTTCTCTCTCTTCCAAAATTTCTAGGGTTTCTATTAAGGCAAGTACCTGGATTCTCACAGCCCTGTGATCATGGGAGTCCTGCAGTGGAAGAATGTAGAGTTAACAAAAAAGGAGCGGCACAGGTAGTGAAATATGCGACTTCATTTTAGGAGATTTTGAATCTCATTTCCTTGGATTTTCTTAACATATTTGGGGGAAATCATATTTTGTGATTCTTTATGTCTACTAGTGTGATTTACTCTGGTGAAGATCTGTATTTCTATTGGTGAGAGTAATTACCTCTTGTTAAAAACAAAAGGGAAAAATAAAAGCAGATTTTAGTAGGAGAAATGGATGTGAAGCTTTGTCTTTATTAGTACTTTCTCTTCTTGGTGAAAAAAATGCAGAAGTAAATAAATAATTGGTATTCAAAGAGAAAAAAGTTATTTAAACACTGAAGTCACGAATTTTAATAGATTATTGAAACAAATGCTTAAGATTGTCAGAAGCTAAGATGATTTCTACAGTTATATGAAGTTGATAGACTTCTTGCCTTCGTTTCTGATGCTACTTATTGTGTCAAGGGAAATGAACATTTGAGTGACTACTCGACTCTGTTCCAGGACTTTATTTTATTTAATTCCAACATGATTCCTATTGGGTCAATACGAGCATCCTTTATTTTACAGAGGAGGAAACTGATATTTATAGAGTGTTTTAAAAGCCACATGCTAGTCCGTGGCTGAATCAAGACTTTAGAGGTAGGTGCATTCTCTCTAACATATCACCATGAAAATGGATATCCGATTCTCAATATAATAATATTTGACAAGTTGAAATTGGAATTATTCACTTCTAGGTAATAATACAGTGTCACAATAGTGAAAAATATGTGTGTTGTTTCTTATAAATAAGGGAGAAAGCCTATATATCAGAAAAAATATAAAATATTCATATATGTAGAAAACATATATGAATATTTTTTACTTAGAATGATAGGTGCCACTTGAGTGCCATGTTTCAGGCTAAATATTGTATGGACATCATCATGTTCAATTCTGAAAACAAATCAGAGATAATAGTATTCTCATTTTATAGATGAGAACATTGAGGCTTAGTGAGGTGAAAATAGCTTCTCATAGTCAGAAAACTAGAAGAGTAGAACTTAAATTCAAACTCAGGTTTATTCCCTCTAAGACATATGATCTTAATTACTCTTCAGTCTTTTAGGAAGCTCATCTAAGCTGTGTTTCCTAAGGTGGTCAAGAGGAAAATTGGCCAATGGTTTAAAATGTTAACACTGTTAGTAATGAGCACATAAAAAGTGTTTAGGTAAGTTTTTGAAAGGAACTGAGAGTTTCTTAATTGTGATGTTTCCTTAATCTGTATCTGAGCAATCAAGCAAATATTACATCGAGACAACTTTGTAATGGAGCAAATGAAGGTGACTTGGTGACAGATTCCCTCTTTTCAGGGAAAAGAAATTAAGTTGGAGGTTTTGTGTCCTCCAAAGATGTATACAATGATAGGCGTCCTATTAAAAGTTTCCTGTTTCCCACTTCCTGGCTCAGTATTTGAATTATAGCAATTCTATCTCAGCCACCTGTACTCCTGCCTGCCTCTATGCCCTTGAGGGCAGGAACTGTTGCCTTCTCATTGTATCCTCAGTACCTAGCTCAAGGCTGGCCTGTGGGAGATACTCAAGTGTTTGAATGAATTGGTAAGAATGTCTGCGAATTCTCTCTCTCGAGGCTTTTTGGTCATCAGCTTCAAATGATGAAAAATCCCTGGAACATCCAACTATCATCTTATTAGAATTTAAATAGGACTTTTAGCTAAAAGAGTCTCTTCAGAAATGGAAGTTGAGTTAGGTGGAAAGTCAAGACATGTGTAGGGTATAGGGCATACATCATAAGAGGAAATGAATGTGATTTGGAAAAATTATTTAACATCTCTGAACCTTTATGTACTTACTCATCTTGTAAAATAGGTATATTAGGGACTATATTGTAGATTAGTATGAGGAAAGTTCCTGGAATTGAGTATGCCATGTAAAATACATCTTTCCTCACTCTGGGATCAGAGTCAGAGAGTGTATTTTAAACTTAAGAGGTGTGTGTGTGTGTGTGTGTGTGTGGCGTATGAGAGAGAGATTGAGGTGGTTTGGGAGGGAAGAGGAGGTGAAAGACTTGGAGTAAAGTCAGATTTGGATATGGTTGGAAGAGTTTATATTAATATGGCAGCAGAGCAGTTAAACAGCTTTTTTGTGTGTGAATAATTGGTTTATCTGGGGTTAGTCCTGCATGAATGTTAAGGATATCTTATGTTAATATACTTTAATTTAGAGATGAGTTAAAAAGATATTTTTATTTTGGGTCTTGTCACAGTTTTGGTCATTAGACCTAGGAATATAGTTTGATTGCAGGACTTAGACTTATCTGAGGTATTTCTTACATTATATACCTGCTTCAAAACCTTCTTGATGTCCTATGGAATTCATTTTTAAACTCTTATACTTGCTGTTCAAGCCCCTGCACCAATTGTCTGCACTTCTCTGCTCATTTTTTTTCCCTCACTGTTGCTCTAATTGAATTATGTTGGTATCATCAGTGATACCAACATGCCCCCAAAAGCGCTAAGTTCTATGTTAGTTTCTTAGCCTTTCCCTTATGCTCTTCAGATGTCCTCTGCCCAAATTCTGCACATACTTTGGAGTTTCTGTCATTCTTTCTTTCCTAAGTAAACCTTCCTATTTCTGTAGCCAAAGTGACTTCGTTTCTCTGAACATTTAAAGAACTCCTTAAGGACTTCTCTGAACTCTTAAAGCTTCTGATGATTGGGATAATGTCATAAGTGAGATCATACACGAAAAGTGCAAAGCCGCTTTCTTTTTCTTTAGAACTAGAAACCCACCTTATATTTAAATCAATCCACAGCTACCAAAAGTTTAATTTCTATTGAACATATTCAGGATTAATTAGACATTCAATCTTGAATAGATAAATTGATCATTCTATGGATACCTTTTATTTCTTTGCTTTTTCATCTTCTTACTTTTCTTTTTTTTCTTTTAAGCTGGTCTTTTTTGGGCTAAGTAACCAGATGGTGGTAGCTTTCAAAGAAGATAACACTATAGCATTCAAACACCTCTTCCTAAAAGGATATGTGGATCAAACATATGCAGTGTACACACAAAGTGATGTATACAGTCAAATCATCTTCTCAGTGAACCAGGTAAGTCAAGCATGTGCATTCTTTTTTTGAAATGTACAGATAATCTAATGGGATTTCTTGATTTTTCCCTCTCAGGGGTGCATGTGCATTTATTACTTGGGAGAAAGAATAGACTAGAAAATTGTTGCAATGTACATGATAGAAACTAACATTGAAGTGTAGAAGGGTGAACATTTCTCTAATGACATGTATATATGACAAGGATAAAACCATTTTAAATTCTTTTTTAAATATTGCCAACAAACGTTTGCAAAATTAGAAATTGAGAAAAGCTTTTGTTTAGTAACAGAGAGACAGAAACTTTAAAGACTTAATTAAAAAAACCAGAGTCAGGGCTTGGCATGAGAGCCTCAAAGATTTTAGATGGCTAACTGTGACCTTGGTTGTAAGTAGTCATTAAGTCTTCAGAGTTTATATTTTCAGGGGCTCTTAACACATAATGAGAATATTAACTTTGTAGAGTGTATATAGCAACTAAGACCTGAAAGTTTATTTAAAAAATAAGTACAGCCTTTATGTCATACATAACAATGACCTCATTGTAACATTGATTAACTGTCAAAAAAATCTTGTTTTTCATACAGATGAGTCAAATTCCTATTCTGAGTTTCTAATTAATCTGTTTTTGCTATAAACAGTATCTTCTCAAGATCCTAAATCTCTTATTTTGTACATATCATTGAAAATGTTCTTGAAGTAGTATTTCCAACCTGGGTTGGTTTGCAGACCACATTTAAAAATTATTACAACTCTTCTTGAAAAAATTTTTATAGTGCAATTATGGCTCTTCATCTTCTAGAAACAATCTATGCATAGTGAGATAGTAAATTGCTAGGATAGGATATATCATTATGGTACCAAGGCTTTCTATTAGTATTCTGATTGTGAAAATTACCTGAAATCTATAGAAATAGAAGTAAGCTGTATAAGTTGTTAAACAGAATTATGTACTATAACATATAAAGGAAAAAAATAGTATAATGCTGGAGATATTGTTTCGAAGTTTTTGTTTTAAGCTTACTAAGGTTCTCTAAAGCTACTCTGAACCAAATTGATAGTTTGCTCAGTTTGTTTTTTTCAGGGGGGATTGTAGAGGCAAGAAGTAAATAGTTCATTAAATTCTTCTTAATATACCTTTATTAGTAGGCTTAAAATTAGTTTTAAAAACATAGTGCTATTTGGCATTCAGGCCATTCTGTTTATCAGATTTTTATATTCTTTGTGATTAATGGGATCAGTATTCTACCTGATTCCAGAGAAATAAAAAGGGAAAATGTGGACCGATATTAAAGAGGGATTTTTTTTTTATTATAAGGAAATATCTTGATAGTTGAGATGATAGCCACCAAGGACAAAGAACAGATAGAGCAGTGGCTTCTCAGCTCTTAGAATTATTTACATGACTAGTTAGTTATCTTGAAGGGTTTAGCCCCCAGATGTCCTCTGACTAGACCATCTTTAGGGCCCATCCTGATTCCACACTGGTTATAACAACATCACTATTTGTTTATTATATATGGTTATATATTTGAATGTCAAAACACTAGTCATTTTGTTTTAAGTTATATACTGCCTTTCTGCAATCATTTTGTGGATCATCTTTACTGGGTTCCTTTCTTTCCTCTGCTCATTAAATTTAGGCAGTCCTCAAAAATTTGTCCTTTTCCTGTGGAATTTCCTCTACTATACTGCCTGAGCCATGCCCAAGGTGACACGACTCCTAAACAGGTGCTCACACTGCTGTGTGCCAGACAATTCACAAGCACTTCAGAACCACCCCGTCCAAAGCAGGTTCATAGTCTCTTCCCACCTTTGCCCCCAGCCTGTGTCTCTTTCTGATCAATTGCTTAGTTTTAAAGGGCTCAGGGTCTTAGAATCATTTACTCTTGCAGCTTAAGCACAGTTAATAAATTCCTACTTCTGATTGGCTTCCCTTCTTCCCCACCCACTGCCCTACCACTTCTTGATTGTTTTTTAAAGAATTCACTTAAAATCACAGACTCGATCGCATATATATGTATATGCAATATATATGTATGTGTTTGTATATATATATGCAATATATATGTATATGTCGCATATATATATTGCACTTAAAATCACAGACATACACTTAAAATCATAGACTCGATTGCATATATATGCAATATATATGTATTGTATATATAGATATGTATTTCATATATATATATATCGTGTGTATATATGCAATATGTGTGTGTATCAGTGTTCACATAAATTATGCAATCAAGTCTGTGATTTTAACTGACTCCTTTAGAAAACAGCCAAGAAATAGTAGGGCAGTGGGTAGGGAAGAAGGGAAACCAACTAGAATGAATAAATGAGCTCAAAGGTTCATTATATGTGTTAGGTTCAAGTGGTCACAGAAGGACCTCAAAGGAGCAACAGTTTTAATATGTTTTACTTTGGGTGCCACATCACTCAGATTAGGATCTTTACTGTATTTTTATATTATCTCTCAAAGGATGTCCTGAGACCCATGGATATGCTTGAAAAACTCTTTTTCTCAGGACAGAGTTGCAGAGGCAGTGGGACAGAGGCCTAGCCTGATTAAAGCTCCAGAGAAGTCACAGCCACTTAGGTGCCCCATCAGTCAATTCCATAGGTCATCCTCCCTCCAACATAGTCCCACACTATATTCCTGGCCCAGGGTCCTCTGACTCGGGCTCCAGAGCGTCCCTTTAGCTGGACACAGCCCTGCCACTTGCCCCTGACCATCCAGCTCTCACAGGTGCTCCAACCTCCAGAAAGAGTCTTAATAGGACAGCAAGGAAGACTGGTTGTAGTGTAGCTTATAATGTTATCAGGTACCTACAGCCCTGTGCCTCAGGTCTTTTGTGTTTCAAGATCTTACAAGGTTTGAGACATATAGTTTCTGTGGTCAAGAGTTTCAGATTTTAGGTAATTCCTGTAGGGATTTGCCTCACAAATAGCTGGCACTCAGAAGGGCTAAAGGACCCCATTTAGATATGACTTTACATGACCTCTGCTAGCTTTTCCAGCTTTACCTCATTATACACCCCACATTCCATGCACACTGATCTACTTGGTACCTCGTGTGTGTTACATGTCATTGAGTCAGTTCCAACTCCTGGCGACTCCACGAGTGAGTGATGTCCACAATGTCCTGTCCTCGACAGCCCTGCCCATCTTCTGTAGACTCATGCCCGTGGCTTCTATTATGAAGTCAATCCATCTCATATTTGGTCTTCCTCTTTTCCTGCTGCCTTCCTTTTTCTACAGCATCACTGTCTTTTCCAAAGAACCCCTGCTTTTTCATGATGTGCCTGAAGTACCATACCACACTCAATCTCTTACTGTCTTTTTCATTTAATGAACTCTTTGCCTCTTATGTCTTCCCCCATCACATAAAAATACTAATATGGCTCAGAGTAGCTTTAGAAAGACTTAATACATTTATTTCTTTGAATAGAAAACAAAAATCTCAAAACAAAATATCTCCAGCATTATACTATTTTCCCCCTACATGTAGGACATAATGCTATTTAACAATTTATGCAGCTTACTTCTATTACCATAAATATCTGGCTCATTTTCCCAGTCCCAAGGCTAATAGAAATCTTGGTGCCATAATCACAGATCTTATTCTAGCAGCTTACCATTTCATTGTGCATAGAGTAGCTGTAGTAAATGAAGAGCCACTATCACATTATAATAATTTTTTACCTTATCATTAATTTGACAAGTATTCAAGTACCTACTCTGTGCCTAATACTTTCCTAAGTGCTGGAGTTAGAGTGGTGGACTTGAGAAATTCCTTGCTGTGGAATTTATATTCTAATGCAGGAAGATAGATTTTAAACAAGTTTAACCAAAATCATTTGATTTCATATAGCGATGAGTGCTATGAAGTAAAATAAAGTAACATAAAGCATTACAGTCCATGGCAATCAGAAAAGGATTCTCTGAGGACATAAAATCTGGGGAAGAATTTTCCAGGCTATAGGATTAGCAAGAGCAAAGGCCCTTTAGGCCAGAAAACATTGAGTATGTTTAAAGAAATGCAAAAGAGGCAAGTATGACTGGATTGGGTTTATAGGTCTTGGAAAGGAGCTTTGAAGTCAACTCTGAGAGAGACAAGAAACTGCGGGAGGGCTTTTAGTAGGGGAGAGCCACTAATACACATTAGCAAAGGCTAACATTTATTCACTCAAATATTTAGCATCTGTTATGTATCAGATATTGTTTTTGGTACATGAATACAGCAGTGAACAAAGTCAAGGAAGTCATATTCTAATACAAATAGATAGGCAGTAAACAAGTAAATGAGGATATCATCTGTCATTTGGTATAAGTATACTGTAAACCAAAAAAAGAAGCAGCAGCAGAAAGAGGGAATACATGGAGGTGGTTAGGGAAGGCCTCTCTGATAAAGTAATAGGTGAGCAGAGAGCAGACGAAGAGGTGGTTGCTATCTCAAAGAAAAAGCTTCCAGGGAGAAGAAAGGACAGAAACGAAGTCCTGAACAGGTTCATGTTCTGAGTGTCACTATTCTAAGGGTTTCGCTGTGTTAATTCAATTAATTTTGCGACAGTCCTATGAGTTCTTTATGAAGACTAGACTTTGGTGAGTGTGCAGATTGGATAAAGGAAAATCAGGCAGACCAGGTGGGAGATGATGTTAGTATGAACTAGGATAATAGCAGCGAAGGTGATGAGAAGCAGTCAGATGTGGGATATAATTTGAAAGTGATGCATGATTTTCTGATGAATTGGAAGTGGAGGATGAGAGAAGGAGACTAAAGGATAATTCCTAAGTTTTGGCTTGAACAACTGATCAACCTTTAGTAGAATTATTTATCTATGTGTCCATCCCACTAAATTATTAATCCCAAGAGAGAGACACCATATCCTTATCTTTGTATCACCAAGTGTGTCAAACAACATTGTCACAGTCACCTTTGAAACACTTAGTTTTGTGTTTTTCATCTGCAGAAATCTATTAAAAGTTTTAAGTTGACAATTCTAATGCACCATAATATTCTTGTTTGTTTAAGTTAAAGGATTCACCAGGAGAGGAGAATATTGCTTTGAAAGTGACTAAACTGTATTCTTGCAAAGATAAATATTTAAAAAATATTTTTTTTATAAAAAGTTTTACTGGTTAGCCTGGAGCAATTGTATCTCCCTTTCTATATTGCAATAGTATAGCAAAACTCTGTCTTGACAGGAAATAGATCAAAGGTAAATCAAATTTGTCTTTGCATCGCAAGTAAAAACCAGTTCCTGAACATGGTTTTTTTTTTTTCACAGGAGGAAAGAATCTCTGAAACTATGGGTTTAAACCTTTAATTTTGCAGATAAAGAACCAGAAACCCAGAAAGTCTGTGGCTTGCCTAAGGTCACAGAATTGACAGTTGAACTCAGAACTCTAATTCTTGAGTGCTTTTCCCTCCTCTGCTGTCCTGATGCACACAGTAGCTTGTTACTCATATTAATGCAAATGTCTCCACCAGAGTAGAGGTGGGAACCTGACATTTTCCAAGGCAGGGAGGGAGGGGAATCATGGCTTTACTTTTGCCCTGGCCGGCACTCCCATTTTGTTTCTCTTTTTGGTTGAAGTATTTGCAGCTACCTAACATCTCAGTTGGGAATCATGCTTATGAGAGTAAGGGTACGGAACAGTCTGGTATGGCGATCTGTCAGCACTTCTACAAGCAAGGAAACATCTGTCCTGGAAATGATACCTTTGACATTGATCCAATAATTGAAACTGGTAATGTTCTTTTATAAGCTAGAACTTCCATTTCTAGCTCCTTGATTTATACTTAAAATCAGTAATTTCATCTCTGAAAATATTGATTTGGTCTGTGTTATTAGGTCATTGTAAGAACCGTATAGGAATTATTATGTGTTCAGCCAGGTACTGTTCTAAGCCCTTTACTATAACTCATGATTAAAAATAAAAACAAAAACAAAAAAACCTCCAACAAGGGTAAGGTTTATTATTATCCCCAATTTTTAGAAGACTAAATTATGGCTCAGAGAATTAAGTGATCTGCTAAAGATGAAACTAGTAAGAAGCAGTGCTGAAATTTGATCTAGGCTGTCTATACTCTTAGCTACTATATTCTGCCTCTCATGCCGAATAAGCCAGTTAAATAGGCAGATATTATCCTTACAAAACATTATGCTTGCAAATTCTTGATGTATATAAAACTCTCTCTTTTCACTATTCAGTATCTTTGGGGTAGGTTGGGGGAGGGATGAGAAACAGAACTTAGAATAGCACGACTTATTCTTATTAGCAGAGTTTTATTTGCAATTCGTACCTAAAACATTAGCTTAAGTCATTCACTTAAAAAATAAGTATTTGAATGCTTTCAACAATAGCCACTGGGACTTTTTCTTTTTTTCTTTTCTTTTCTTTTTTCTTTTTTTTTTTTTTGAGAGGGATAATAAAGGATTACAGTATTGATTAGTGAAAACTTTCTAAGATGCCATCTTCCATTTTTTTTTCTTCTTAAAGTGCTTACTGAGGAAAAATAGTTAATACATAATATTAAAAAAAATAGCTCCTTTAAAGTTGAAAAATGCAAGTGCTTCAAACCTGTGTTTAGAATACAAAAAAAGTTGGAAGGACTCAAAGTTTAGGCTTAAAGGACAGGAAAGAAGATAGCATTCTATGGAAGACTAATGAGATAGAGTTCAGATGGTTGTCCACTCCCATCCACTGCAGTAATGTAGCCACTTATGTCTAAAAATAACAAATGAGTGATTGTAACCAAGTGGTATGGATGTCTAGCCTTTAAAATCTCAATTCAGAAAAATACTAATTAGAATCTGAATATCTAGTTTTAAATACATTATCTTTATGCAGTTTTATTAATTTTGGATGCTATATTGTTTTGCTTCTTTCTATGCCAGAGTGTTTCTTTGTGGAGCCAGATGAATCTTTTTATATTGGAACACTAGAAGAAAATAAACTCAACTTAACCCTGGACTTTCACAGGTGAGGGAAGCAGAAGGGAATATAACTTATGATTGTGTGTATATGTTTTCACTGCACTAAAATCTCCTGTTTTCTAGACTCCTAACAGTGGACCTGAAGTTTAAACTGAAGGCCATTAATCTGCAGACTATTCGTCATCACGAACTCCCTGACTGTTACGACTTTACTCTCACTGTAAGTGTGCACTGGGCTGAATTTGTTTCCAGTCTGGAGATAAATTGTTTCATCTAGTTATATGCTTCATCTACTTTTATTAAGGCATAGTCGAATATATAGGATATTTCCATTTGAATGTGCATAGAGGAAGCATCAGTACAACTAGCTCTCTTTTCTTATAACTTGTTTCCTTGTTAATTATGTCTTGTAAGTTCTATGAGGGCAGGGACCTTGCCTTGTTCATTGCTCTGTCTCCAGTACGAAGAGCAGTGTCTGGCACCGTGTATGTGTTCAAATACAAAAGGAACAGAAATTTTTAGGTTCTGTATGGTCAACAGTTAGTGGTCTGTGGCTGAGGGCTGAAGGTCATTGTCAAGGGTTCTTGCTGAGTTTTCTCACCGTGAACATTTATAGCCTTTGGGTTATTGCTTACAGTGCCTTCCTTGTGCTGCCTCTGAATGCTCTGGTTAGTTTCTCCCCCGCCAGCTCACCCTTTCTCTTCTATGTTCTCTACATTCCAGTTGTAAATAGAGCTATTAATGCTCTCTAGAGAGCACAAGATGCCTCTCATGTGAGTCCATCACCAGACGAAAGTCAGAGTCAGTAACAATGCAGTATGGACATATGCAGGAAAGCATTTTTTACAACTTACCTTCATATGATTCAAATTTTTATTACTTCAGCATTAGTTTGTATCAAAAGCTGTGTACACAATACTCAACTAATTGACTGTAGGAAATCAAGTTTTCAGAAATTGGGATTAAAAAATTTTCAGAACATAGTGTAATATAATAATATTCATATTATGTAACAAGAAAAAGCTCTGAAACTATAAGACAATTTTGACTTAGGCTACAAATTTTAAACCTGATATAAATTTTCAACATTACTTGATTTTTTAAAAATTGAATTGTTATCCAATCTCATCTCCTCTCTCTCTCTCACTCTCTCTCTCTCATTGGTAAATTGTACTTTTCAAAATTTTTGTTAAATTTTTAAGGCTTAGTTCAACTGACACCTCCTTCATGGACCCATTTGTGATTCTTCAGTTAGAAAAGCATTCTGTGCTCTGAACTTTCAGGTTTTATTTTGTTTTTGTTTTTGTAATTTCAATGGTCTTACCACCTTCTCCTTTGTTTTAGGATTTTCTAGGTGTTTATCGTCAACCCTGCTAGATTCAAAGCTCCTTGAAGGCAGGGATCTTTTCATCAATCTTTTCCTCCCTCAAAGAACATAGTAGGTGACTCAAATATCGAATGAATGAATGAAACACTTGTAAAATGTAGATCCTTTTCAGTGAGTCAATACAGTGGTAAAGGCAACTTGGCTTGTTAGCCACATGCAGATGTTATATTTTTATCATTATTGTAGAATCACCTCAAGCTATGCCTGTGCATTGTGGATTTAGCAATGCATCTCATAGAACTGTGGTAGAACTTACATTCATATAAAGTAGTTTCATCATAAAAGCTACTAGTGCAACTTCATTGTCATAAGTAAATGTAGACTGGAACAGCATACATATGATAAAAAATGCAGGGACTTTGTAGTCAGACAAGCCTAGATTTTAATTTCAGCTCACCAGTTTGTAGCTATGTAGCTTTAGGAAAATTACTTAATTGGTTTGAGCCTCAGTTTTCTCATTTGTAAAACAAAATTAATGCCCACCTACCTGACAAAGTTGTTGTCAAGATAGATGATAACATATATAAAGGACTTATCTAAGTATCTGGTATATAGCAGATATCCAATTCATTCAACAGCTATTTATTAAACCTTTTCTGTGTGTGCCCAGTTGGATTTACAATATAAAAGTAGTGCATTAGCATTCATTCATAGTAGTTTGATAAATTCTTTCACCATGTATTTTTAAGCTATTTATTAGTCATATAAACATCTGTGTCTGCTTGAGCTGACTTTTATTATTATGAAATGGAACTCTTCAACCCTAGTAATAGGCTTTGCTCTAAAATTTACTTTGTCTGATGTTAATATAGCCATTTCAGTTTTTTTTTGATTAGTGTTAGCATGGTATATCCTTTTTCATCCTTTTAAAACTATATGCGTCTTATATTTAAAGTGGGTTTCTTAATAAGCATATAGTTCAGTCTTGCTTTTTTAATCCAACTTCACAATCTCTTCCTTTAAAAAAAAATTTTTTTTCAATTATACTGGCATACAACATAGTGATTAGACATCTGTATAACTCACAAAGTGGTCACCTCAATAAATCTAGTACCCCTCTGACACCATACATGGTTATTACAATATTATTGATTATATTCCTTATGCTATATTTTATATCTCCATGACTACTTTGTAACTACCTATTTGTACTTCTTAACTCCTTCCCCTTTTTTCACCAACTCCTTGCTCCCCCTTCTATCTGGTAACCCTCAAAATGTTCTCTGTATCTATGAGTTTGTTTCTGTTTTTTTGTTGTTGTTGTTGTTCGTTTGTTTATTTTGTTCTTTAGATTCCACATGTATGTGAAATCATATGGCATTTGTCTTTCTCTATCTGACTTACTCCACTCAGCACAACACCCTCTAGGTCCGTGTGAAATATCTTTTTCTGTCCTTTCACTTTCCCATCTGTGTGTGTCTTTTGATCTGAAGTAAGTCTCTTGTAGGCAGCCTATGTAAGGATCTTGTTTTCTTATCCATTCAGCCACCCTGTCTTTTAATTGGAGCATTTAATTCTTTTTCATTTGAAATACTTGTTGATAGATATGTAGTTATTGCCATTCTTTATTCATATTTTTGATACATATTTTTCTTCTTCTTAAAGTCCCTCCAACATTTCCTGTAATACTGGCTTAGTGGTAATGAACTCCTTTAGCTTTTTCTTTTATATGAAGCTCTTTTATAGCTTTGCTGGGTAGAGTAATCATGGTTGTAGGTCCTAGCTTTTCATCAGTTTGAATATTTTTGTGCCAAGCCCTTCTGGCCTGCAAAGTTTCTGTTGAGAAACTGGCTGATAGTCTTATGGCAAGTCCCTTGTAGGTAACTAATTGCTTTTCTCTTGCGCTTTTAAGAGTCTCTCTTTCATATTTAACCTTTGGTATTTTAATTACGATGTGTCTGGTGTGGGCCTGTTTGGGTTCATCTTGTTTGGGACATGCTGAACTTCTTAGGGTTGTATGTCTATTTCCTTCAACAGGTTAGGAAAATTTTTCATCATTATTTCTTCAAATAGGTTTTCAATTTTTTGTTCTCTCTCTTCTCCTCCAGGTACCCCTACGATGCAAATGTTGTTATGTTTGATGTTGTCACAGAGGCTCCTTAAACTGTTTTCATATTTTTGGATTCTTTTTTCTTGTTGCTGTTGTGATTGGGTATCCTCCACTACCCTAAGCTCTAAATCACTGATTTGATCCTCTGTTTCATCCACTCTGTTGATTCCCTCTGACGTACTCTTCATCTCAGATATTGTATTCTTCATTTCTGACTGGTTCCCTTTGTTTTCCTTCTCCATTTTACGTGTCCTATCTCTTTGTTTAAGTTCTCACCGAGTTCATCTACTCTTCCCCTAAGTTCACTGAGTATATTTATAACCAGTATTTTGAACTCTGCATCTGGTAGATTGTTTGTCTCCATTTTGTTGAGCTTTCTCTGGAGCTTTTTTCTGTTTTTTCATGGAGGACATGTTTCTTTGTCTCCCCCTTTTGGCTACCTCCTTATATCTGCTTCTACGTATGAGGTAGAGCTCCTAAATCTCTTGGTCATAGTAGAATGGCTTCATGTAGTAGACGTCCTGTGGGGCTCAGTGGCACAGTCTTCCCTGGTCACTTGAGCAAGGTGCTCAAGGTGTGTCTCTTTTATGGGTTGTGTGTGCCCTCCTGTTATAGTTGAGTCTTCGTTGCTGTTTGCACACTGATGGGAGGGATTGACACTTGGGCTGATTGATTGTGAAGACTGGCTGGTGAGGGGCTGATCCTGTGGAGCAAGATTCACTTTAGTGGGGCTCTGGTGCCTGCTCAGTCTACTCTTCAGATGTGTTTTTCTCAGGTGTAGCCCTAGTTGGTATTCCTGCTCCAGAGCTGGTGATAGCAGGCCACTGGGTGTGCTGGCCCAAGGGCTTCCTAGGAGGGGTCTAGCTGCAGGCCAAGTTTAGTTGTAGCCTGTGTACCTCCTGGGGCCACCTGATAAGAGTCACCAAGCAATTCACAGATGGCTGCCACTTGTGCTGGGCTTATAGATGCCTTGTGAGGCCAAGCCAGGAACCCAGGCTGGATGCCGCTAGTGCGGGGTTTGGAGCTGCTCAGCAAGAGGTGCTCAGCAAGAGATTTTAGGAAAGTCTGCAGCAAAAGCCAAGACAGGCCTTTTGTATGGAATAAACCACTAAAAGTGGCCTCGGTGGGTCCACAGGTTGGGAGAGGCGGAGTCTTAGGGAATCACCCGGGCAGTGTGTTAGCCAGGTCAATGGAGACTCAGATATGGCACCTACCTGCATCTGCACACTGGGAATGGGGAGAGTTCAACACAGGAACAATAGATACTGCTAGTACTTCTGTCCAGGAGAAAGCCACCTCTCTGACCCTTGTCCTGAAGTCCAACAACTCAGTGTCTCCCCGTATGTCCCTGGCTCTCCTCCAGTAGCTGCCCCAGCACTGGAACTCAGAGTGAGTCCATCAGCAAGTAAGTCCAGGTGCAGGCCCTTTAAGAGGAATGTCTGCAATCCTGCAGCCCTCTGTCTCACTCAGGCATCATGCCTGCTGTTTTTCACAGCCAGAGGTTGTAGGGACTTCTCTTCCCAGCACTGGAACCCTGGGCTGGGTGCCTATTATGGGGCTGGGACCTCTTGCTTCTCAGGTAGGGAAGGGGGCTTTGCAGCCAAGATAACCCTCCTGATTCTCCATCACCATATGTAGTTGTGGGACCGGGTGGTTTTGCATCTTCGCCCCTCCTACCAGTTCGTGGTGACTTCTTGTGTTTGTCCCTAGTCATAGGGCTTCTGTTCAGCCAGACCTTAGACAACTCCCAATGATGGTTGTTCTGTAGCTTCATTATAATTATGGTGTAGTAATGAGAAGAGGCGTGCACAGCCTGTACCTTCTATGCCATCTTGACTGCCCTACCTCTCTTCCTTTTAATTAGGGTACTTAGACCATTTAAACTGCATGTAATTTGCATGTGATTATTAATATGGTTTCTCTGTCTCTTTTTCAATTAACTAGGTATTTGTTGTTTCCATTTTATCTCATTCGTCAGCTTATTAGCTATAATTCTTTGTTGTATTATTTTAGGGTATGTAATGCACATATTTAACTTAATACAGTCTACATTCAGATGCTATACCATTACATGAATAGTATAAGAACCTAACAACAATATATTTCATTTCTTCAATCTTGGCCTTTATGTTACTGTTGTCATACAATTTACTTTCCAGATGTGTTACAAAATACATTATTAATTTTGCTTTAAATAGTCAATTATCTTTTCAAGTAATTTAAGTAATAAGAAAAAAGTCTTTTTATTTGCCCTGTAGTTATCATTTTCAGAGTGCCTCATTCCTTTGTGTAGCTTCAGGTTTCCATCTGGCATTTTCCTTATGCCTGAAGAGCCTTCTTTAACATTTCTTATAGTGCAGATCTGCTGGTGATGAATTCTCTCAGCTCGTGTATGTCTGAAAAAGTATTTCGCCTTCATTTTTAAAAGTTATTTTCACTGGGTATAGAATTCTAGTTTTTTTTTTTTCTTGTACTTTAAAGATGTTGCTCTCCAGCCTTGCATTGCTTCTGATGAGAAATCTACTGTCATCGTCATCTGTTCTGCTGTATAGGATGTGTTTTACCACTTCTGGCTGCTTTTAAATTTTTTCTCTTTAGCTACGATTTTAACAATTTCATTGTAATATTTCTTGGTATAGTTTTCTTCATGCTTCTTGTGTTTGGAGTTCATTGAACATCTTAGTTCTGTGGGTTTATAGTTTTTATTATATTTGATATTTACTCCATATTATTTCTTCAAATATTTTTGTTTCCTCTCCCTCACTTTTCAGAGATTGTAGTTACATGTATATCTGGGCACTTGAAGTTGTCCCATGGCTCACTAATGCTCTCTTTTTTTGTTTTATTTTTCAGTCTTTTTTTCTCTGTGTTTCATTTTGAATAATCTCTATTGCTATGTCTTCATAATTCACTAATATTTTTTCCTGTACATCTAATCTATTGTTAATTCCATCCTGTGTTTTTCTTCTTTGTTTAAAGAATTTAGCTTCTTCAATACCTTATTAAGATGTGATTAACATTAAGCCTACTATTTCTAAGACCCCAAGGCTCTTTGCGTGGGAAAAGCACGGTTTTTCTTTGGCAAGGATTTCTCACTCATTCAAATAATACTGACCATCTTCCTTGTGTAAGGCTGTGGGCTGAGTTCTCCAGCAGTTATAGAGATAGGCAGACACTGACAATGCCCTTGGTTGCTTATTGAGGAAAAAAGCTTACAGAGCAACATGAAGAAACATAGTAACCAGACTCGTTAAATTTATTTGATTTCTTATATCTTAAGTCATATCAGATTACCTTACATGAAGAAGCTTTGATAAAATTTATTTGAATGACAGACTTTTAAAAGAATTCTCTCTACCCCTCGGGACTTGAAAGAAGAGGAACTAAAAAAAAAAGACTGATTTTTTTGCCTTGCTTTTCAAGTCCTTGAATGAGGAAAGTGGAGGAAGCTAAAAGGGGGAAGAGTAGAGGACTATGGAAGGTGTTCTGGCATGGCTTTGTCCTGCTTGGTGCCTGGTGTCCTACATGGTTATTCTTGAAGCAAGACACGGCTGTCAATTCCCTGTGACCACGTCCTTTGTAATACAGATGGTTCTAGAGTGACTAAGAAATCTAGGTCCAGAAGGAAAATTCGAAAAGCTCCACCTGAAATGTTTTGAGACAGAAATAATGAATCTCTGTGTTAAATTGCAATACTAAAAATCTATCCTTAGCTCAGGACCTCCTGGAAGGTGGGAAAAAGCATAGTTGTGCCAGCTCTTTTAAAAAATATATTAAATATAGTTGGAAAATAATCTTATATTAGTTTCAAGTATACAACATAGTGATTAAATATTTATATACCTTATGATATGATCATTACAGTAAGTCTAGTAACCATCTGTTGCCATGCAGTTATTAAAATATTATTGACTATATTCCCTATGTCCTACACTATATCTCAGTGGCTTACTTATTTTATAACTGAAAGTTTTGTCCCAGCTCTTGCTCATATCGAGAGGGCATCTGGAGGTACTAAGATAGGAAGTAGAGGGAAGTTCTCTTGTTTTAAAGTTGTCCTAGAAACATAGGATTTTAGACACTAAAAAGTAGGAGACATAGTTCGAACTTCTCATTTCACAGAGAAAGAAAGTGAACTTCTCAAGGTTGAATTGAATTAACAATATGTTGGAGATGAGAATCTGGGTCTCCTCTCACAAAGAAAGAATTGTTTCCTAATTAATGCATGGAGGCATATTGGCTTCAAAAACTATAGGTGCGTTTTGACCCTTTTTCTTTTCTTTGCAGATAACATTTGACAACAGAGCCCATAGTGGAAGAATTAAGATAAATTTAGACAATGACATTTCCATGAGAGAATGTAAAGACTGGCATGTGTCTGGATCAGGTAACTGATATATTTTACTAGTTTTCAAAATAGTTGTGAAATTACTGGTCCCAGGAATATATGAAGCATCAAATAAAAGAATTGTACCATTTCCACATCCCTAATTCTCTGCAAGAAGATCAATTCATTGTAGATATTCAATGTTCCAGGCAATACATAAGTTATTAGTAACTGAAATGACTTTTCCTGACTTCTCTATGTGCCCTCATTGGCCTATTTCTTACTTAAAAAAAATAAAAATAAAAAATGCATGCAAGTCCTCCATAAAAAAAAATAAAATAAATAAAAATATAAATAAATAAATAAATGAAATTATGTATGCCCAAACCAATAAGTATTGAATTCTTACTGCATTTTTAATATTTTAAAATATCCTTGGAATATAGGCAGCATCTCTATTTTTATAAATGAAGAAACTAAGGCTCAGAAGAAAATCTTGGTGCCTTTGGCTATACAGTCAAGCACCCCACACATGATAGTTGTCTTCTATATAGGTCAAAAGGTAGACTGGATGAGGAAAGGTTACCTTCCTAGAAATATGGACACAAATTCAGATGTAGTTTGATATAGCATCAAAAATTTTGGAGCTAACTGGAGATAATTGACTGGAAAGGATTGATCTATCTCATTTTCTAGTCCTTTGTAAGTAACTGAATGGTATGTTGTGTTGGACTTAATGACTAGGTCAGGGGTTCTTGGATTCTAGTGAGCCCAGGTACCTAAGATGCAGTTTTCCCAGCAACATGTAGGACAGTCAGTAGGTCTGGGGTGGGCTTAGGATGTGCAGATAGGTAGTCTTTACTCATACCACAGTTGGTTAGTAATTATTTTAAGGATTCCTACTGATTGATGCACTGAGTACAGAAGTGGTAAAGTGAGATGGTGGGGGTAAATAAAATAAAATTTCTTAATTCTAGTATTCTTTCACTAATAAGTAACTTCAAATATATGAGTCTCTTGAATCACAAATTTTATTTCAATTACTTTTTATTTGAAACACTAGCCTATTCTGTTGTCATCTGTAAACAATGTAATACTTCTCCACAAACTTTAGAATAGAGAAAATGAGAGCATATGAAAGTGCCCAACACATAGGCTTTCTCACAAATGTTTGTTTCTGTGTTTTTAAGTTTTTCTAAAGTAGATTTATACATTTGTGTAACAATTATCCTTGTTACACAAGGATATTATATTGGCCCATTGACCAATATAATAAGATACTTCATTACAGAACTATTCTTAAGTGCTTTATAAGTACATAGCAGTCTAACTTGTTCAATAAAGACAAACTCTGTAGCAGAGCATATGATGGCTAAGACTTCTGCCCCCCTTTCTTCATCTGGTTTCACTTGTGCTGGTCAGGGCTTTGCACTTGCGATTCTCCAGAATCTCTGCATGGATGGCTCTGTGTCATCACTTAGGTCTCACCTAAAACCTAATGCCCCCTTGGCGAGGCCTTCCTTTACTATGCGATATAAATGTCCTCATTCCCCTACACCAACCTCCTTCATATGGAGCATTTGTTCTCAAACATTAGTGTCACCTGGAGAGCTGGTGAAAAGTTTCTGATTCAGTGGCTCTAGAGTAGGGCCCGAGAATGTGCATTTCTAATAAGTTCCCAAGGCATGCAAAGAACCACTAATATAGAGTGATAGACAATGGAGACACATTGCAAAGGTTTGAATCCTGACTTTGCCACTTGCCGACTGTGTAACCCTGGACAAATTCCGTGACCTCTGTGTTTCAGTTTTCTCACCTGAAAATGAGGATAATGATTGGGGTTGTCGTGAGGATCGAATGAGTTAATTCATATAAAGTGCTTAGAACTATGTGCAGCATATTAGTACATGTTAGCTATTATGCTTTATTTTCTTCCTATCACTCTTATCTGAAAGTATTTTGTTCATTTACTTGTTTACTTCCTTGCTTGTCTCACTGTAGTAGAATAGAGTTCTGCCATGTCAGGGCCTTGTCTAGCTTGTTCACCATTGTATCTTTAGCACCTAGTAAGACACCCAGCATATAATAGGTTCTTAATAAATATTTTATTATCTAGATAAGCATATTGTAACAGGATATGCAGGAAGACTAACTATATAAAGAACAAGAGACCACAAGCTGTTTAATAGAGATCTTTGATCAATGGTTGTGGCAATTTTTAAAATGACTTTTAACTTTCTTTAAATACTAATGGGAAGAACATTTATCAGGGCTTTTTCTCTTTGTTGCCTTTGTGTAAAGAATGCTTGGAATATTTAAATTACCCTAAAAAAAGAGTGTAAAGGAGCCATATAAAATTTGAAAAAACTTCAGGGTGCAAAAAAGAAAAAAAGAACTGAACCAATAGAAAGGCACACCATGTTTCTGGATGAGATTCAGCCTTCTTCAGTATGTCAAATCTTCCTAAATGAATCTATAAATTTGACACGATCCCCTCCCCAAAATTACCAGTCAGGTTTTTATTGGAATTTGACAATATGATCCTAAAGAATATATATAAGGAAAAGTAAACAAGCAAGAATAACCAGCAAAAATTCCAGAAAAGAGTAATGAGAGGTATTCGTCTTCAGCATTAAAATACACAAAAACATCAAAGGGGTAAGATATGGTACTTGAATATATACAATAATTTGGTACATGATAAAGATAGCATTTCAAATTGTTGGGAATGATAGATTTGCTCTTTTGACTGGCAAAAGTAAAAGATTACTAATATCCGGTGGTGGAGAAGTTGTGGAGTTATGTGCAGGTATATAAACAGACATGATATTTTGGGAGAGCAATTTCTTATGATCTGTTTTTAGAAATATGATATACCTTAACCCAATAATTCCACCTTTAGATATTCATTCACCTAAAGAATCACTTGTACTTGTGCCCCCAGAGGATTTGGAGACTTATTTATAGTAGGGAAAAGCAGATTACAATCTGAGTGTCCATATAAATAAAGTATTGTACATCTATGCTGTGTTATGCAATGCAGCAGTTAAAACAAACCAGGCTAGAAATGAAAAGAAAAAAGTAGATGTCACTGTATTAATGTCCCACTTCATAAGCATGCAATCCTTTTCCTTTCAGTTCAAAGGAACACTCATTACATGATGATCTTTGATGCCTTCGTTATTCTGATATGCTTGGTTTCGTTAATCCTGTGCTTTCGATCTGTGATTAGAGGACTTCGGCTTCAACAGGTAGGGGGTGTTGCATTCTAGGAATGTTACAGACATTTCGATTGACAAATAAATTCACTGTGCTTCCCCTCTTTCCTGAAGGAATTTGTCAATTTTTTTCTTCTCCATTATAAGACGGAGGTTTCTGTTTCTGATCGAATGGAATTTGTCAATGGATGGTACATTATGCTTATTATTAGTGATTTACTGACAATCATTGGATCAATTCTGAAAATGGAAATCCAAGCCAAGGTAAATTCTTTTCCTATTTATGCCACTGTGAGTATCAGATTTGCATTAATAGTAATTTATTTTTCCATAATATGAGAATTTGCAGAGTAAATTATTTCTTTCAAGCATTGTATTGAATAAACTTGGAATCAAAAACAGTAATTTTCTTAAATCTAGTCAGGAAATCTTTTAGACAGGGTTTTTCAAAGTGCGATCCACAGACTTCAGCACTAGAATCATTTGGGTACCTGGTAAAAATGCCCAAGTTAGACGTATTTAATCTAAACTCTGGGGTGGGGCCTGTGAATTTTTACACACACCAAAATATATACAGACATCAAGGTAACTAAGGTAAGAGGTGGTGTTTTTGTTTTGTTTTGTTTTGTTTTATTATTTTATAAGAAATGCCAGAACCTTCAACAAAAGCAGAATAGGACTGAGGTGGGGAGTGAGGCCAAGATGCTATTGTGAGAGTGCCTACAGTTGTTTCCTTGTCCGTTGAAATTGAGAATGTCTCCATTTCTTATTTTTCCCATTGATATGCTACAAGGGTTTCCATTTTAAGTTAGGACTAACCCAGCTTACACATCAGTCCTCTCCCCCCACCTCCCCAAAGCAAAAATCAAATTAAGAAAGTAATATTGTTCAAACTAGTCTTGTTCAAATTTATATTTTTCTAGGCTTGGCTGCAACTAAGAATGAGTATGAGCCTGTTATAATTCAGATTCTTGGGCAGAGACCCACAAATGCAATGGCTCAGATAAGATAGGAACTTATTTTTTTCTCATGTCATAGTCAGAATGAGTTTTCCAGGTTGGCGAGTCACTCTGCTTCACTCAGTCATTCAGAGACCCAAGTTTCTCCCATCTTCTTTCTCTGCCAGCCATTAAGGGCTCACCCAGACTGCATGATTGATGCTGGGTCATCTCACAAACAGGTTGCAGCAAGTGTAAGCGAAAGAATGGTCTGGTGGTAGCTCTTCCACAGTCTAACAGCCTTGATTCCAAGTGGCAGCCTTCATTTCTATTCACATCCCACTGGAGGGAATTTAGTAACATTTAACTGCAAAGGGCTCTGGGGAGTACAGCCCAGGCATATGCCTTGGAAGAAGAGAATAGGTTTAGGTGTACGCGGAGCAGCTGCCACCATGTCATAGCTGTTGTATATATAATCAGAATAGATATTTAACTTTAGGGACAAAAAAAAAAAAAAAGGGAGTAGGGGAGTAGGGGGAGATTTGCAGCAAATATTGATTTTTACCAACCTCAACTATCATAAACCTCAATGATCTCTTAATGGTATCCAATAATCTTTCCACATTTCTCTAGGCCATTCACTCTCCCTGTCATATAGATGATAATTTCATGTCTTCTTCTCTTCTGAAACCTCTAACATCCCTGCCTCATCCCCACTCTCAGCTGATCACCTCACTTCCTATTTCACAAGAACAATAGGAAAAAAAGAGAAATTCTACCAACTCCCACTTTGTCTACCTACCAACATCAGTGTCTACACACTCTGCTTTTTCTCTGTCACTGTGGATATGTTATTTAAGCTACTATTCAAGGCCAACTCCTCCACATGCCTACCACGTGCTGTCCCCATTTGCTTGCAGGCATAGCTCCACCTATTCTTCTTTTTCTCATGCATCAATTTTCTACTCTCTACCATGTCATTCCCATTAGCATGTTTTTTCCTCCCTTTCGAAAAGACACAATCTCTACCTATTTCTCCCTCCTGATACTTCCCCATTTTCTGCTCCTCTTTATATAGCAAAAGAGTAGTTAACCTTGTTTCTGATTCTGCTTCTCCCATTCTCTCTTATGCCTGTTCCAATCAGGCTACCTTGCTACTCCATGGACAGTGTTCTTTTTGAGGACTTCTCATGTTGCTGAGTCTAATAATCAGTTATTGATTTTTCATTTTGACCTATCAGCAGCTTTTAACACTGCAAGCACTTCCTCTTTGTAGATGCACTTTTTTTACTGGGCTATCACTTACCTGTTTTTCTCCTGTATCATAGGCTGGCCCTCTGACTTTTCTTTGCTGGTTTCCTCTCATTGTCCCACTCTAGTAAAGTGATAGTGCATCAATGCATAGTGCTTGGACATCTTTTATTTTCTGCTACTGTCTTCATGATCTCATTCTGTTCCATGTTTTTAAATAGTATCTGTTTGCCGATGATTTCTAAATCTGTGTCTCTAGCTTGGAATTCTTCCCTGAATTCCAGCCTCAAATATCCAACTGTCTATTCCACATCTTCACTTGAATGTCTACTTGGCCTCTCAAATTTAACATACCTAAAAAAGAATTCCTAAGACCCCCACCTCCACAGTCCAAACCTGCATCTTCTTTCTAACTTTAGTTAATACCAACTTTTTTCAGTTGCTAAAGACAGAAGCCATAGATTCATCCTCGATTCCTCTCTTTCACTAATCCCCTCACCCATACATCTAATTCAAAATGAAATCCTACTGATCTATCTTCAAAAGTCACCTCATCACCTCTACCACCAGCCTGGTCTAAGCCACCATCAGCTTTTACTTACATTATTGCAAAAGCCTTCTCGTGCCTCCAACAATCTGCTCTCAACCATAGTAGTCACTATTTGATCATATCACTCCTGTTCGAGGCTCTCAAATCTCCTTAATCTATTCAGAGTAAAAGATAAAGTTGTTAAATTACCACAAGGCCCTAACTATCTGTCCCCTAACCTCTGTGACTCTGTTCTCTCCCCATTACTCACTCCAGCCAGACTCACTGTCTTGCCAGGTGCCTTGAAGCCTTTGCATTTGCTGGTTCCTGTGCCTAGAAAGCTCTTCCTCTTTATTTTGTTTGGTTTGCTCTCTCACTCCCTTTAGGTGTTTGCTCAAGTGCCACCTCTTTAGTGAGACCTTCCCTGATCACCCTATTTAAAATGCAGCCCATACACATTCCTTAACCCTTCTCCTAAATTTCTCCTCGGCACTTAACATTAGCTAATATATCAGTGTTTATTTATTTATTACTGTCATCTCTCTCCCCTCATTAGCATGTAAGTTTCATTAGGGTAGGGAATTTTTTCGGTACACTGCTTTGTCTTTAGAACCTACAACGGTGCCTGACTCATAGCTACCCAATAAATATTTCTTGCTAATAAATTTCTGATTATTTTTTCTACTCTGTTTTAGAGTCTAACAAGTTATGATGTTTGTAGCATACTTCTTGGGACCTCTACGTTGCTCGTGTGGCTTGGAGTCATCCGATACCTCAGTTTCTTTCAGAAGTACAATGTAAGGAATTTCATGGCTCTCCGTGCTGTTGGTATTTTTCTCATTCACAGTTGTTACACTGCTTTGACTGAAGGACGAAAGGATTTTAATGACCTCTCTCACTTTCCCAGCTCCTTATTCTGACACTTCAGGCAGCACTGCCCAACGTTATGAGGTTCTGCTGCTGTGCAGCTATGATTTATTTTGGCTATTGCTTCTGTGGATGGATTGTGCTGGGGCCTTACCATGAAAAGGTACTGCTAAACACCTTTTTTCCCTGGCACCATTAAGCTCTTAGAATAGTGCCACTGGCTTGTTTTGTCTTTTCAAAGGAATTCTTTTTATTCTGTCTTAGCCTGAAAATGTCGAAATAGTATACCTATTGCCATGTTTATAAACTGGTAAGGTTCGACCCACTTGAGGCACTCATCTGCCTCAATTTCTTTTGTGGAATATGCCAGTCCTTTTTACCACCAGTGAAGTAAGTTTAGTCAATTTGATTCATCAATATGTATTAGAGTAGGTTATTTAGGTAAGGCTTCTTGAAATGTGACTATTTTAAAAAGTAGTATAGGGAGAAACTTGCGGAAATATTTGAAAATTTGTTCCTGGAGGTATGGTCTTAACTATAATGGAATGAATGGAAGTTATAGTCTTAACTTAAGGGGAATGAATTTTAATACGAGAAGTATGAGCATGTGTGGTTGGGACCTGGGTTTCTTTGCAGAAGCATTTCAAGGAACTCTTTCCATGAAGGTAAAGGGGAGGGGAAGGCTTGACTCTGAAAAGCACTGAGGGTGTCTGCCAGTCCCTTCTGCCTTTAATTCAGCCTGCTTCTGTTAAGAGTATCAAGAAGCAGCTATTTTCCCCAGGAAAAATAGTAGGTTTGTACATGTTGTATCACAAAGCAAATGCTTGTAGTTACCTCAAGTTATTGCTTTGAAAGAGTAGCTTGGCATATATGGCCCCTTTATTTTTAATATGGTGTCAAGAATGAAGATTCCCACGAGAAGGAGTGTGGAATAAAGTAAGCTTTTCTCTCTCTCTCTTTTTTTTTAGTTCCATTCTCTGAACACGGTCTCCGAGAGTCTTTTTTCTCTGATAAATGGAGATGATATGTTTGCCACATTTGCAGAAATGCAGCAAAAAAGTTACTTGGTCTGGCTGTTTAGCAGAATTTACCTCTACACATTCATAAGCCTCTTTATATATATGATTTTAAGTCTTTTCATTGCACTGATCACTGATACATATGAAACAATTAAGGTAGGTTCATCAGTAGCCGTAAGTGGCAGAATTTTCTAGAACTTGTAGAGTGACAATAAGATGTAATACCGTTTGGGGGAGGGGAATTGGTAGAATGTTAATTTCTTCAGGGTAGAGAAGGGACTGACGTATCCAGTACTAGTCATGTATGTGTTATACGGTTGGGAACCTGATTTAAAAATCTGTTATTATTTATATTGTCATCCACATGGGATATTTTAAAAATCAGTTTTGAGCCCTTTGAAATATGCAAAGGCAGAATAAATATCCATAGATATTTAAATTTCCAATAACCTTATACTGTTAGGTCCATAGATACTCACACTTGCAGACTTTTCTTTCTAGGTACGAGAGGAATAATGAAATATGGTGCCATGTGAATGGTCCAGTAATAAAGAGAAAGCCCTCAGGAGTTGATGGATTATAAGTTGATAGTTATGATACCTTGCCTATGAAGCCAGGGTTATGAATTCATTCTTACCGAATCAAATATCAGAAACTGATTGTCCTCAATACTTGCTTGGCAGATGTGTATTTAGAGTCACCAAGGTGACTGGGAAAAAATGTAATTGTACTTGTCCAAGCCCCTCCCATGATGCTCTAAAAATTTACTACCTTCCACTTGGCATGCAGAGAACTATATGTTATTTGAGGGTGACATCCAGTATCTCTAAGAGTAATGTGAGTTGACAACTCTCCATGACACAAGCCTATACTCATAGTTTAGATGTTAACCTCTTTTACTTGGGCTCAGAGCACTTCCAAATGGGCAAGCTAAGTTATTTCTGATCCTTTCTGGTCAAGGCACATTCTAGAGATCTTAGATTTCAAACTAGTATAAATACGAGGTCTTTAAACAAGCTTGTCAGCCCAGAAGAGAGACTCCAAAAGGGTGTACAGACTGGAAAGGCCCCATACCTCGTTCAGATCTTTGTCCAGACACCTGCACCAGCTCAGGAGTGTCAGGGTTGTGCTGAGGTCCTCAGAGGAAGGGTAGGGTGACCCATCCCTCAGCCCCCAATAACACCGTTGTTAATCTACATCAACTGGGCTTGTGGCCTGGACCAGGTTCCATCCAGGGTGCTTGCTTCATACTAGTCTGGAAGTCATGCGTTGCATGGCAAAGTAGAGACAGAGGTTCTCAGACTTGGGACAGGGCAGGCTGGATTCTCCCTGGAAGGAGAGCTCAGATTCAGGTTGGACATGTTCATTTTGGGTTGAACCGGGCCCACAAAGGAGAGGCCAGGAGGGCACTGCAGAATCCTAGACCCACTTTACCTTAGCCAAACCTAAGAGTGGCTCTAGACACTACATCTCCCTGAAATGTGACTGAACTATTCCTCTAGAAAGAGCCAAACACTTTATTTTAAATTTGGAATAAAGCTGTTTTCGAGGGGTTTATTAATCAGTTTTTTTTTTTAATTTTTCTGTATAGCATTATCAACAAAATGGCTTCCCAAAGACTAAACTTCGCACATTTATATCAGAGTGCAAGGATCTACCCAATTCTGGAAAATACATATTAGAAGACGACCCTCCGGTATCTATAGTCTGTTGTTGTAAAAAGTAGAATCAGCCATCAGGCTGATTTGCACTACAGAGGAAATATAATGTATACCTGAGTTGGGAGACTGTATGGGCATTTAAGATCAGGTGTAATATGTTTGAAGACTATTATTTTGAGCAAATTGATAGCTATAATTAATCAAGAGCTAGGTTTATGTTTTTAAAAGAAATATTTAATGCCTTTTCAGCTTTATTTTGGGTTTAGTTTTTTTAAAAACCCTAACTTTGATTAGGGAAGCTATTGGATTCTTGTTCGTTATTTTGCCATAGTTCTAGAATGTGTTCTCTATGCCCCTCTTTATTCTTTATTAACCTCTTGCTTCCAGCTATTCTGACTGCTGATTGTGTCATCAGTAGAAAACAATGCCTGGTTTGACAGTGACTTCAGACAACTCACTACCCTGGCCTGGGCCACTCCCAGAGGTTCATCCCTGAAAGACAGGGGATGGTTGCTGTATATCCAGTAATCATTGCATTTTAAAACCAGGGAAGAATAAGAAAGAAATAACCATCACCAGCTAACAGTCCAATATTTGGTTCTGAGGGATAACTGTTATAATGTGCTTCTTTCAGTTCTGGAGTGGATCAGTATTCATATGTAAGTTTTATCTTCTCCTTCAATGTTAAAGTACAAAGTTGAAAGAGTATCCTATACATATATAAAAATTAAAGCACATGCCAAATGCATATCTGATCCCACAAGGATTGTTTTATTCGTACTTGTACGGCCTTGTGAGATCTGTGTAATGTACTGTGCCCTTCATAAGCACATTCAATCTCACAGGAAAGAGTAGCATTTTAGGGTCAGGAACTGTGGTTTCACGGGGTGAGGTTCTATAACACACATTAAAAATATTTTGTAAAACAATACTCAAAAATTAAAAATAAGTGGGAAATGTATGCCTTAAAAAGACACAAAAACAAAGTCCCTACTTCTTGCAGAATACTGATTAGAAGTTCCAGGGACTTTCACAACATTAATCTTTGTTTCGTGTACTGTTTGTTCAAATAGAAATGAATTCAATGATGTGTAATAAAGGTTTTCTCTAGAAGGAAACTAGTTTGTTAATTTTTTATTTTGCCTTAAGGGCTAAATGAAGATAGACTTGAGACACTAAATTCTTATTATTTAATTATGTCCATACTAATGACTCCAGGTGTTGAAATGTGAGGTTTCACATCAAGTATAAGCTATGTTTGTAGTACCTGTGGCTTTTTAAAAATGAAAAATCTAAACCTCTAGGTGAATTTTTTCCCTTACTTCTAATGTTTATATCATAATCATTTTTAGAAATTACTGGAATGCATTCTAGTAAAATTATTATCTGGTGCTTGTCTTTAATCCTCTTGAGGTTTTTGGACCAGTGATCATACTTCAGTGGAAACAGGAAACTACTGACCCAGTATTGGGCCTGGGGTTTTGCTTTGCCCTGAAGTCATTACGTCCCCACAATGGAATTAAAGCCAGTGACTTGGCACCTTCATGTCTCCAAGCTTTTTTATCGTGGCAGGAGTCCCCGATAAATTTCAGGTTCTATTATTTAGTAATGGTGCCCACGAGAGACTATCTCTACTATTTCCTGAAAGAAACAGCATTAACTTTTCTGAAGTCTCCAATATAGTGGCTTGCTCTAGGTAGACAGATAAATTATGGGCCAGTCATTTCGTATTTCTCTTATATGTCTATAGGTATCATAAAGAATGTCAAGGTTGTTGTAAGTAGGAATGGAAAATGGAAGTTTCCATTTTTTCTCCCAGGCTTCTTGAAGAGAGCAAAGAGAAGATCGAGGCTGTACTTTTGTTGTGATGTCCATTTGTCTGGAGATCAGTTTCTCTGTTTCTTCCCTCTGCCCCCAACATAATGATTCTCAAACTTTTGGACATAAGGATCACTGAGGGATCTTGTTAAAACTGTAGATGTCCAGATAATACTAGCAGAGATGTCTTACTTTTTAAGTCCTAAAGTAAGGCTAGGAATCTTCATTTTTATCAGGCACATGAGGTGATTCTGAAGCAAGTGGTTCGTGGTGGTTGCATGGCCCAGAGCTGGACCAGAAACAGCTAAATCCCTTTGTTGAGGCTACAAATAAGGAATTATCCATAAGGTTCGGGATTCAAACTTGACTTCTATTTCTTGACCACAAGAAATAGAGAGAAATCCCAAGTAAGAGGGTTTGTAGACATCATAAAAGGCATTTTAGGATTTGTGTTGTCTGTTACAGTCATTTTTAGGTAAACTTTGATTTTGCTGATGCCACATTTTCTTCAGACAATTCAGAAGCTATTTTATAAAGCTTTGAAGTAGCTAATAAATATTGAATTTTAATCTTTTTGTGCCATCATACCACTTTCAAATTAAATTAATACATATAAATTGAGAGGTGATGGATCATAAAAAAAGATAAAATTCTCATTATTTACCGATATGATGATCTACATAGAAAACCTAATAGAATTAACAAATTCTCAAAACTAATTAGAGGATTCAGCAAGGTTGTTGGATCTAAGATCAATTTAACAACTCTCTAAGCTTTATCTCCACTGTTAATAGTCATCTAGTAAATATAACAGAAATCACTCATGGTAGAAATAAAAACTATAATTATCCAGCAATTATCCTAAGGTAGAATGTACAAAGCCTTTCTAGAGAAAATTTCAAAAACTCCGTTACAGGACATAAAAGAAGATCTGAATAATTGCAGAGATAATGTATTTATGAATGGGGGCAACTTAGCACAGTAAAGATTCGATTTTCTTCAAATCGATCTATAAATTCAATGTATAGCAATAAAAATTCCAGGTGCTTATTTTGAAACTCAAAATTTAAATTTTAACATTCATATGATAAGATCTATATGAAGAAGACTACAAAACTCTAATGAAAGAAATAAGAGAAAAACTAAATTAGTTGGAGAAATATTCCACATTCATGGATAAGGAGACTCAATATTGTCAAGATGTCAGTTCTTCCCAACTTTATAGATTTTACACAGTTCCAATCAAAATCCCACTGATGTATTCTTTGGATATTGACAAACCGATTCTAAAGTATATGGCGCGGCAAAAGACCTGAAATACCCAACACAATATAGAAGGGGAAGAACAAAGTTGGAAAACTAACACTACCTAACATCAATGCTTACTATAAAGCTACAAAAATCAAGAAAGTGTGCTATTGGTGAAAGAATAGGTAAGTAGATCAATGGAACAGAATAGAGAGCCCAGATATAGACTCACACCAATATAATCAATTGATCTTTGACAAAAGAACAAAGGCAATACAATTTAGCAAAGATAGTCTTTTCAACAGTGGTGCCAGAACAATTGGATATCCACATGTAAAAAAAAAAAAAAAAACCAAAAATCTATACAAAGACTTCACACCCATCACAAAAATTAACTCAAAATGGATGATAGGTGTTTGTGTAAGATGCAAAAATATAAAAACGCCTAGAAGATAACATAGGAGAAAGTCCAGATGACCTTGGGTTTGGTGACAACTTTTTAGATACAACACCAAAGGCACAATCTGTGACAGAAAAAAATTGATAAATTAGTCATTAAAATAAGAACTTCTGCTCTGCAAAAGACACCATCAAGAGAATGAGAACATAAGCCACAGACTGGGAGAAAAGATTTGCAAAAGACATACCTGATAAACACTGTTATACAAAATACATGCAAAGAACTCTTCAAAGTCAACTATAAGAAAACAAAGAACCTGATTTAAAAAATAGGCCAAAAACTTGAATAGACACCTTACTAAAAAAGATACACAGGTGGCAAATAGGTATATGAAAAGGTGCTCATCATCATATGGCATTAAGGAATTGCAAATAAAACAATAGTGCGATACTACTACACACCTAGTAGAATAGCCAACATTTAAAACACTGAGAACATTAAACGCTGGTGAGGATGTGAAGCAACATGAAATCTCATTTGCTTCTGTTGGAAATGCAAAATGGTCTTGCCACTTTGGAAGAGAGTTTGGCAGTTTCTTACAAAACTATGCTCTCACCATAGAATCTAGCAACTATGTTCCTTGATATTTATACAAACAAGTTGAAAACTTATATCCCTGTAAAATACTGCACCTGGATGTGTACAGCTTTATTCATAATAGCCAAAACTTGGAAACAACCAAGATATCTTTCAGTAGGTGAATAAATAATTGTGGTACATTCAGATTATGAAATATTTAGTGCTAAAAAGAAATGAATTATCAAGTTATGAAAAACATGGAGGAACCTTAAATGCATACTACTAAGTGAAAGAAGTCAATCTGAAAAGGCTATATACTGTGTGATTCCAATTATATGATATTCTGGAAAAGGGAAAACTATGGAGACAGTAAAAAGATTAGTGGTTGTCACGGGTTAAGGTAGGGGGAAGAATAAACGGGCAAAGCTCAGAGGAATATTATGGAAGTATCTTAAATTTTTTGGACTGCAATAACGGAATACCATAAACAGGGTGGCTTATGAACAGCAGAAATTTATTTCTCACAGTTCTCAAGGTTGGGAAGTCCAAGATCAAGGCACCAGCAGATTTGGTACTTAGTAAGAGCCTGCTTTCGGGTTCACAGACATCTTCTTGCTGTTCACATTTGGTAGAAGGAGGGGAAGGAAGCTCTCTGGGACCTCTTTTATAAGGACACTAATTCCATTCACAAGGGTTCAACCATGATGACCTAATCATCTCTCAAAGGCTCTATCTCCTATACCATTACATTGGGCATTAGGATTTAACACATAAATTTTAGGGGAGACACAAACATACAGTCTATAGCAGGTAGTGAAAACTATTCTATATGAAACTATAAGGGTAGATACATGTCATTACATTTGTCAAAACCCATAGACTTCACAACAACAAGAGTGAACTCTAATGCAAAGTGTATACTTATGGTGATGATGTGGCAATGCAGATTCAACAAATGCACCATTCTGGTATGAGATGTTGACAGTAGAGAAGGCTGTGCATGTGCAGGGGGAGGGACTATATGAAAACTCCCTGTACTTTCTGTTTAATTTTGCTGTGAATGTAAAACCGCTCTAAAAATAGTCTATTATTAAAAAATTAAAATAAGAATATTTCATGATACATGGAACACAATCAGACTTTTGTTTATATATTGTCTGTGACTGCCTTCACACTACAACAGCAGACATGAGTAGTTGCAACAGAGACGGTACATCCTCCAAAGCCTAAAATGTTTACTATCTGGTTCTTTACAGAAAAGGTTTGCTAACCCCTGATTTATAAGATAATTTGATGAAAATTGACTTAGTTACGTAGAAACATTGAGCTGCCTTCCTATCTCCCACCATATGTAAATTTGAAGTACAATGGACTTTGATATGAAGGATTAAACTAAAATATTATAAAAAATGCAGACAAATATTTGAGACCTTGGGGTAGAGAAAAACTTAAGATGGCAAAAGCATAAGCCATAAGGATTAATATTCTTAATTTTGGATTCACAAGAACAAAATTAAGAACTTCTATCCAAGGGAGAACACCATGGACACAGTTAAGAGATAAGTGAAAACTGAAGAAGATATTTATAATGTCTGTAACTGTCAAGGGATTGATGTCTAGAACAGCGGTCCCCAACCTTTTTTGCACCAGGGACTGCTGCTCCTATGAGAATCTAATGCCTGCTGATTTGAGGTGGAGCTAAGGTGGTAATGCTAGCCCTGGGGAGCGGCTGCAGATACAGACGAAGCTTCGAAATTTTGCTCGCCTGGCCTCCACTTACTTCCTGTTGTGTGGCCTGGTTGCTAACAGGCCACGGATCAGTACTGGTCAGCGGCTCAGGGGTTGAGGACTCCTAGTCTAAAATACACAAAGACTACTTACTTGCACATCAACAAAAATTGAAAAAGATATGAACAGTAAGTAAATAAAAGGCATCATTTTTCTCCTAAATATTTGTTTTTCCTCCACATAAACTTCTCAGTGAATATTGTTCTTGCCTGCTTATTTCAAAAAAATATTACATTTTCACTACTAGCCTGTCTTACATTTTCTAGACTTAAAAAAAAAATTCTCCTTTAACATTGTAAATCAGTGAAACTTCCATATGAAGGCAACCAGTTAGAGAAATTCAAGACCTCTGGTTTGTAAATTTAAAATTCCTTCTTATAATACCTGTCGAGCAAAAGATTCTTGTGCCATTTGGTTATTGGTCATTACAAATATGAGTCGGAGCATACAATTTTTGTACTAGAATATACAAAACAGAACACGGACATCTGAAAGGAACAAAGCATAGCACAAAACAATGACCATTATTGCCAGTGAGAAATGAGCCAGGATCTTTACCGTAAGCAGTGACTTTTTGAAAATGAAAAACTTAATTGTGAATTAATTTACTAATTTAGAATGGTTAGATGAGGTACCTAGAAACTAAAATTCATATCTTTTAGTTTGTGTAATATTCACAACTCTCAGCCATCTGACTCCAAGTATTTTTCATTCTCATTCTCCTCCCCTCTTCTTCATCCCTAATTCCCTCACACACTCAGATTAAATATTTCTTAGAACCTTGCTACATAGAGTGGTGTATGGACCAGAGCATCAGCAACATTGTCTAGGTAGAAATGAAAAACCTCAAGTCACTTTCCAGACTCACTGAATCAGAGTTGGCTTCAAGACAATCCTCTGGTGTTTCATTTGTACATTAAAATTTGAGATATTTGGGGCTCCCTTGTGCAAATATTTCTCCCTCTACAATGTTCATAAGAATTTGTTGTTGTTTTTTAAATGATACTTGTATATCTTTTGATAATATATGTATCACCAGTTATAGCTCTATGTAAATGTATCTCTTCTCCACCTTGTGCAACTGTTTTATAGATTGTTATATACATGAGGCTATTTATAGAAACTTCTCCAGATCAGGAAAGCTACAGTGTGGTGAGAATAAAGGTTTTGGAGACTCAACCACCCGAATGGAAATCTTGGACCTACTACAGATTCTATGAGTGACCTCAGGGAAGTAAATTAAGTCTCTCTGAATCCATTTACTCATTTCAAAATGGAGATGTCAGTACACAATGTCGAGATTCAAAGAGACAACATGTAAGTCAACCTTTCTGCCTAAGAGGTGCTCAAGAAAACTTTTGGCACAGAGCCCTTGCACGTAGTAAATGTTCTTAATAAATGCAATATTAACAGTGAATTTTCTTTTAAACTACTCGCTGGTAAGTTATTGTGTAGAATTGCTGGGGCTTTAAAAAAAATTTATAATGAGAAATATCCTGATACAAGAAAACATTATGCCAACTTACAATCCCCTTCTAGAGAAATTGTCCCTAGTGGAGTCCTAGTATTTCAAGGTTTAATAGGGTTGTGCCTTCATGGTGGCCTTTTTTTTTTTTTTTAAATTAAAAAGTCTTAAAAATTCGTTAGCATAAAAATTATATATGTTATAATAATATATGACATATATGTGTATATATAACATATATAATGTTTTATGTTTACAATATACCTTCTCCAACACTCTCCAGTCAAGCCACAGTCTGCCTTCTTCACAGGAGTCCACATCCTCCCCACATGAAAAACGATGTAACGTTTCCTCTCCGTTTTTTCCAAAAGAGAACCTAACCACACCACAGTTGTACCCATCTTCTGAAACCGTGACCACGCAAACGGGATCTTCCAAGTCTGCCTGTACCCAGTGGGCACCTTTAATGAAAGGGGTTCTAAAATAAGGCATTTTGCCTAGTAGCTTATTGGAAGTGACTTTCAAAAGAGGGTCAATTATATATGCTTTCATACACGTCACTCTATTCTGTTAGAAGCATATTAAAATAATGATCTGGCAGAATATCCTTTGCCTTAGCTAAATCCAGAGACCTTTTACACACTTGCTGATCCATACGGCTTGGAGCGGGGACTTTCGTTGCTGCTGCTACCACGTGAAGAGTGAGGATAGACTGACTCCCCTCGGAAGAGCCTGTTGGCCAGATCCAAACTGCCAAATCGATATCAGCCTCAGCTGGACGTGGCATTTGGGCACGTGCTCACGGCCCTCATCTCTAAGATCCATGTCCGGTGTCCCACATGCGTGTTCCTTTCGTGCACCTGGAGGGAAGAGCAGCGGCGACGGCTGCAGCCGGGAGAGCCGGCTTCTCGCGTCCTGCCCTTCCCAGGGTGCGGGTTCGCGCCCTTCCTCTGATCCGCCCCGGGACCAGACACTCGCGGACACTCGCTCCGCGCTCCAGTTTCCTCCGAGCAAGCGAAAGGCTATTCGTTTTCCTTTCCTGTGCGCCCCGAGCACTTTTAACATCTCTGAAACATGACCCTGTCGCAGAGTTTTGTAGTCGTGCACTTCAGAATAAAAACAAGCCGGAATGAACGAACCTGCCAGTTTAACGCGAAGCCGTATAGAGAGAGGACCGTCTTTCTTATCCCGGTGTACTCTTAGCCCGAGTCCAGCACTCGGCTTGGCACTCAGTGAGTATGTCTTGAAAGCATCAGAATAGAAATGGCTAAAGAAATAAACAAATGAATGGATATAGAAACAAAGGAAAGAACGGAGCCATCAGGGAAGTAATGAAGGAAGTAATGAGGGCCGGCAGTGCGCGGCCCCGCCGCCCGGGGGCGGTGTGGAGGGCGCGCGGGCCGCGGGGACCCCATTAGAAGGCGCTTCTCCCCAGCCCTACATCGCAGCAGACACCCAGGAGGCGGGGCGGCCGGGCGGCGCTGGGCACCCGAGAAGCAAGAGCGGGAGCCTCCGGCTGTCACCCGCGGCCGAGGCAGGTGCAGGCGTCCCATCCTGGCTTCTTGCTGTTGCCGCTCGGGGGCCGCGCCATGCCTCGCGGCGCAGAGGCGCTGGACCTGCCGGAGTGGAACCGAGCCTCAGGGCAGTCCTCGGGTACCCGTCGCAGGTCAGTACTCCAGGGGCGCCCGGCGCGGTCTACTGGGCATGCCATGCCCCCCTCCATTCCAGGGTCCTTCTCCAGGGCCCCTCCGCCACCCACTCCCTGGGCTGCTTTCCTCCTTGGGTCTTCTCGCGCCTGCACCTCCTCTCCACCTTTCACCATCCCCGCCAGGATCCGCTTCGCTGCCTCCCGCTGTTCCCCCGCCCCGGGCTCGGAGAGGCCAACTCGCGACTCGTGGAGAAAGTCTCCCAGGATCCCCAGGCGGGAGGCGATGAGGCGGAGATGGTGACTCGAAGGCGGGGCGGGAAAGCCTGGCCACCAGCCACTTCTCGTCCGGCGCGCACAGATCAGCCTTGCAGCCCCGCTGCTGACGCTGCCGAGCAGTGCCCGTCGCACCCGGCCACCCGCCACATCTGCCTTCCGGCCAGGGTCTGTGCGCACCGCGTGACCGACAGGAAGGGTAAGAGGGCTAAGAGAAGGGGGCCCGCCTAGAAAGGCTTCCACTGCTGCGAGGCGGTCTCCGCGAGGCCGACCTGCGTGTGCCCTGAAGGCTTTTCCTGCCCGGAATCCCGTGGAAAGTTTGGAAGGCGGAGGCATGGCCTGGCAGCCCTATCCTTTACCTTAGGCCAGGAAGCCAGAGACAGGTTAACTGTCAGGTGAGGCGCTTGAGCTGAGGCTTTCAGGATATCGGACTCGGGAGAAATCTTCACCTAGTGGATGACTTTACTGTTCTAGACTAGAGCTTTCTTTCTGCCTTGGGAACGCTTATATTAACTGCTTGCAGTTAGTTAAATAAGGCTGGGCTTTGCCTTCCGGAACAAACAGGCCTTTTCCTCAGGTGGGAGGGTTATAGCGTGGTTAACCTCAATTCCTCTGCCTTCATGAAAAGGCGTACAGTTCAGCCGAATGGCGCTGCCAGGGGGCCCCGCCTCAGTGGTCAAAGCTGCAACCAACCAGCCAGCCGGGCAGCTGAGTGGGGTTGATCAGTACAAACCGGCCTTGGCACCCCTTTCCCTGCTCGCAAAACAAATATAGTGGTGGGTCGTTAAACTTTCTTAAAATAGTAGAGAGACTTTTCTGCCTTTCCTGAATGGCGCTCTCAATATTACAAATGGGCTCAATGCTAGGAAGGAAAGCCAGGATTCAAGAGGAGAATTTCCTTGCCCTCTCTTGTGACTCTCCAGATAAGTATGTAACCAATTCTAAGCAAATGTGGCACATATTTTTTTAGACTTTTGAAAGACCAATTTTGAATTAGAAGACATAACTCTGGTGCAACTTTTTTGATGATTGGATACCTGTGACAGTTACACCAAAATGGACATAATGTAACTTAAAAACTATCTATTTTAATGGGGTAGATAGATAGAAGTTATACATTCCTTCCATCTGCCTTAGCCCTAAAAGTACTGTCCTAAAAAGTAGTGAGCAAATCGACTCTGGGTTCATCTACTGTTCGCATTGATAAACAGATTTGTGCTTATGGTGGATGTAGTGTATAATCTTTCTATTTTTTTCTTGACCCTAGTATTTTTCTTAGCACATTTCCTTCAGGACTTAAATGGTTTTATCATATCCAGTGCGTATCTTCAGAAGTTCCTATTCTAATAGCATGGGAGGACACACACCTGGGTGTGCACATAAATAGCTTTTGAAGTAATTCAGACTTGAAATATATATATATATATATATATATATATATATATATATATATATCCGATTGTACCATACCAGTGGGAAACAAGATTGTGTTTCTTCACAAACTGAGAATGGAAGAAGGGGTCAGTAAGAGAGAGGTGGGGAGAGGCTGTCTGTGGATGTCAGGATACAGATTCTGATATTTTATGTTGAAGGGACCCACTACCTCATACTCCCCTAAGGTCGGATATAGACTTCACAATTTCAGAAACTGCTCACCACCTTTGGGATGTGCTAACCAAATAGCCCAAGTTTGGGGAAATTTTGTAGCTTCTTCCTATTGAGTCAGCAATCTCAGGAAGATTTTAGCTCATCTTCCTCTTCATACTTTAAGAAGAGTCGAACTTCTCTTACCGAGAGTTTTCCCTTCTCCTTTCATAAGAACCTTCCCTAAACCGGGTTCTGTGGCCTAGACTCTTTAAAAAGAGGCACATTTCCCACACTTTCCCTTACCATTCCCATGCAGAGGCCATCATAATAGTGTCAATTTTATTTAAACTCCTGCATTTAAAAATTGATAAATCCTGATGAAGTGTGTAAAAACTTATTCTTTTCTCCCAAGGAGGAGTATATCAAAAGTGTTATTTTAAACAAAATAATACATATGAAATATCTTAATGAAGCAAGGAGAATAATAGGGAGACAAATTTTGAACAGTGACAGAATACAGAACTGAAAGTCAGGGATGGTCATACTCACATGCTAGTCTCTGGTTAGGTCTCTAACCGTAAAGTGAAACCCAGGGTAAGATAATTCTTGAAACTTAGGGGAAAACTGGTGGCTTCTTCTGGCTACAATTTTCAAAGTGAAAGTAGTGGCCAAAGAGACCCCTTTGGCTATGAAAGTTAAAGGCGCCATCTTCTCTGAGGCTGGACTGTTATCTTTAGCTGAGGTCTGGAATACAAGGTCTGCTCTGAAGAATGAAATCACCCTTTAGTGAATTCTTTCATCACCTGTTATGGGCTTTACAGATAAAAGTAATTTTATTTCCAGACTTTATTTTCTTTATCAATCTGCAATATTCTTTCTGTATCAAATGTTTTAAAGTCCCCTCCCACACGCACACACCTTTTCTAATTAGTTTACTTGTGTATTTGCTTTGGCAGTCACCTGGGGGGTTTTCTTTCCACTTTCCTCAGCCTACCTGTAGCTGAGCTTTCTACTCTATTCTGAGCTTGGGCCCCTGCCTCCTTTTCCCTGGTGTGACAAGACAGCTTTGGGATATGTTGCCACTATTTCTTTCCCCTCAGCTGGGGAGGGGGACTGCTTTCTTTCTTCTCCTCTGAAGGTTGTATTTTATTATTTCCCCTTTAATATATCTGGTGGTTTCAGCCTAAAACATCTGTTAGGCAATAATTGGTGACTAGTGAGGCTAAAGATTCTGGAGAACTGTCTTTGGTGTAATTTCAAAAGACATACAATTTAAATGGTGGGCCTTTAAAGAAAATTTTATCACCAATATAACTAGAGAGACTTACTAGAGATAGGGTGAATCTAGGGATTCATCCAACTGACAGTGTTTAAAAATAAGTTAAACTCAGCCAATATTTTGAGGGAAAAAAATTTAATTATAACTTTATAACTTCTTTAAATTTTACATTTGCTTAAAGAGAGTCATCATCAGCATAACCCTGTTAAATTGGGTTCTTACTGAAAATGTTAGGGAAGGAAAAATGTAAGGAAATGCCGTAATCCCAGTCATCTTCAGTTTTAACTGCATTTGGAATCTTGTATTGCTGAGAAATGAAGTTTTGCTTTAGTTATCCCAGAGAGCTGATTCTTCAGGCTGTGTTTAAGAGGTGTGAGGCTTGTTCAGAACAAGCACATTTAAAATGTGCAGCTCTAGTTCTGCTTTCCTGCTGACCTGAGGCAACAAAGTGGTGATGGGAGAGATCTTATAGGAATTTAGTGATATGGTTGTCTTTAGAGAAGTTCCTGAAAGTTGTAGCATACCCATCTTTTATGCATAGATCTAGGGGAAAATGAAAAGCACCTACTGTCTTTCCTCTGGGTGCTTCTCAGGATTAGCACACAAGGTCATTTACATTTTGAGAGCTGTGCTAAGAAGGTAACTGAGGTTTCCTTGACTTTTTATTTTTCTTAACTTCCCTTAATGGGGGCCCAACTACCCCCAGAGCCTCAGCTAACTGCACATCTCTCAAACCATCTTTTTGACTGGTTATTTAAACATTTGTAGTATAAATCCATAGGTGTTTGATTCCTAGATCACAGATACTCTTCTAGAAACTGCGCAACTGCCCTTCAGAAATTTACATTTCCTTCAACAGAGGTTTCTTTTCATTACTGATAAATAATATTTAAGATAAATTTTTACCCATCTGTTAGTAAATTTTTGTTGTTGTTAAATGTTCACCAGCTTATTCAGATCCTTTGCCTATTATTATATTAGGTCATCTTTTTCTTTTTAATAATTTGGAGCTCTCTATAGGTAGTAGTAGATAATAAACTTTTGCCTGTTTATATTGTAGGCTTTTTATCCAAGATTGTCTTTTAATTTTTTGAAATCAAGTTTTTGTGTTAAGGTCTGTCAAGTCTTTTTCATGCCTTCTGAATTTTTCATGTTTAGAAAGTCATGTTAAATTATATTTTTAAAAAATTCTATATCTTATGCTTCTATCAATTTAATTTTTTTAATGTGTCTAAGTTTTATTTTTGCATTTGGTTTAAGGGAGGACTCTAACTTTCTCTCTAGCGAATCATAAATTTTCATGATAACAATTCATTGACTAGTCCATTCTTTGGAAAGACTTCAGGGATATTAATTGAAACAAAATAGGGTTTCTATCAGCAAACCAAAGCAACTAAATTACCTAAAATCCTCTAATATACCTTGACTAAGCAAGATATTAAAGTATATTTTTAATTCAATTTTCATATTAACATTTTAGACTTTCAATTATTGTGTTATTTTCATTATATTTGTTGTTGTTGTTGTTATTATTATTATTATTTGATCTAATGGTAATGGCCAAGGAAAAGTTCATGTAGTCAGAGTTATTGTCTTGTTCATTTCTTTTTTTCCAGCAAATGTTCATCGGACAACTATTATGTGTTAGGTACTCTGCTGTACGCTGTGGGATATAGTGTTAAGCAAGACTAGGTTCGTGAAGTTCTTTTGTACGAAAGATCAATAAAGATTACGATCTCAATTATGAAGGAAATTAAGTGATGAGAGAGGCAGTGAGGAAGATCACTTTTAATAGAGTGGCCAAGGAGCCCTCTCTAAAGAGGTGACTTGTGAGCTGACAGGTGAAGGACGGGAAGGAGTGGCCGGACATACATAGAGTTGAGAGAATAGCAGTAGGACAGATGAAACAGCAAATGCAAATGCCCAGAGCAGAGATTGTTCCAGGGCCAGGAAAAAGGCTGTAGAGTAGTAAGGAGAGGGAAGAGAGGGTATGGGAAGGAATAGGTAGGAAACTTTTAGACAATGGTAGAAGGGTTGGATTGTAGTCTGAGAGCAGGGGGAAAGCCACTAAAAAGTTTTAAAGAGGAAGGCGATATCTGACTTGCACTTTAAAAATTACCCCTCTGGCTACTATGTAGAGAATTAGGAGTAGTAGAAAGAGATGATGAAGCATCTCTATGATGTGTTTTGAAGGAAGACTTGATTGATTGGATGTGAGGGTTGAGGAAAAGGAGAAATCAATGCATGTCTCCAGAGCAAAAGTTCCTGTACTTTACTGCACAATGCAATCACCTGGAAAGCTTAACAAACTCTCAATGCTCACCTCATACCTGGGCACCAGTTAATTCAGAATGTCTAGGGCCTGGGAAACCTTTTAAAAATCCTCAGGTGATTCTATTGTGCAGCCAAGATGGAAAACCAAGATGACAGGATGCGGGATTACAGCTGAAACATCTGGAAGAATGGATGTGATCCTTGCATTGAGCTGATGGGCGGAGAAAAAAGCAGAGAGGGTTGTTGGTTTGAGAAACTTATTGGACATGTGAGTAGAGTTTCAAGGAAGAGGTTGGATAAGGAAGTCTGTTCAAGAGAGAGATTTGCTGGAGATGCACACGTGAAATTCTACATCATGTGGATAGTGTTTAAAGTCATAGGACTGGACGAACTCTTCTAGATGGGAAGATATAGAGGGTAGAAGGGCCCTGGACTGTCACCTGAAGCACTGACATCTGAAGTATGATGGGAAAAGAGCCAGTAAAGGAGACTAAGAGATGCCCAGTTTGGTAGGAAGAAAATCAGGAAAGCGGGATGTCCTAGAAGTGGGAGAAGAGGTTGTCCTAAGGCTGCCAAGCCACTAAGTCCAGCCCTGAGAAGTGGCCATTGGAATCTGCAGCAGGAGATAGCTCACTCTGAGCAGTTTCAGCAGAGTACAATGAATGCAAAACCAGCGTTTGCTCTAGAGAATCTGAAGAGTAAAGATAACTTGAGGAAGGTAAATGTTGGATGCCCTCCGTCAGATAGCTTTACTTGTTTTTTTCCATCTCATTTCAATAACATGACCATTTGGAAGTCTCCTGAATTTATCGATTAGGATGCCATCATTTGCCAAATTATCACACATTTTTAAATAAGAGAAATTATGTTTGAAATAATTTACTTGAACATAACATTTTTTTCCTGCATTCCTGACCATCTTACAGTCCATTACTCCTTCGGAAACATTCAGAGATCAAGAGTGAACACTGGACAAGGGAATCATCTGTAAAATTGGATTCTCATAGTAGGGGGCAAGTTGCAACCTCAAGTTGCCTCATTTGTAATTAGGAGACAAAAACAGGTAAATCTCTAAAGTGGATGTTTTCAAACTGTGTGCACATTAGAATCACCTGGGGAACTTTTACAAAGCCTTGATGCCCAGGTTGCACCCACACTAATTAGGCAGAATCTCTGAGGGTGGAAGCTGGGCATCAGTATTTTGAAGCACCGCAGATGACTTAGTGTGCAGCCAAGTTTAAAAACAGTGGCCCTAAGTTCTTGTCTAGCTCTGAGACTGAATTATTCTATGCTTCAGTATTAACATATTCCTTGCCCTCAACAAAATAAGGAATCCTGAGTTGCCTTTTAGTCTTGAGAACTGGAAAAGTTAAAATACCCTGGATCCTATTGGAATCCAAGAGGAGACATTTATCAGTACAGTCGTGCATCACTTAATGACAGAGATATAGTCTGAGAAATGTAGTGATCGTTAGGTGATTTTGTCACTGTGAGAGCATCATAGGGTGCACTTACATAAACCTAGGTGGTATAGCCTAGTATACTCCTGGGCTGTGTCGTGTAGCCTATAGCTTCTAGGCTCCAAGCCTATATAGCATGTCTCCGTATACAACAACATGAGATTAAAATACGCACAGAGAAAATAATGCAATCAGAGACACTATAAACACAAGATGTATGAGGTTGCTACTGGCATACTGTTTTACAGTAAACTTTTTTTTTTTTTATAAATAAAAAGAGTACACTCTAAAATAACAATAAAAAGCATAGTACAGTAAATAACAGTTTCTTATCAGTATCGTGTCATGTACTGATTGTAATTGTATGTGCTATACTTTTATATGACTGGCAGTGCAGTAAGTTTGTTTACACTAGCATCCCCACAAACACTTGAGTAATGCACTACATTACAGTATTACAACAGCTATGATGTCACTAGGAGATAGAAATTTTTCAGGGTCACTATAATCTTATGAGACCACTGTCGTATATGTGGCCCATCGTTGACCAAAATGTAGTTATACAGTACATGACTGTGATTAAATGACTCAGATATTTAACTTGAACTTTACAGAAATGAAGTTTCTCTTTAGGTACTTTATGTCCCTTTTTTGCTGGTTCTTAAAAGAGGTAGAGGCTGTCTTAAAGGGATATACTTCCTCAGAGGGTGGGCAAAAGAGGAAGTCATCCACATATTGTAAAAGGGTGGACTGGTAAGAGAATTTTGTATTAGCCAAATCTGCCTTTAAAATTTGGGAAAAGTAAATTGGACTTTTAGTATAGTCCTTAGGTACTACTGTCCAAGTATATTATTGTGAAAGCGAATACAAATTGGCTTTCAGGATCAATAGGGATGCTTAAAAAAGGCACTATAAAGATCTAAAACTGAAGAATTTGCTTTCTGGTGGTATGGCTGAGAGTAAGGTATGAGGGCTAGGCTCAACTGGATACCACAATATGATTACATATGAATGGCTCTCAGATCTTGAAAAAATCTCCACCACCTCCCATGAAGTTTTTTAATAGGGAGGATGGAAGTATTACAAGGACTTCTACAAGGAATGATGAGGCCTCGTTTGAGTTATTCCTCAGTGATAGCTTTGATTCCTTGAATAGCCTCTGCATTTAGAGGGTATCGACAGATGTTATATGGAGGTTTATTTTTGCCAATTTAAATTTTGATCTCTGGTACAGAATGAATGCGACCAATATTGGTGGCATTTTTTTTTTTTTTAAACCAAAGTTCATTTGGAATAGAATCTAAAAGGAGGTTTGGGTCAGTTAAAGTAACTGAAAAAACTGGGATAGCCTCTCGAGGGTCATTAGTTAGAAGTTCAAGATATAAGAATGCATCCCCCTTCTAAGAGAAGGAAATCTGGGCTTTGTGAGCTTCAGTAAGGTCTCATCCCAGGATATGAATAGGGGAAAAGGGAACTAAAAGAAATTGGTGGGTTCTTTGAATAGATCCAAGTTGAAAAGGAATTGAAGGGATTTGAAGATAGTCATGGGTTGGTTGGGAACTCACACCATTTGTATGGTTTTAGTACTCTCTGCAAGGAGAATGGAGAGGCTGGTGGTGTTAAGAACTGATAAGGTGGCTCTCGTATCTACCAGGGCCTTGGTTACCTCATTCCCAATAGTTAGATCAGTTTCTCCTGAAGAATTAGTTAGGAGCATGGGGCAGTGGAGGGGGAGGGGAGGGGAAATCCCCTTTTGATCCTCAGAGCAACCCTATTGCTGAGAAAACTTAGGTCAGGATCCTTGAGAAGGATTCGCAAATGTTATGGGCTGTTGGCCTTGTAATTGCCTTTTGAGTTTTAAATAATCTTTTTTTTCCAATGTCCAAGCTTTTTGCAATAATTACAAACCTCTCTGAATGGTGGTTTGCCTTGGGGACCTTGAAAGATAGATTTAGCCAACATCGCTGTAATTTTAGGCTCGTTATTTGGGTTGCCTGAATTGGGGCATTTAGGGCTTGTGTAGCTTTCTCTTTGGTTGTCTTTTTGGATTGCTCAGGAGAGCTGTTCAGCATAGTTTACTTAATCATGGGTTTGCATGGTGGCCCAATTAAGTTGTAATTTTTATTATCTATTATTCAAGTTTGTCTTTTAGATTCAACAAAGGCTGGATTAAAAAACTCTGAGGTGTCATCATTGACTTTATGCTGGAATTCTGTTTAAAAACTTTTTCAAGTATATCATAATAATCAAAAGAGGTTTATCAGATTTGTAAATAAGTTTTTGAATTTTCTTGCAGTAATAACTCAAGGAAAACCTTTGGATATTTTTTCATGAAGCCATTTAGCCAGCTTTGAGGCTTCATTCATGGTTTCTCGTCTTCAATAGGAAAAGCAGGATTTTTGCTATCCTGCTTTATTTAGCCATTCTCTGACATGGCCTTTTCCTATGAGCATATGGATCAGCTGAGAGGTATCAGAGAACCCTGGTTCATGTTTGGATAGTGAGCAGAAATTCTCCAGCAAATGCAATGGGGTCCTCTTTGGGATTAGGAAAATCTTTAGTAATGGCACGGAACTCAGTTTCATGGGGCATAAGAAAGAAGGAGTTGTCATCCTGGATCATGTCCACCTAACTTTAAGTTGGGTGGTAAGAGCGGGGGTGTCTAATTGAGTCTCAAGTTCATTAATATAAAAAGGGAGTTCGGTGAGTAAAGAGTATAGAAAGGGGACAGGCAGGCAGCCAAGGAACAGAAGGTGCAGATAATGAGACATCAGAGGAACATTTAGAAATTTCCTCAAGTTTAGTATGCCTCTGAGAAATTCAGAGTTTTCTTTGGTTAATTTAGAATACGTGTTTTGAAGGGAAGCAATTTGGAATCACTTATACATTTGAAGGCCTCAAAATGCCAATTGAAATATGCTTCCCGTTCTGGTTGCTTAGTTTTGTAGTCTTTTTCCAATTGATTGCAGAGATAGACTTACTTGGAGATTTCAAAAAGAGCCCCAACGTGGCTAGTTTAACTGTAAATTATGGTCCAATGAGATAGAAAGCTGCAGGATGAGGGCTTATAATTTTCGTACAATAAATACAGCAGGAATTCCAAAAGGTGGCTGTTTAGCAGTCATTCTCTTAGAAAGTGAACTTCCCATTTTCTAGTAGACTAATTTACTCACCAGACAGACATTTTAATTCCCATAGACAAAAAGCTAGCAAAAGAGCACACTCCAATAGAGCTTGAACCTCAACCAAAGTGGGAGATTTGGGTCTGAGAGGACTTACCACAATGATCTGGGACCACCGGGGAGACAAAAGAGTGCAATGTACTTTTGTAGGTATCTTATTAGAATCTGTGGAGGCACCAAAGGAGGAAGCAAGGCACTCTATCTCACTTCTGACACCATGTATTGTCAATCAATTCTGACCAAGAACTACAAGGCAAACAAAAGCTTTATTTAGGGGTCTTTTTTACGGACTACAATCGGGAACCCACAGATTTACATAGAAACCCAACTCTGTTTCAAGGGGGAAAGAAAGGGACAGTTTGTAAGGACATAAAAAGTGGGGCTTCCAAAGGGGTTACACAAATTGCTTTGAAAGAGCTGTGATTGGTGTTTGCAAGTAGTCTTGCATTATGCTATACATGATTAATTGCTTATATCTATTGTTAGGTGAGAAACTTATCTCTTAAAAGAGAGTTCATATACTCAGAGCCCGTTCCAGGAACTATATTAAGATGTAGCTATTTAGCTTAGCCCAGTTCAAAAGTTTAGTTTCACATGAGGAGGGTCTGTTAGCTCAGCTTCCTGGAGGCCTCCCAGCCCCATTTTAGACTGCTCTCTTGACAATATCAACTCCATTTTGCTGTTTTCTTTTACAAGTTACTTCCTCTATCTCCCCTGCAAAAGATGCATTTTATCTAGCATCATCTTTCTTTTTTTATCCCTCCCTCTTCTTTCTCTTTCTACTAGTCTTTCTCTTCTGAGCTTCCTTTAAACTTGTTAATCAAGGTAGATAACATAGGTCATAAGTCAGTATAGAAGTATGTCATTTATACATTTCAGGTGAAAAGATCCCTAAGAATGACCCTCAATTGTAAAACTTCCCTAGAAATTGAGTAGCTTGAATGATTGGTTAAACTTAATAGAATTTATTCATTAAGCTTACCATACACATACTTCCTATTATAAGAAACAGAAATCTGATTCAAACTGGCATAAGCCTCAAAAAGTGTATTTGTTCGCTCAAATAGAAAATCTTGGAATGAATGGCTTTAAGCACAGCTGGGTCCAGGAACTCAAACACTGTCATTAGCCTTAGTGTCTATCTCTGTCTGCTCTGTGTTAGCTCCACTCTCTGGAAAGCTTTCCTGTGATGGTGAGATGGCTTCCAGAATTTCCAGACTCATGGCCTATGCTTTAAGTCTCTGTTCACCAAACTTTATTGATTACACATCCAACAGTAAAAGTTAAGAACATATCCCCAATGTGTGTGTATTTATTTATAAATTACAATGCTACTGCATACCAGTATTATTCTATGTGTTCTGTGAATTATCAGTAAAGTTCGTTTTTTGTTTTTATGATAAAGAATAAAATAGAAGTATTAACATTTTTTTTATTTGTAGATTGTTTTCACACCCCGCTTTGGGGACTACTTAGTGGGAAGATCACTTCTCTCCCATCAGTTATAATTGTAGTCCTGTGACCACATCTCATTGATCCTTTTCTGCTTTGCTTGAGTCATATGCCCATTCTGAGTCCAGAGCCTTTGAAATAGTGAAAGCAAATTTTACGAATATAAGGCGATACAGATATCTCTATTTGTGCCTAGTAGAGAGATGCTATTTTAACTTTTTAAAGATTTTTATATTTGGGAGTCTTATAATCACTAATATATTATCTGAAAAAAGGCGACGTAATCCTTCTTTCAGTACAGAGTTGTAGAACAAAAATTCTCTATTTCCTGAACCATTTAATTTCATTAGTCTATACTAAATTTCTATGCTTTCAGACTTGGAATATATGAAAGTATCCCATCTAGTTTTTGTTAATACTTCAGTGACAGGTGAATACTATTTGTTAAGATATAGGAATTAGTCTCATAAATAAAATAAAATCCTATTCTTATAATTTTTGAGAATGGCCATTTTGAACAAGATAGATAGCTAAGTGGTAGCGGGTCCTGAATAATTTTCAGTGTTCAAAAGAGAAGAAGAGTTCATTGGTTAGAGAGAGAGTTTTGCTTGTAAGAATGAGTAAAGCACACGAATGGGAAGTATTACTTAGGAGCTTTCTGATGTGTTCATCTACATGTTCTGTGTATTTAAAAATTGGTCTTCTGTGGCAGAAATGCAATGGCTCATCTTGATTCTGAGGTGAAAGAAGAATGTCTGAGGGAAGACCTGAAGTTTTACTTCATGAACCCTTGTGAAAAATACCGAGCCAGACACCAGATTCCATGGAAACTGGGTTTGCAGATTTTGAAGATAGTCATGGTCACCACACAGGTAATTTGTTATGAGTTTTTTTTGTTTGTTTATTCCCCTTACCCCGAAATGAGTGTTTTCACATGTTCTGCTGCTTGACTTTTGTTCTGAAAAGTCCACTTGATTTCATAAAACCATAAAATTATGTTGACTCTGGAGGGCAGATGGTAGGTCGAAGTTCATTTTGATGATGGCTTTGTTTTAGTAAGGGATTATGAGGTTCTGTCTCCACAGGTTCTTTAAATATAGACAAATAGTAGATCTGCGGTCTGTTGGTTGTACAGCTGTGTATATGTTACGGCTGCAGACAGCTAACATGTGCATAGCATTTGCCATGTACCAAGCACAGTAAATGCTTTTTGTTTGTTAGCTCCTTTCATCCTCACTGCAAATCAGTGAGGCAGGTTCAGTTATTACCCCCTTTAATGGATGAGGAAACTGGGCCAAAGAAAGTTAAGTAATTTGCTTATGGCCATTCAATTATTAAGTGGCACAGCTCGAATTTGATCCCCAGCAGTCTGGCTCTAAAGACTGCATTCTTATTCTCATATTGTTTCTATTCTGGATGCAGGTCCTCAGAGTTTACAACTAGGAGAACAGATAAATTAATTAGGCTGCTTCTAGCCTTTATTTTATGCTTACTTTTCTTATCCACATACATAGCAGTCCATTCAATATTAATATCAGGTTAATTTTCTCAGAATACCTTCATGATGTCACTCTCCTATTCAGAAACTTCAGCAGAACTCTATTTCCCACAGAAGAAACTCTTGGCCCTATAACCTAGAATTCACAGATTTCCATAGTCTCTCCTTCAACTTTCCTTCCCAACAGATTTTCATCTACTATTTCCTCCCCAAATCCCAGCTGGATGAACCCACCCAATGATTTCTGCTCTGTTTGTTCCTCTAAATCCAGAGTGACTCTTTTTCTTCCCTCATCTTGCAGGTGCTGTTTGAAGCCCATCTCCCTTATCAACTTTATCTGACCACTCAGCACACGGTTTTCCTTAGTGCACCAGAACCCCTGTGTCTACATTGCTAATTTCACTTTTAATAGGATATTTCTGGGAATTAATAATTTACTTTTTGTGTGGGTATACCCTGTCTCCCCTAACAAAACTGGGGAGGGATTAAACTTTTGTTCCCCTTTAGGATTATTCGAATAATGTTTGCTACTTGGGTGATATCTAATTGGAGCAGATTTCTCAAATACCTTCCCTTCCTTCAAATCTCACTTTTCCCTCCTCCTCCATTTCTGTCTCTTTTAGCACTCCATCCTCAAGTCTAATGGGATGGGTGGTATTTTATCAGAGCTGATGAGAAAGAAACTTTTTTTAAAGACATTCCTACTCTGCATTCTGCAGTAATTTATAATCTTGAGAGAAGTATCTACATTCTTTTGCTAGTTCTACTCTTTCCCTCCCATATTCTTTGTACATTCTTAGAGTGGTATCTTGTTTTTACGTGGTACAGAATATTTTCTCCTGCATTGATTGACGCACAATCAGGTCTTAAATCACAGTCTTTGCCAGACTGCACTTCGTTGTATAGTTGTTTTTCTGTCTTATATTCCCAGCAAATCTTAAGATCTAGTTAGAAGGGCTAAGATGCGTTTTTGTCAACTCCTTTTTAAGAATAAAATTATTTGGCCACTTCTATCATCACCTTACTCTTCCTCTGTAGGGAATGCTTAGTTCTGCCATATCAGGAAGGAGACTTCACATCTACTCTCTAGGGTTTCTCTCTTCAACTGAGAGAGACGCTTTGAAAATCGCAACTCTTACCTGATACTGGGCTATACAGGTGGATCTTGGCTTGTTCTATGAATAATAGAATAGAGGATCCGTCTTGTTCCTGATGCCAGATGTAGGTGGTTCCAAGCAGAGATTACACCTCCAGTTCTCTCATTCCCAAAGTTGAGTTGATGAGCTTTGAGTTTAAATAAAATGATGGCTTAAAATATCAGTGAATTTTATGCCACTTTCTTGATCAAGTTATCCATTCCCATTCAGATTTGTGTGTGTGTGTGTTTCTTTAGCTTAACTTGAGGTTAGGAGGAATGAGTCTCCTATTTATGCTTCTAGAGTTAAGTTGGCAGCATTTCAGTTTGAGAGATAGTGTGATCAAGTGATCAAGAGAACAAACAGGTGAGTCAAACAGATCTATTCAGATCCTCATTCTGATACTTTCTAGCTCTTCTAACCTGGATAAATTACTTGACTTCAGTTTGCACATGTATAAAATGGGATTATATTCATCAACAGATTTAGTATTTGACTCTGACATTGTGATGGGCAGTATTCCAGTTCCTGAGTACATACTAATAGGGAAAAAAGAAAAAAAAATCCTGTTCTTGGGGAGCCCAGTGTCACATCTCCCTCATAAGGTATTGGGGAGTTAAATGAAAAATAAAAATTACAAATTTTAGGCACGATGCTTGGCACTTAGTAGATAAGAGTTGTTATTCAACACCATTCAGTGTTGACCTTGCTCACATTATATCCCAGTTCAGCACAGAGTAGGCACTCAGCAAACTTCGAAGAACTTATTTCATATGTGTACCAGTTGTTCACTTGTGTATTAGTATTTTATACAAAACGTGAAACAATCATATGTGTTGGTTCCCATTTTTAGCTTTAAAAAAGCAACAGGACCTTTTCTGACATCCCCTGCAGGCACCATTGTCAAACATCACATACTCAGAAGAACCTTTAACCTTCCCTTGCTTGATTTTCAGCACAGGTTGGATGATGTGGGACTTCTTATCTGATATTTTCCTTAAAATAGCTGGGTTTTAGCAACTACTCAATCCTTTAATTTGGTATTTGAGGAATGTGACCTGGTGAGGCTTAAATGTTAATGAGTGTCATCTATGTACAGTCTCAAACAATAGTTGCAATTCTAGAAAGCTAGCACCTAAATTCTTTTTGACAATAAGAGCCCCAAAGACAGATTTTTCAAGGGAAAGAATTGTGTAGCATAATAAAAATGACTTGGAATTAGACCTGGCTTTCATTCTAGTTAGGTAATTTAAAGCAATTTAATGAGGCAAAAATCTCAGTTTCTACATAGGTAAAATGGGGATAAATAGGAATGTTAGGTAGCTAATCAGATATGAGCGACAGGGGGAACAAAGGAATAGGGGCACAGCCTAGAGAACACCCTGTTGGTAGTTAGAGAATCCCTCCTGCATCCCCAGAGACAAAGGACAGGAAGGTCATAGTCTTAGCTGGCCTAATCTGGCTATAGACACCTGTGCAGAAGGTCATTACAGTACTATGTTTATTCCTGAAGTTCATGAATCTAATTATAATAGACTGAATTCTGGGTATGTACATGTGCACTAGGCAAAGTTATATATAGCAGCCAGATGTCAATCAAAATGACCTTACTTGCCAATCATTTAGGAATGCCTATGGAACCACCCCATCACTGCCTGGATATAAAGCAGACATTCCCTTTTTGCCCTCTGGGCTCCCCTCTTTTTGCTCCCTCCTTTTTGCCTTCTTGTTGTGGTTGTGGTTGTTATTACAGCGCTCTGTTGTAGCTCTCATTGCTGGGACCATGTGCTTCCTTGGGGCATACTTTGTCTTTATCCATGTGCCTCCTTGGGGCATTCTTTGTCTATCTAAAATATATTTTTAATAAAACTATTAAATCTCAATGACCTGTGACTCTTCACTGCCATCATTTGAGGAAGAACCAAGAGAAAATGCTGACTACATGTCTGAGCTGTCGTTATCCCTCTCCCTCCCCACTACCATTGGGGTGACATCAAACTCTATAGGCCCCAAAGGTGACAGTGCATGGGACAGGGCTTATAGAGGGTTGACTTCTCTTCTACCACTACCTCTGTGTGTGTGTGTGTGTGTGTGTGCGTGTGTGTGTGTGAGAGAGAGATTGTGTCTGTGCATGTGTGCGAGAGAGTGTATGTACATGAGAATGTTCCTGAGAAAGTGTGTGAGTGAGCATGAGTGTGCATGTGTGTGTGAAAGTGTGTAAGAGTGTGTGTATGAGAGAGAGTGTATATGAGAGAGTTGTGTGTATAGCTGTGTGCATAATTCCCTGGGTTTCTTTTCTTTTCTTTTTTCTTTCTGGTAAACCTTCAATGCCCACTTATTTCCCCCATTTATTGGATTTCAAAATAAAAACTTTGGGGAAGAAAAATACTTTCACTCTTGATGAAGAGAGCCGTTGGTGCCTAACTTTGTAAGAGAGAGTAAGTAAGTGGGTGCTCAGTGACAATGAATGGGTTTGACATCATGAGAGATAAAGCAAGCCCTGCTATTCTTTCTGATGCTTTGATGCTGTAAATCTTGGAGAGGGAAACTATTAGGTGTAAATCTTGTAGGAGAGTTTTTGTAGAACTGGAGTAATTGAATTCCTTTGACAACTATCTCATCTTAGCTGGAGTAAGTATATGCCAGCCACTTTTCAAAAACATTCTTAAAAGCCACATGTAAAACATAGTTGTGATTTTTAAAAATACTTATAATTTCTGAATGTTAAGTCAATAAAATGAATCATTTCTTTATGAAGAACACCGATTTTTTTGAACAACTAATTTGAAATCCAAGTAAGAAAAAAATGAATTCAGACTTAATTCATTTAAATTCTTCCTTCTTCTCCTTCATTAAAGGCCAGTAGGGCCGTTAGTCATTGGGAGTGGTGATTTCTTCTAATCTTATGCTATTTCAAAATGCTGATATAGCTTGATGAGGTTATCTTTTTGGTACTTGTACTTTGACATTGATGTGATTATTAAAAACCAAAGTGGTGATATTTTCCTTGCTGATGTTTGTAGGTGAGGGCTGATGCTAATAAGAAGGCACTTGCCTCCCCTGATAAATGGTAAAATTTACATATGCCTCTTTGATTTTCTTTTCTAGCTCATTCGTTTTGGTTTAAGTAACCAGTTGGTGGTTGCTTTCAAAGAAGAAAACACTGTTGCTTTTAAGTACTTGTTTTTGAAAGGATATTCTGGCGCAGACGAAGATAACTACAGTTGCAGTGTATATACTCAAGAGGACGCCTATGAGAGCATCTTTTATGCTATTAACCAGGCAAGTTTTTGTTGTGGATGACCTATACTTTAAGAATATATTGATAATTGTCTTAGCAAAGAAGAATTATATATATATTAAAATATTCTAATGAAGATTTGCATAGTCTGCCAAAAATGTTTATTGCTATTTCTACAGTTACATTTTCACATGACAGATTTTGCCTATTTAGAATGTTTCTTTAAGATTTACATTTTCAATTTATCCCTTCACACCCACTACTTTTGGGAGATTACTTTACCCCAGATCAAATAGACAAGAGTAGATTTATAATCTCAGAAGGTTTGATGGATAAGATACCAAATCTAAGATTCTAGGGTCTCATTTTTGATGTCTTAGCATTAATAAGCCTAGCTGAATTTTAAAGATATGGAGTAGAATACAATATAGTTACATCTAGGCAGGTATTGAGAAACCAGATTGGTAGGCCCAAAGAAAGCATTTAGGGGAAAGAAATTGTTATTCTCTACTTCTTTTTCATTCATTCAATAAATATTTGGGTACCTAGCATATGCCAGGTACTATTGTAGACATCGGGGATACAGCGTGAATGAAACAGACAAAAACCCTGTCCTCGTAGAAGTTAATTCTAGAGGGGAGAGCCAGACAAATGAAAAGAAGTAAAATGTGTAGTATTGGAACTGGCTCCCTGAAAACACTACCAAAAAAAATGTCGATAATCAAAACTGAGCTTATTGCTTATAGCAGTAAGAGAACTACTATTTGGACCATTCTCAGTTGTGCCTTAGATGAAGGGGGCAAAGTCCAGAGACAGATTTTGAAATCTTAAATTTAAGGATGGGGTTGGTGTCTTTCAGTGTGAGGGGAGCCAGAAGAGAACTGAGTAAAGATCATGATAGCATAATTTATGATTGGTGGACACAGCCAGGTGAGGGTTAGGAGGTGGATTCAGAGTCTTGGGGGTTATTAGACTAAATCTTCAAATTGACTGTTTAAATTAGGTTTTTTTTTTTTTTTTTCTGTTTCTGGAATAAACAGTACAGCTATAAGCAAATTTTATGTTCCTGGGTAAAAGTTTCCTGGAATAAGAAAATCTTGTTAATGAAGATGCAGGCTAGTAAAACCCTCTGAGTGCAGATAGGCAAATGGTAAAGTTAAGTTTATGTAAACTACTGTAAGCTAATGTATTTCATATCAATGTAAGCCGTGGGGTGTAGATGGCTTGGATCTTCAGTGGTATGTCAGAAAGTGATAACTGCTATGGAATAAAACATGGGAGGAGATGGGGAGTGCCTGGTGGTGCCTGCGAGCTGGTGATGGATGTTTGCAATTTTCATTTCATGGTAAGGAAAGGCTTCACTGAGGTGATAATATTTGAGTTAAGACCTGACGCACTGAACCTAGCAGATAGAAAACCTGAGGTTCTAAGCTGAGGGAACAGCAAAGGCCCCAGGGAGTAGTGTGCCTGACTAGCTCCAGGAACTGCCTGGAGGCCAGTGTGGCTTTGTGGGGGCAGGGGTGGTGGAGCCAAAGATCAGTAGGCAGCACATAGAGACATAGGCAGGACCTGAGCTTTAGCCCTTACTGAGGTGGGAGCGGCTGTGAGTATGTTGACTTTAGTTTTGAATTCTGTGAGGTGATGAGTTTATGCCCAACCTGAAACAATGACCTTGTGGTATTTTACATCAAGGGATATGATCTAAACAATTTAAAAAAGCTAAAATGTATTCCATATGCTATAATTACTCTTGAAAGCTCTTAAGTCTTGTTATTTGACTATTTTTAATAGTATCATCGTCTAAAGAACATATCCCTGGGGACCCTAGGTTACGGAGAAAATGAAGAGAATAGAATTGGCTTAAAAGTCTGTAAGCAGCATTACAAGAAAGGGACCATGTTTCTTTCTAATGAGACATTGAATATTGACAGCGGCATTGAAACAGGTAATGCAGTGATCATTTTATTATATCCCTTTATCATCTGTGTTAAGAGAAAAGTGCCCTCATGTGATGGCAACCCAAATGGAACAACTTTGCTTTTGTGATGGCTAACCTATTTGGGGCTGTTACTTTGACATTTATTTGCCAAGGGCTTTGGCTCAGGGGAACTAGTCTACGGTGGTGGGACCGGACATTGGATCTCTTTGGCGCAACTCAATATTATTGTTTTTGGGGTAAATGTAGCAGAATTGTTTTGTGTCATTCTGTTAAGAATTTAAAAGCATGCTTTACCAAAATGGAAAGTGTTTGACTTAAGACTCTGGAAGTTTTGTCTTTCATTCAGCAAACCTCTGGTATATACCTAGAATGCCCAAGGCACTCACTGTTTTATGTACATATAAGCATGTATATATAGTGGTTCCATGAGATTATAATGGAGCTGAAAAATTCCTATTGCCTAGTGATGTCATAGTGCAATGCATTACACGAATACCTTTGTGTTACAATTGCCTGCAGTATTCAGTAGAGTAACATGAAGTATGGGTTTGTACCTAGGAGCTGTAGAGGAACAATCTGTCACCCCAAAATATGTCTATTTGGCATGAGGCTTATTTTAGGCTGGTTAATTTAAGAAACAGCCACAGGGTAGAAGCTCTGAAAACCAGGTAAAAGTTACCCTTTGTGAAAGACATTTACATTATAAGGAGCATCTCCATTTGGAAGGGTGTTCCCTACCTGTACCAGAAAGAGGCATGGTGACCTTGCCTTGAGACTCTTATCAATGTGGAAGATAAAGATTTAAATCTGTTTAACAACCAACCTTACCTTTGTTTACTGAGCTTTTCAAGGTCACCTCCCATAACTGACTCTCCCCATCCTCAACATCTTTTGTCTTAAGCTGAAGATGTTCAGTCATCCTGGTGACATAATCAGTTTTCCTGGATCTCTGTATGTAGAAAGTATCCATGTTATCAAATTTTGGTTTGGTTTTTTCCCATTAATCTGTCTTTTATTAAAAGGGTGAACCCAGAAGTGTAGAGAGGGAAAATTATTTTTCCTCCTCCTCAAAGCCTACAAAGCTATACTATATAGCCTAGGTGTGCAGTAGGCTACACACCATCTAGGTCTGTGTAAGTGCACCCCATGATGTTCGCACAATGATAAAATCACCTAACGACACATTTCTCGGAACGTAAGTAACCATGTCGTAAGCAGCACATGACTGTAGTGGGTTTGCAAAAACCAATCAGGGCCCCTCAAGGAAATAACAGTTCAGGAGTAGGGGTCCTAGTTGCAGTTTAAATGTGGAGTGGTTTTGTTAAAATGAAAGCATCACACCGTTCATTTGACCATATTTCCTGTAATCTGATTTTAAGGTGTCTTAACAAAACAATAGAACACCCCCCATAAGACAGAGGTTCTGATTCTGTTTCCACAGGCTGCCTGTTTAGACTCTTCATGAGTAAATGTGCCCTGTGCCCTTGGCTCTCAAGAGAGCAGCTCCTAAGCCAGTACTATCAAGCGCCCCAGGTTGCTTTCAGGGACCATCCGGTGTCAGCTGTCTGTGGCTAGATACGTGGCCAGCAGCCTTGAAACTGAGGCTTGTCTGATTGCCCGGCAGACTTCTGCTATCCTGAGATCTGTTTGGTAGTCTGCACTCAGGGGCGGAGCCTTTCACTCTGCATCTTTTTCCTGAGGCCGTCAGCTCTACTCCTCCCTGTGGGTGTTCCAGTCACTGTGATAGGAGTATCTGATAGGTGGAGCCGAAAGCTTGTGCAGTGACCCTCTGCTTCACAGAAGCCACTGGACACTGGTTCTCTTAAAAATATGTGACTCAATTGGATGCATCATACAACTAGTTTCCAGTTTTCCTCTATTGATTTTTCTGGGAAAATAGACTAAAGAAATATGGCTAAAGTCAATATCAGTAGCTAGGTATGGCAGGCAGTGTCAGAAAGCAGGATTTCTTCTTCCTGATTGTTTGGATATTGGTGTCCTTGCTCATTTCCTTTCTATCAGGATACTGACTATTTTTAAACAAATGGAGACGAATTGATCATTAATTTGATTTTAAGAAAACTGCTTGAGCAAGTTAACTGTATTCTTTGACTTGTTAAATACAACTTGTCAAAGAAAATGTTTTGATGTATCTATTCCAAAGATATAAAGAATAGTCTTAAAATACTTAATACTGGATTTTAGGCTTTCTTTTCTTGGACACATTGGAGGAAGTCTGCAGATGATATAAATAGGAATTGAGTTTGACTTCAGTGGCATGGCCTTATAATTTAAGTAAGTGAATCAGCAGAAGCTGTTCTAGGTTACCTACTCATGAATTTGCATTATCTCTACTGTCAAGAGAATCATCCTTCAGTGAGCTAAAAGAGACCTGCTTTCATGCTTGCTTTATGTTCAGTTGCGGGACTGATCTTGCCGTTCATGTTGAGTTTCCCTTAATTCATACCATGGGCATATCCCTCCATTCCTGCGTCTAGACTTGTGGCTTTACACTTCAGCCTTATTTGGGGGACTGTCATAAATCCTGGTTTTTTTTTTTTTTTAATTAAGAACGTTTAGACAGCTATCATTCTAATACAGTTTTCATTTTCTGTAACACAGATTTCGAATTTTTTATGTTCTCCTTTCTTAGCATTGGACAGCATGGCCATTTCATCATCTTCCCAGTTTTTTAAAGAACATATGTAATCCACGTCCCTTTGTCTCTAAGAGGGTTGTTATTTCATTTGCTGGAGTATTTTGCTCTGTAAATGAGATTCGTTTGAGTGATGAGGCTGCTACTCTAATGCCAGTTTTTTCTGTTTGAAGTTTGAGGTTTTGCTTAGGGCTTTTGCCATCCTTTTTAAAACATCTCAATTCTTAGGTTTTGCTGCCACCAGGTTCTCGAGGGTCTCATTAGCAATGACTCTAGGATAAGGTCAGCCAGACTTCAGAGAGTTCTATATGTGTATTAAGATAAAGTGTAACTCTACAAATACAGTTATAAAATTTGGCTAACCAAATAGGCTTTTATAAGGCAAATTTTACATATAGGGTAAAATTAACAATGCTTTCATATTTCTCTGAATCTAAGATTCCACCAACTTTTTTGAAGACTTGTCTGCTTTAGAGATATTTGAAAGTGAAAAAATAAACGTCTTAAAATGGATAAAATAGAGGAGAAGGAGACCTAGGACAGTATCTGGCACATATATTTTGAATATGTTACTTCTTTCAGAATACTGTCATTTGCTCAGATCAGTTTTAAAGGTTTTTTTTTTTCTTTTATTTCACTTTAAAAAAAGAATGTTCCAGGTAGAAGGACCTTACATAGCATCTGTTTGGCCTTCATGTTACAGGTGAGGAAAAACTGATGCTGACTAAGGTCACATAATGAGTTAGTGCCAGTAGGTCTTTACTAATCCAGGCCCAGAAACCTGGACATCACCTGGGAGCTTGTGAGACATGCAGAGTCTCAGGCCACACTCTAGAACTACTGAATCCAAATTTGCATCTTAGCAAGTTCTTTCAGTGATGCATATGCATGTTAATTAAATTTCGGAAGCACTGCTTCAGTGCTCTCCAGCCGAAGACCTCTCTTTACTGACTTCACATTTTCCACGGTCCATCACCACTTGCCTTCATTGTCTCCTATACTCAGCTAGGATACCTCTGTCCATCAGTATCAGTCCCTTACAAAGGCTATTAAAGTGCTTACCTCTCCCTTCCTTCTCACCTGGACCCTCTCATCTACCATTAGGCTCTTCCATACCTGTGCCCCAGCAGCCAATGCTTCCTGGAGAAACATGCCAGAGCAGCACATGCTCATCTTACCACCACATCTTCAAAGCTCCTGGCACAGCTTCCCTCCACTTCCCTTCACCCTAGTGTTACAAAAGAATTCAGGGGTGAGGCGACAGTCAGAGGCCTCACCCCAGCACCAGGACCCACCCCTTTCAGCTTCTGAGAAGTCATGCCCCTTCTCTTTGCACCCAAATTTACATTTCTGAGCTGAACCTCCACCCCACCCTCTCCAGATTCCTATATTCAGTTGGCTACTTGAAAACCCCACTGTGACTCTAACAGGATTTCAAACATGCTGTGTCCAAAACAGAACATTTCAAACCTCTCCCATTCCCTACTCACTCGCCCAAACTGTATCTTTTTTAGTCTTCCCCACCTCAGAAAACAACACCAATATTTTCATTGCATGTTACAATATCCCAGTTGCTCAAGCCCCAAACTTGAATTTGTTGATTTTTTTCATTTCTATTGCCACTGCAATAGTCCAAGCCACTATTAGCTCTTGTTTAGGTTAGTCTCCCTGTTTGAAGTCTTAACTATTCTACCCCCGCTCCACCCCACAGCAATCAGAAAGATATTTTATGTAAATCAGGTCATATCATTCTCTGGTTTAAAAAAATGAGTGGCTTCCCATTCCATTTCGAATAAAACTCTCAAGTTCCTGTAGGAGCAGGCCAACCGCCTGCCTCTCCAAGCCCCTCATACTTGACCCTATTTCTCCGTCCTAGCATCCTTGTTTGTTGAACAAACCAAGCTTTTTCTTGCCTGGGAGACTCATTTCTTGTTTTTGTTCTGCCTGGAGCATTCCCCCTGGATCTATGCACAGCCTGTTCTCTTTCCTTCCTCAGGGGTCCCTTCAAACATCCCCAGTACCTCAGAGCCCTTCCCCAACCACTTCTTCCATGGTAGGGCCACCCCACCTGGTTACTCGCCATCACTTTACTCTGCCTTTGCAGTACTTCTCACAACATGATACCACTTTGTGTATATTTTTCACTCTTGGTTTGTCTCCCCTAGTACAATGTGAGCTCCACATTGAAATCGTCTGTCTTGTTCATTGCTTTACCTTCAGTCCCTGGCACAATGGCTGGCCCATAAACGCTTTCAACAAATATTTATTGAATAAACGAGTAAGTTGAGTAGGAAACCTGGGCCTTTTGATGTTCTGAAGTAGGTGCTCAGAGGTCAGCCTTATCAAGTATATTGGTGAAGAGCTCAGACTCTGGAACGTGGGCACATGTAGATTTAAATTCTGGTTTGCATTAGCTAGCTGTGTGACCTTGAGGAAGTCTCTTGACCTCTCTGTGCCTTGGTTTGTCCCTCTGTAAAGTCATAACAGTAGTGCCTATCTCACAAAGTTGCTCTGGAGATTAAACAGGATAATGCATTAAATAAGAAAACATAGAGCTTTTAGCACAGTGTCTGGCTCAGAGTAAGTACCTGGTATATTTTAGCTATTTTTATCATCATCATTCTTTTCTTATAGAAAACAAATTTCTTTTGATTAACTACTCTCACCATATCAATCAAGGGCCAGTCAGGAAAACCAACATTAAATTGTTTCTTGGCACTAATAATCTATTTGCCAATCACAGGGAGGCAGCCACTCTGCCACCCACCTTTCTTAAATATTGTGCCTGTTGAGTTGTCCATTCAGTTCTATGTCCTCGTTTTTGACCCAGGAAAAGTAATTTTCACAAAATGTAAATATGTGCTATATACCAGGACATATTTTGAGTGTCAGCCATACGCTAAGCAATGGGTTAATCACACACAACATAACGTACTCTTGCTCTCAAAGACCTTATCCTTTAGTTGAGGAGATAGATAAGAAGATAAAGAGCTGCGAGTGTGGGAGAAGATTCGTAGAGAAGTAGCTATCGAGTCTACCCAGATTCTGGGCTACCTACTTAGTACCAGGCCCTGGCTTTTCCGTTTCAAAGACAGACACGGCCTGAGTGAGAGTCAGCCAGGCTGACTTCACAGCAGTTTTGTCGTCAGGGCTCTGGACCGCCTGGGTTTCCTGCCAAGGTGCTGGGCTACAGAATAATGGGACAGATTTTTATGTGAGGCTCTTGGAATCATTCTTCTATAGTTTACGGCTCATAATTTGTTTTTCTTTGAATAAAGCATACATTTCTTTCCTTTCTCTTTAATTTTTATTTTAAAAAAGTACCAGACTAAACAGAAAAGTTGCAAAAGTCTAAAAGATTTCCTTGTATACACTTCATCTAGATTTCCCAAATGCTAATGTTTTGCTTTATCGTTCTTCCTGTGTTTAAATATTTCTCCTGAAACGTATGCGAATAAGAGGCCAACATGATGTCTCTTTACCTCTAAATATTTCAAATGTGTGTATTTCCTAAGAACATTCTCTCGTGCAACCAGACGTTGCTCAGAAGCATGAAAGAGCATTGGTACAATACTATTCTCTACAAAACCTGTCCCATTTCATCAACCGTCCTAATGTTCTCCATAGCAAAGGACTTGCCCCAACCGCCTTGGTCCAGTATCACGATTTGCATTTAGCCGTCATGTCTCTTTACTCTCCTTTAATCTGGAGCAAAACAAAGTTCCTTGGTCTGTTGTTTGGGGATTTTTTTCTTTCTCTTTCTTTTTCCCTCTACTTCGATGACCTCGACATTTTAAAAAGTAGAATGTCCCTCCTCTTTGGGTTTTTCCATTTATGACTAGATTTGAAGCATTTTGGCAGGAAGCCCGCACAACTGGTATGTTATTCCAGGAGGTGCATGGTATCTATGGTGTTAACCTGGATCAGTTGGGCGGGGTGCTGTCTGCCAATTTCTCCACTGTAAAGATACTGATCTTCCTATTGTAATTAGTGAGTATTTTTGTGGGGAGATACTTTGGAAGTATCCCACTTCTCATCATACTTTGGCCCACTAGTTTTAGCATCTGATTCTTGCCTGAAGCAATTCTGTCATTCTTCATTGTCCTAGATTGTATTTACTTAGACCTCCAGACCCTCTCTAAGGATGCTGAGGACTGGAAGAACTCATCATTCTTCAGACTGGAATTTTATAGGTAAATAAGTTTTTAAGTCTCATTTCCCAGGGGACACAAATGAAGAAAGGAGAGTGGATAGTAAGACTGTGGTAATTTATACCTTGTGATATTTTTTTATGCAGGCTCTTACAAGTTAAAATCTCCTTTCACCTCAAAGGCATCGACCTACAGACGATCCTTTCCCGAGAGGTACCAGACTGTTATGCCTTTCAGAATACGGCAAGTGACAATTTTACTAAGCCACGTTTTTTGTTCTCTACTCCCTTTTGTAGATGTAGAGTGTAAAACACACAAGCCTAAGGATATGTTAAATGCAATTGTGTTTAAAACAGTTTAATGACACTTTGTAGAGACCCTTACTTCTGAATGAAGCAAGCCCATTCCAACTTTTTAAAATAAAATTTCTGGGTTAAAAAGAGAAGTTTTCAAAATTGGCTTTGACCTCTTCCTCTTCTAACACAGTTTTTTTTAAAAAAAAGTTTACGAGAAGTGTTTTAAGTGTCTATATTTTCCCCACTTTCAAAGGAGGGTCTTTACAAATGTAGCAAATGCTTCCAAACCTTGAAGCAGAAACTTCCCCCTTGATCTGAAGGCCAGTCTGCAAAGGTTCAGTTTTTTCTGCTTTTATTTTGGGTGGAGACATATGCAGTAGAAGAGACTACTCACTCTTGTGGAAGAGTAACCTTCCTTCTCACTTTCACAGAGTTTCATGCTTTTCCTTCCTTCCTCCCTCCTTTCCTTCCTCCCTTCTTCCCTCTATCCCTCCCTACCTCCCTTCCTTCCTCCTTTCCTTCTTCCCTTTCTTCTTCCCTTCCTTCTTTCCCTCCTTCTCTCCTTCATGTATGTGGAGGAGCAAAACTGAAAGCTGAACTGAAAGTTGTATGTAAATGTCTTTTAGCAATTCAGAAGAGTATGTTATTCAACAGCAATCAACAAACTCTATGCACCAGACATTGCCGTGCTCTAGAGGTACAGTGGAAGTTTATAGCCTAGCAAAAGAGATAGATAGAAAAACAAGTAAGAAAGAAATAACAACAATAATAAATTGTGACGTGGTAAGGAAGAATATCTCCGGCAGAGAAGAGCATGATTAACTGCCCTGAAGAGACCTACACATAATGGAACACATTATGAAATTCAAAATATTCACAGGCAGAGAACGTGAGAGCTGAAAGTGTAGATGACCTATGATTAAATTCACAAGCACTGGAGCATCTCTGAACACAAGCCACCTTCTGTGTAATTCAAGAATATCACTATGACCAAACCAGAGGTTCAAGAATTAGCCTGTGACCTCTGACTAAACCTCCACTAACTCTGGCACTCGAGATCTCATTTCCCCTCAGGAAACCCCCTAAAATACTTCTCAAAAACTTTAAAATACTCAGCATATTTCACTTATAAATTTTAAGTGATTGAAACATAATATGGAAGATTGAGGATCTTTGGATATCTTAAATTCAGCCTGCAGCCTTGGAGCAAGCTTTGTCACTTCTGAAAACATTATGTGTAGCACTTGAGGCAAACAGAAAAATAATCTCCAGGCTAGTAAAAACCTAAATTTCATATCCATAGGATTAAGTTGAAGCAAATGCTTTTAAATGCCATCCGGTGTGATATATGAGATCATTGCGTTCTCTTGTCAAAGACTGGTGAATCTCATTTCTGGTCCTGGGACTAGTTGGCTGTTTTGCTTTAGCATTTCTGTGAACCTGCAGGTAGATTTAGTAGAACTTCATATATTCACCCTTTGGACTATATATTTTCATTAACAGTGGAAAGCTGTGAAGGAGTCATGTAATGAGGACATTTTTATCAGTATAAGTTTGGATCAACAAGCTGTTTGGATGCCATTAATATTTTAAGCAAAGTCTATCTAACAGGACATACTTTCTGCTCTCCATACATTTGTGTCTCCAGATTACGTTTGACAATAAAGCTCACAGTGGCAAAATCAAAATCTATTTTGACAGCGATGCTAACATTGAAGAATGTAAAGACTTAAACATATCTGGATCTGGTAAGTAAGTTATATGCTTGCCCATTGTGGATTACCAATGAGTTTTAGCATTTTATTTTTGGATTTGAGGTGTTTAAATGGTTTATTCGGATGCTGATAGGAAGAAAGGGCTCTGGAGAACCACACCTTGAGCATTAGATTCTCAAAACTTTGCATTTTTATTCAGTTCAGCAAATATTGATTGTAGACCTCTTAGGAGAGACAGCATGGCCCAGTGGTTAGGGGCCAGCCTTTCCAGCCACACTATCTGGGGGCTGTGGTCTTGGTTCTGTGTACTATATCTGTGATCTCTGATGAATTACTTAACCTCTCTCTGGCTCAGTATTTTTCTCTGCAAAATGAGGACAAGAATAATCCCTTCAGGATGTTGAATATTAAATAAGTTAGGATTTAAAGCAACGCACTGAAAACAAGAGTTGGAACATAGTTAATTGCTGGGTACTCTGGAAAAGAAAGTAAACTCCTGAGTGAGAGAGACAGATGTGCTTAAAAAATCTCTAATCTGTCATGGTTAGGAGTAAGTGGTGGTGGCACAAAAGGTATGAGGGTGAAGAAAGCAAAGGTTCATTTTACTGGGGCAGAGTGAGAAATAAAACGAAGCGATGATTCTCCGAGAAGACATGCTTTGATCTGAGCCTTTTACAATGGAGAGGGATGGAGGCCTTCGGAGCCCAGAGAGCAGCCTATGCAAACACAGTGGGTCATTTACTCAGTCATGACTCAGAAAACACCTCTTGACCTATAGTTTAAATTGGGCTACACAGAACTTGTTTTCCCTAAGGGTTCGGGATGACGTTAATGATGGAAGGTCAATATTTTTTGATATATAAGTTTTGTTTTGCTGAATTTGCCTTTGACCAGATTATTAGAACAAATTAAAATGCAAAATATTTAGATGGTTCCTAAATATTTTAGGTTAGTTTAAATCTAGATTCAAGGTGTGGCCTGCTGCTTTCCAGTTTTACATGTCCTGATGAAGTTTTGGTTTCGAAGTTCCAGTAACTGATTTAAGCCTCTGATCAGAATATACAGTTTTAGTTTCTGTTAAAAGTAATTACTGCGCCTCCGCAGACACACAGTATCCCATGGAAATGCACAGATCAGATGCTTATTTCCCAAGTCCAAGTATAGGTTACAGCCATTTTATGTGAAAAAAGCTCACTTTGTTACATATGAAATGTGGTTTGGAATAGTCATTGTGACCAAATGAGTTAGTCAATCAAAAGTGTTCGTGGAGCACAGTTTCCTTGCTCCCCACAGGGCTCCTTGGAACACCGGGGGCAGGGGTGGGGGGGTGGGGGCTGGGAGGGATGTTTCCTTGCCTGTCTACACGCAGAAGAAAGGAGCTCTGGCTCCCTCCTGTGGCCAGTGAGGAGAAACGCTAATGTTTATACATGCTCCCAGACCTGCCGTCCTAAGAAACCAGATTCTGTCACTAGGAAAACACGAATTTAAAACAAAATGATAACACTTGAAAGTCTTAAAAAGCTGAAGTTTGGAAACCAGCTTAGGAAATGGAGGTTCCCTCCCCACCTGCATATCTGAAGTGATCTGATGGGTTGATCGCCCTGGCTTTAGGGAAGTGGCGAGATGGAGAGTGGGACAAAGGCAAGGGTGACATCTGGTGGGATCCTCGCGCTATTTCCAAAACGTTCTGAGGTTCATTCACATCCATTTACTTACCCTGAGGCTTCTCTCTCCTTCTCATCATTACCTGTTATCTCAAGGCAAAATATGAGAGAATGTCCATTTTTCATACAAACCACATATTACTTTTTATGACTTCTGATACCCATCCCCAAGTGTGCCCATAACCTTTACTTTTAACTTGATTTCATGAAAGTAGCAATTTGAGCATGAGGGGCTGGAGAAGGTCTTGGTGAGCAAGACCCCCACTGATGGGTGATGTGAGTGTCACAAGGAAAGAGAGTTTAGTAAGTGCGGGATGTACCGGTTAGAGTCACACAGGCGGGCAGTGGTGGTGCGCGTAGGTCTTCTCAGGGCCTCGGAAAGGACTGGCATTTTATAAGATTTTCAATCTCATGTTCTCAAGCACTGCCCCTATTCCCTCCATCCCAATCCATAGGTCTCCCTCTCCCCTCAAAAAGCGGTCTTGGGTTCTGGTCTTGTTGTGTTACTTTCTCACCTACGCATTAGATCGGGGGTCCCCAACCCCTGGGCCGTGGACCAGTACCAGTCTGTGGCCTGTTAGGAACCGGGCTGCACAGCAGGAGGTGAGCAAGCAAAGCGTCATCTGTATTTGCAGCTGCTCCCCAGTGCATCACTGCCTCAGCTCCACCTCAGATCATCAGGCTTTAGATTCTCATAGGAGCAGTGGTCCCTGGTGCCAAAAATGTTGGGGACCACTGCCTTAGATGATGTCTTGATGTAACCTTAATGTCTGAAGTGTAAAATGGCTGAAGGTAGATATAAGTGCTAGGTGCTAGGCCCAGTTCTGATAAGCACTCTGCATGGACGGACAGTTTCACCTGGCTTCCTGATAGTCTGTGAAGCAGGTGCAGTTGCCCCCGGCCCCCATTTTGTAGTGAGGCGTCTGAAGTTTAGTAATGCTAAATAATTCGTTCAGCAAATTATGTTTACCAGCTGGCTATGGTCATATCACACTGGTTGAGCAGCTTTGCCCTCAGACACTTATGCCATTGTCCCTCACGCCCTTGTTAGTAGTAAATCTGTGGACACTCCCGTCTTTCTCATAAACGCCTTCCCTGCAGAGGTGTCACTGGGGAGCACTGTGACTTTAGACTCCCCTGAAGTTGCCTGTCTCCAGTCCTGTTTCCTGCTCCTCTGGCCTTTCTCCATCTCTGTCCTGAGTTCGTTTCCTCTTCTAATTCTCAAATATTACTGACCACCACCCCCCCATCCCCATTTCTCTCTGAGTGGCTCTGTCCCCACCCATGGCTTTAGCTGCCACTGAGCCATCCTTTCTTGTCATGAACGTCCAGTCTGAGCTCAATTTACCCGAGACAGAAAACCAGGAGTCATTCCTGGTCCGTCCTTCTTCCTTATTCCTTAGGTCCCATTGGAGATCAGGTTGACTCTCCATCTCTCGCCACTTTGTACCTTTTCATCTGTGCCTCTTTGCCTCTAACTTACCTTAGACCTTCACAAGTTCTAAGTTTATTTGGTAGTCTTTTCATGTTCTGCTGGAGTTTTTGCATTTATTTGTAAGCATACTGAAGCATTATGCTAAGTACAGGTACCGTAGTGTTGACAAAATACATATGGTCCCTGCCTCCCAGAGTCAACCATTAGTGAGGAAGATGGACATCAAATGATACCATAGTGACCACTATAAGAGTTTGCTATTATTATTTACCTGGAGCTGTTCTAAGTGCTTTCATATATGAACTTGTTTAATTCTCACAGCAGCCCTATGATATAGATAATTTTTATTCTACCCATTTTTCGGATGAGGAAACTGAGGCACCTTCCCCAAGGCTGCTCAGCTTCTGCGTGCAGAGCTGAGATTCCGACCCAGGTTTTCAGGCCCAAGAGGCTGTGTCCTTTTCTGTTCCTGTGCTCCTTGCTGTGCTCTTTGAAGACATAATTACAAGTACAGAGGTCATCAAGCAAAGGAGAGTTAAAAGGAGCTATACGTGTATTCGTTTGTGGAGAGTGCTATGAAAGTATTGGGGAGGGGATAATAAAGATGGGAATTTAGAGAATTCTGTTCAGAGAGGAAGATACTCAGTCTGAAACCCAAGTCTGAAAAAAATAAACATGCCGTTCCAGGCAGAGGGATAAGCATGTGCAAAGTCCCTGAGGCAAGAGAGAAAACTTGGTAGAAGTAGGGAAGGAGGAAGACCAGTGTGCCGTCAGGGTAGAGAAGATGGGGGAAGAGCAGTGATTGGCAGGTGGTGAGATGCAGGGGTGGGCAGGGGACTAAACAAGGGAGAGCCATGGTTGGGATTTGGGACAATACCGTGAAGTCTGATTGAAGTTAAGTTTACAGTTTCATCTTCCTCCACTTCATTCCCCGTGCTACTGTGTTCCAAGACAAAAATCTGATTATTACTCTCCTCTTACTTCAGTTCCAAGAAGCTACTTTCTCCATGTGCAGAAAATGCTTATCGAATTGGCACTCTTTGCTGGGAAAGTGCACAGTAAGATTGAGAAGCAGAAATGGGGATTCTAAGTTGTTGGTATTTTAAATTGTTCTTTCATTAATGGAGAAATTGATGTTTGTGCTTTTATGTGAAAGAACTCAGAGTATATCGGTAGCTTTGCTTTTTTGAATGGAGACCAATGGACCACCTTCTGTCAAGTTCCACTCTATAGTAAATATTTACAAATGCATTTTAGTACATCTAAGAGTTTATATGTTTTTAAATGCGTAACTCTTACTATTGGGATGATTTACCTTATTTGTGGACTTCTGAACGAATGCATTGCAATTCGTTTCTGATGTTTGAGAAACAAATTGATCTTTTTCAACTGCCATGTTGTCTGGAAATTATTTCCAAGTAAGAAGTTCTGCTTTTGTTCCTCAGTCCAGAAAAATACTCAGTATGTCCTGGTGTTTGATGCATTTGTCATTGTGATTTGCTTGGCATCTCTTATTCTGTGCACAAGATCCATCGTTCTTGCTCTAAGTTTACGAAAGGTAAGTATGTGTTTGAATTTTCTCCCTCCCCTCTTGGCCTCCGCCCTCAATTTGTTCAAACAGTGGACGCTGATGTTGGGTCATCCTGCCCTTTCTAGAGCCCTTGACTAAATTAGAGTCCTTTGAGTGATTGCCCCCCTACAAGGCATTAATCAATCTGAGGTGTGTAGGGTGAGTAAAAGCCCCTTGCATGTCAGGTGAGATCAGATAATTATCCTGCTTTAAAACTGAACTAATAAGCACAGGTACACAATGGTGAACTCTCAAGCTTTTGAATGTTTCCAGAATAAATGAAACCCTTTTAAATTCAGGAGTGATCTTAAATATAGAATAATAGCATGTGTGGGTTTTATCCTTTGTCTTCAAATCAGAGTTCATTTTGACAGGGAGGCATGGTAAATGGGTTATAATGAAGTGTAGAATACTTTAAAATTCTCCTCTGAGTTTCATTTTACCTTTTTTTACTCTCAGGACTCTGGTGAATGTATATTCCAGCTCCCCGCAAGCCTCACTCTGGTTTGTGGCATGTGTGTAAATGCAGGCTGGGGTCAGGTGCTCAAAGTCATCAGAATACCGTTCGTGGAGCAAGGATATAGTCTATATTCTACTTTTCTTATTCTTGACATTTGTCAACTTATTTTGTAAATACCTGCTTCTCTTACCAACCCCCACCCCCACCCAAATCACTTGATACTCTGATCCAAGGTCAGGGTTCTGGTTCTGCCAAGACGGTGGGGGCATTGGGAGCACAAACTTTGGAGCTGGTATACCTGCACTCAAATCCTGGCTTAGCTTCTCCATGCCTCACTTTCCTCCTCTGGAAGATAGGGCTGATAGTGCCCGGTTCATAGGGTGTTGTCTGGTTGAGTGAGTTAATGACACATGAAGTAGTTGGAATGTACTATGTACTAGCTCTTATGACAAGAGTCTATTGGAGTTAGAGCATACGCATTTAATGTTTGAGTTCATTTGGCAGGCACTTGGATGCTTACTTCTAGCTGGGATAAATTAGGGGGGAAAGTGTGGGCCATAATTTCCAGCCTTGAAGTGGGTATATCTAATCGGAAAAGGTAATACCATATCATTTTACAGGCGAGAGCACTTTTTGCATTTGTCTTCTCCTTCAAGAGGGCAGTGTGGTTTGTAAGAAATGCTTTTTAAAATGTTTGCTGCAGAGATTTCTAAATTTTTTCCTGGAGAAGTACAAGCGACGTGTGTGTAATGCCGACCAATGGGAGTTCATCAATGGATGGTATGTCCTGGTGATTATCAGCGACCTAATGACAATAATTGGATCCATATTAAAAATGGAAATTAAAGTAAAGGTGAGTGGCAACTTATTTTAAATCTGTTGTTCTTTCTGTCCTTCTGGATGATCCTACATACTTTAAGATATAAAATCCTGTGGAGACTGCTTTGATTCTCATGTTTCCCCTTTTCTCACACCCATAAAATTGAAGCTTCCTCTGACCTGATTCCTCATGAAGGAAAAATAAGGAAGCTGATATTCTTGGGAGATGATATTCGTTATAAATATCCCCAGGAAACCTGGTAGCGTTTTCAGAATAGAAACTGAGGTTTGAGAAGATTGGTTGTTTCAGTGGGGGTTTTTTTTTTTAAAGTTGCAAAAGGAGCAGCTGACCCATGAACCAAGCATGTCAAGAGCCAGTGGTGACCGTCCATGACCAGTGGGTGCTCTGATGAAGGGGGTGAGGGCAGCAATATTTGAGTGTCTACTAGGTGCCTGACAGTATGTATAACTTAGTTGATGTAATCGCATGACAAAGTCTTGACTCCTTCACCCAGCTGTCCTCCCCTCCATGGGATGCTGTCAGCCAGGAAATCTTACCAACTTTACCTCCAGACACTAAAGCGCCTACCTCGTGTCTGTCCCGCCTCCCTCAGGCTTCCTCCAGGTCGACTTCCTTTCTGGCCTGGACGATTGCAACAGCTTCCTCATTGCTTGTCCTGCGCTCAGCCTTCTACCCCTCAGCTCTATTCACCATTCACACAGATGTCAGGGGAATGTTTCTGGAAATATCTATCTTGCCATTATAATCCTTTCTGCCTGACAAGACCCCCATTGGGTGAAGTGGCCTCCGGGGTCCTCGTCATTTAGCTCTGCCTTCCTCTCCAAGAGTAGCTCACACTGACCCATGGTACTGCTCTTCTGCGACCTCTTGCCAGCTCTCAGCATTGGGCCTTTGTTCCACCTTTGTCTGCAGAGCTCTTGCCCAGCTGTCCTCCAGGCCCAGCTCCGTTCTGGGGTCACACCCATGGGAAGGCCTTTGTGATCAGCCGGGCATAGTGTCTCATTGCACTTAGCATGTTATATCAGAATCGTGTTTGTCTCCTCCATTAGATCTAGAAACCCTTGAGAGGAGGAACTGTGTTAGCAAATCATGTTTGAGCTTTCTTTCCAAAGTAGCCTAATGGTGTTATTTCATATTTAACAAACACCATTTGTTTATATTCTTTTATGCCTAGGTCAGCGGTAAATGCATTTTCTATTTCAGGATATTATTTGAACAAAAAATCAGTTCAACCAATTGAAATACCAAAAGGAAATGAGGGACCCGTTTGGAACTGTGCTTTCTATTATTTTCTTTTACAGTTTAAAAATTCTTAGTGTCACCTATAGAGGCAGGCATTCCATCTTTCCCCAACCAACTTAAAGTGAGGCTAATAAGCTGAATGGAGGAGAATATTTGGCTCATATGTCTGTTTTTTCATTCCTTAGAATCTCACAAATTACGATCTGTGCAGCATTTTGCTTGGAACATCTACTCTCTTCGTCTGGGTTGGAGTTATCAGATACCTGGGTTACTTCCAAAAATATAATGTAAGGATGTGGCATTGGGTGGTGCCACTGGGATTGAGATTCATTTCTTCTTTGGGTTCTAGTAAGCTCCTTTTTAATTCCCCCCATTCTGTTATCTTTTTTCAGGTGCTCATTTTAACAATGCAAGCCTCACTGCCAAAAGTTCTTCGCTTCTGTGCCTGCGCTGGAATGATCTATCTGGGTTACACCTTCTGTGGCTGGATCGTCTTAGGACCCTACCATAACAAGGTGTGTAGCGCTGATTCTTCCTTCTGCGAATCAGGCTCTCGAGACCATTAAAAGTGGGTTTCCAGTACTAACCGTCTCCCCTTGCTGTCAGTAAGCCCGTACATATCTTCGCATCAGTTTTCTTTTCCTTTTCAGGATATTGAAACTACTGCAAGAGACTAGAGAGCACATTTCACAGTTGTGTGGACTGGCTCACGGGGTCACATGTTAACCCAGTTGATCATCAAAAAACAAATGTTTGGACACGAGATCACTATAATAAAAGTGAAAATTAAATGAGGAAAATTATTACACAATCTTTCTAACTTAAAGTATTAGGGCTTTCATCCAAATTAACTGAAGAGAGTAAAGGCGGACAAGAACACCTGGGATGGTCCATATTCGGTTTATGATTAAAACGATAACACATCTTGCTTGTCTTTGCAGGTGGTTTTGATGACAGCATCATCTTTATGCCTTATTAAAGATCGGTATCTGAATTCTAAATTATTACTGGGCTTCAGTCAGCATCATAATCGCAGAGACATCAAAGTTATGCTCAGGTGTTCTTGTTTTAAAATGATAACTTTGATTGGTAGAAACATCAGGAAATAAAATTAGATGGGCCTTGTTTTCAAACCGAAAAATGTAAAAGGAGTTGTTGTACCTTGTAGTTTTTTCTTCCTTGGGCCTCTGGCAGTTGGGACCATGGAAACAACAAAAATAAAAATAACAGTGGCCAACACTGTATGCTTTGAGTGTTAGGCACTGTGCCAAGCGTTTCTGTCTCTCTCTTGCTTAATCTCCACGACAGCCCAAGGTACTGTTATCTTGGCTTAGGTGCTTTGCAAGAAAAGAGGCAAAAATGCAGAGGATTACACTGAAACTTGTATAACAGCTCAGCCTTAAGTTTTGACCTTGATAGTTGTGTTAAGCAAAACGTGTGATCAGATCTGATTTATCAACTGTTCACAGAAGATGAGCAATCCACAAAGCTCAAACTTTCTATGTTGTCTCACTGAAATATATCCTGGTATTCTGGCATACACCCAAGCTTTCTCCTCTTTAAGTGTTACATTTAGTATGTCCAAAGAGAACTATTATTTTTTTGTCTGAGAAACCGTATAGTTAACAAAGTGACAAACTCTGAATTAATAGTAAATCTTGATAATCTTATTGGTCTTCCAATTCCCTGCCACTGCCTTAAAGGTGACTCATAAGTAAAAATTGTTCTTTGATATAATCTCTCTGATGTGCAGAACTTATTGTCTTTGTGCCCAGGAAAATTTACATTTTTCTTCTTTACTTGCCTCATGCTCTGAATGCTTTCCAAATTTTGTCACTAGAGGGCAGTGTTGCACTGTGTACAATAAATACTGAGTCAGGATTTCGGCTTTAATTCACTAGCTCTAAGGCCTCAAGACAAGAGGTCCTATCTCCTTTGCCCTACATCTCCCCTACACCATTATTATTCTTGAAGGTGCTCAGATAATGTTGCTTGAATTTAACTAATATAGCTACCATTCTTGACTGCTATATGCTAGATAGATAAGGTGTCCAAGTTCTGTAACTCTCTTGCTACGTTAACCTTCCCAGTAGCTCTGTGAGGAAATACCATCTTTTCACAGAAAACAGAGATCTTAATGTGTTAGATAATTTTCCTGAAGCTGCACAGCTAGTAAATGGCAAAGATAGGATTCACACCCAGGTCCTCCTGACCCTAATCAATACGCATGCTTTGACTAATACTCTGTCGGGCTTTTCTTGGTATTATCTAAAACAGGCCATTACAAAAGAGCATTTAGTTTGACCCAAGAAGAGATCAACTATGACAGGAAAACCTCATAATCAGTCTTATTTCTTTCAGTCTGTGTCAGGGTTATCTTGTGGAAAATGATGTTATTTGCTTTGTGAATCTGACTCCATTTTCATACGTTCAATTCTGACCTTTCAAAGGATTCAGGTGAGGATGAGATGCTCTGGTCCAATACAAATATAGCAAGAGCTACAAATGAGAGCCACATGTGTATTTTAAAATTTTCTAGTAGCCATATTAAAAAATAATAATAAAACAGGTAAAATGGATTTAAATTATACATTTATTTAACCCAACGTATCTAAAATATTACTTTAGCATGTACTTAATATAAAATATTGAGGTATTTTACATTCTTTTTTTTTTTTTTTTGGTACTACATTTTGAAATCTGGTATATGCTTTATACTGATAGCACCTCTCCGTTTGGACTAGCTATACATCAAGTGCTCAACAGTCGCATGTGGCTAGCGGCTGCTCTAAATGGATGGCGTACCTCTCGCCTTGTGTCTCTAACTTAATGTCAACCTTCCGTTTATCCCCCAGAATAGCAGAGAGATAAGGGCTGTCTCCAGAACATTCTAGCAGATCTGTTTATGGATCTGTCTCCCATCTGTAGCCAGGCTGACAAACTGGGGAAATGCATAGGTGAATTAATGCAGTGAATGCACTAGTCAGTGGAAGGAGAAAACCTTTGGTCTAGTTCAGGACTTTTGTGCTTTTCTTTTCCGTATTGCTTCTTCTTCGAATCTGAAGTTAGAAATATTTCCTGCTCCCCTGTACCCCTCCTCCAAATTAACCCGCACTGTCAAAAATTTCAGGTTCTGCTAATTGGTATCTGTTGAATCAGAAGATCTTCAATATTACCTGAAGCATTCAAAATCTGGTCAGCACAGAAAGCATTTTCTAGGATCTAGAGTCACCCTTGGGTATAGAAGCTAACTCTTTCTTTAAACAAACAAACAAACCAACCACTCTAAAGAGGAGATATCAGGAAAACTAGTTTTACTTTGCTGTCTGATTGGCAGCAAGAGTCCCACGTTTAGCTTCCTGTTTTCCTGGTAGACATTGGATTTCAATGGTTCAGCTGAGAGGGAGTAAAGATACAAGTGTCCTGCCAATGCTGATTTCAGCACTAACGGACTTTGGCACAGCACCTTTCCAAAATGTCTGGGCACAGAGGGCTAAAGGCTGTTGATGTTTAATAATTCAAGATGTGGTTTGGAAGAACGTTAATATGGCTTTTACGTTTCCAGAAGACATTTTTGCTGTGAGGAATAAATCGTAGTCTTGCATCGTCCCCATATTACCAATGAGAAGACGAAGGCCTTGAAAAATCCTTGGACTTCGCTAATGTCATGGATAAAAATTTGGCAGAACCCGCATTACATTTTCATGCTTTTGAGGCCTCTAGTTTTAGCCAAGCACCTCTCTTATTCAAAAGAACTGTTAGCCAGGTAATACATTTTACCTGAATGTTGCACGAAGTTCTTAGCACCAGCCCTTGAAGCAAATGGTTACGTCATTCTCTGACATAAACATTGCAGGCTGTGTTTGCATTCAAATAAAAGTTCTTTCTGGCTCAATCGCAAAATTACCACTCACTTGTGGAACAAATGCTTGGGTTCTCACTGTGGTCCTATATAACCTATGGGGACTCTGTATGGAAATAATCATCTCATGTTTATTAAATGCTTACTGTGCACCAAGCATTGTCAGGTTCTGCTAGACTGAGTTCTCAGAGGGCGGTGACGATGTCTTATTGCTCTTTACAGTCCCCACGTCCAGCATGGTGCACAGAAAACAGTAGGGTTGAATGAACAAAAATCAGAGATGGTAGTGCTTGCTTCCAGGGGCTTAAAAGGTTCTAAGAACCAAAGCGACTCCCTAGAAACGCAGCCCTTCTGGACCTTAGGGCCTTATATCGTTACCTTGGGTGTGATTCATGTTTACTTCCACTGTGGATTTTGGCCACTGGAACTGACTCTGATTTATAGCCGCTTCTTATAGAACAAAATGACAGGGTATGTGCCAATCATTTACCTTATTAGGTCTCTGTTTTAACTTTTGAGATGAAAATAAATCTCACCTGCATAGAGGAGAGGACGGTAGAATGGTTGTGAATAGCATTGCTGTTGAGACAGGTATTATGTCTAGACCAATATTAAGTCACTGCACAGAAAACTAAGGAATGAATTAGGTATATACCGACCAACTGGCTGTTTGCAGTTCAGAAACCTGAAGCACAGATTGTTACGGGTTCTTGAAATTAAAGAAAGGAATTGGCCAGATTCCAAAAGAAACTATGAGAAATATGAATTATTGATAGCGCTGTTAGAGTTGTAATTGATATCCACAGAAACCAGCTTTAATTTCATTATTTGAAGGCTAGAGGTGCGGATGGAAAATACTTATGCTGAGAACTGCCTGTCTCACTGTTAAATAATCTTCATGTTGTTGTGATTTGCTTAACTGGACGTCCCCTCCAGGTCTCTATGAAGAGCAGCTTGAGTTCTTCAGAGGTGTCACTGATGCAGCAAAGGCGCGGGCATGGTCCCTGTTTGGGGTACATTTGTGTCCTCTGCCCTGGTTCAGACTTTACCCTGTGTATCTAGTCGTGGAGCAGAGAGGGTCAGACCTGGTGTTTCCTGTCTAGTTGGGGAACAGAGACGTATGTTCAAAACCAAGTAGAAGACTGACCAGTAGTTCATGATGTGGTTCTTACTGATACAGGATGGGGACAAGAGGTGCCAAGGCAGGCTGCCTTGAGGTAGACTTTGAAATAGCCTTTCAACGTTGGCTTAGTTAGACACAGAAGAAGAGGGTATGAGATAAAGAGAATAAACCCCATGAGAAAAAGATGGAAAAATAGGTCTGATATTATGGGAGGAGAAAAGCACAGGGAAAAGCTGACAATGGGGAGATGGAAGGAGGCCACATAAAAGAGGAATTAATCCCAGCCATCTGGGTATGGATTTTTCCTTTGCATTTAGACTTTCCATATTATTAAGCAAGAGATACGACCAGAAAGCTATCTTCTGTGAAGTTAGGTTTTACTGCAGCTTGGACTGGAGGGTGAAGAGGTTGGAGTGAAGACTTCCTTGGAGGTTTCGGTAATAATCCAGAGATAAGTGTTGACGTCAGTGTGGAGTAGAAAGACTGGATCAGAGAAACATCATAGGGGCAGACAGACCTTAGAAGACTGAAGAGAGGGAGAGATTAATTAATTCAACACATAGTTTTAAGTACTTGATTATTTTGAAGTAAATGTTTTTTTGGTAGGAGACTGAAGTAAGTCACTGACAGAAATAGGGAAATTTGGAAGGAAAGCCCATTTTCTGGGTTAAAGTGGTAGAAGGTTTTATTTTGTTGCATGTGAAGTAGTACCACAGCTTCCAAACAGAGCTGTCCATAGACATTCATCAGGGACTTGGCTGTCCCCAAAGCCACACTGACTTAACGGACATATGGCCCCCAGTGCTAAGAACAGCATTTGGTTCAAAACTCTGTAGTAACTTGTTTCTATGTTTCTGAAAACCATATTATCTTTTGCCTATTAGGTCATTATTTTTCCTTAGGTAGAAGCTTTTTACATTAATCTAATGTTAACCCTCGTGCCTTAGAGATATTAGTTTGTTAAGCACCTGCTGTTTGTTTTCATTCAACGTGGCAGGAGTATGTCAGCCACGTAAGCAGGATGGCTGCTGCGGGATTCCAGCGGTATTCTACGTGATGTCGACATTTCTACCTGACACATCAAACCCACCTTGTCTAACACTGAGTTTGTCAGTAGTCCCTTCCCTCCCAGACTTATTTCCTCTTCAGTTTCCTCCTTGGACTCCTTGTAAACCTAGACTCCTTGCAAACCTGGACTCCTGCAGTCAGTCACCTCTCCAGGTAGCCCTGCCTCTTGGCTTCGCCCAGTGTAGGAGATCTTCCACGTGCTGTGGTTGTCCTTTAGAAACCGATCAGAACATGTCACTCTTCTGGCAGATGTTTTTTACTAACTCGCAGTTATGGCCTCTATCAGTTTGAAGTCTGTGGAGGACCAAACGAGGCACAGACATGCCTCTCCAGCCACTCCTTAGGCTCAGCACCGTATTTCCCCCGTATTCACTGAGCAAATCCTTCCCTTTCTCCTCTCACTGGTAAACTTTCCCACTTTCCCGTTTCTGACAGTCTTTAGTTTTTAACGTGCTGAAATCACTAAGACATGTGGTTGGGAAGGCTACAGGGAAACCACTCATTTAGCAACATTTTCTTGAGCCTATACTACTTCTCGGGAACCTCCACCTTTGTTGGTGGTGAAACCCAATTGCTACAGTCCTATCAGAAAGCGGTTTGGCAGATTGTAGCCTCAGAAATGTTCTTCGCTTAGACCCAATGACGGGAAAGAACATTATGCTTAGAAATGTTCCTTATGTAGTTCTTTATTAAAGCAAACATTATTGGGATGTCCAATGACAGAGAAATAGTTAAAATTGACATTTCCAAGGAATGGTCTATTAGATTTAACAAATGCTCTCTAAATGTGAGTAACGTAAGACAATGTTCAGGAGGAAAAGAATCAGATTCTAAAATTGTTAGATGCTATGACTACATATATATAAAAAACTGAGGGAAACGTCAAGAGATTGTCTTTGGGAGTGTGGAGGAAGTTTTGAATAATGTTTTCCTACTTGTATTCTAGCCATCCTGAAATGAATGCTGCTCATAATAATTATGACAACAGCTTTAACAGAACAAGCTAACTAAATACTTCTCCGCTTTTCTGGATAACATGTCTCAAAAACTAATTTTGCTTTCCCCTTTTCAGTTTGTAGCTCTGAATACAGTTTCCGAGTGTTTGTTTTCTCTGGTCAACGGTGATGATATGTTTGCAACCTTTGCTCAAATCCAGCAGAAGAGCGTCTTGGTGTGGCTGTTCAGTTGCCTATATTTATATTCCTTCATCGGTCTTTTTACATATATGATTCTCAGCCTTTTCATTGCACTTATTACAGATTCTTATGACACCATTAAGGTAAGTAATTATCAATATTTCCTGCCCCCCTTCCCCCAAAAAACCCCCTGCAAACTCCGTATAGATTGGAACATGGGAAAATACTAGATAGTTTTCTCTGGCCCACGAAGTGACCGTCTTCCATCAAAATAGAGGAGATAACTTACCAGACAGACTTCACGTTGGCAAAGAGGGGAAGGAGAGGTCCTGTCTGGTCTCACATAAGCATTGAGACTTCAGACTTTCGGCTAGTTCCTTCACTGCTTTTGTTAGCATGCCCCTCCCCCCTGCCTCACCCTGGCTTTCTCTTTGGCGTTTCCCCTCGGATTGTTCTCTGTTCCATAGTAGCCCTGGCTTGGTCTTCTGGGACCAATGGACTGATTCGTCATTGTTAATATTGGTTCTTGGATCGGAGCTAGCAATGTAGGAGTATTATTTTAGCAAAGGTGGATTTGGATTGTTGACAAAGGGAGCAATTTCTCATGCTCTGTAAGTAAGGTAACAACACTGTGTATTTTTTAAAGAAATATCAGCAGAATGGGTTTCCTGAAACGGATCTTCAAGAATTCCTGAAGGAATGTAGCAGCAGAGAAGAGAATCAGAGAGCGTCCTCAGACTTCCTGTCCTGCGTCTGCTGCCTGAGGAGGTCAGTATGGTGTGTAATCAGGCCCCTGTGCTCCTGAGACGAGCCACCCTGCTGTCTTAACAAACAGCCCTTCCAAGGCGAACACTATACACAGAAATCAGCTTATCGTGGGAGAGAATTCATCTTTCATTGCTGTCCTCCCACTGGAATTGCCTTGAGAAACGAATTCTTATAAAACGGTAGAAAGCGTCATGGCATGGTTGAACTCTCCTGGGCATATTATGAGACCGTTATGAGAAGGCATGAAGTATGTCCCTAAAGTCAAGAGAGGTGAACTATTTAAGTGGCCAAAGGAAGAAGTCAACGCTCTTATTTTTACAGGTAGAGCTCTCGGAATGGCAAAGGTGTCTTTCTTTTTCACAGTGTATGGTACCAATAACCACTTATTTAGCAGAGCAGGAAACCTGCTAGAGAGGAGGCCATACGTGTCTTTTGGTTGGAAACGCACGTTGGTAGCTCTTCATCGGTAAACCGTGCTTTGCTTGCTGTCCATCAGGACACCTGAGAAAACAGTCCAGACCTCAGTGGCAAAGGTTTCGCATGGTGATTTGGGGACTAGAATGGAGATCAGAGGAGGATGGTTTTCTTAATTGTACCCATGTCCGTCTTCATCTCTAGTCGGGGGTGGATGTTGTTAACTCACAGTATTCCCTACCCACGTGTTTTTGCGAAGGAATCTCTAAACCAGATTTCTGAAGGAAGATGCGGGGACATAATTGCTGCTTAAAACCACAGGATGTATTTCCTGTTAATCAATTCATACCGCACCTTGGGATTTAAAATGATATGAATGAAGCATTTCCAAAGAATGTCTGGTAAATATGAAATGAGGTCTTCTGAGAAGAGTTAAGTTTTTAAAATCACATTTTATCCTCTCAAGGCATTAAATTGTTGCCATGGAAGCTGAGATAAAAGGAAATTAATTTTCTTAATAGGCAGCTGCTTCCTAAAGAGGCACCTTGTATTAGGAAAGTCTCTCAAACTTGCTTTTCTAATATGTAGTTAACTGTGAAGAAAAAAGCCATCTTAGAATATAGTTGTGAATTCTGGAAAGTAACTGGTAGGTTTTTCTTGTTTGAGTTTTGATTAGTACTGCAAAAAGCCCTAGGGAGCTTGTTGAATGTTTTCTTGTGCAGGCATATGAAATAAGTAAAAGATTTAAGGGGTAGATTCGAAGATTAATTGATAAGATTGGGTCTGAGTGATAGGGAGCAATATCAGCAGACAGTTTGCCCAAGATGCCTGGTACAAAGAAGGGTCATACGCACCTTTAACGAAATAATTAAACGGAAGAGCAGAGTCCACCAAAGGCAATCAACAGAAAAAGTAGGATGTTGAAAGTTTTGAAAAAAGAAAATATCAATAATAAAAACAGACATGGCTGTTACCAAAGGTGGTCCTGAGTAAAGTCAGTTGGAATAGTTTTAGCTGAATAATCAGATCGAAGCCTAGATCCAGAGGATGGTTTGATGGCCCCTGCAGAGATTAAGCGAAGATCTTTGGGTCTGATGAAGGAAATAGATTGCACTGGAGCCTTGAGAAGTGATTGATGGCTTTGAGGCCATGAAAAATTAAGTACACCCGGATGTGTTTAAAGGCTAGGGGCCAAAGAATAGAATAAAATTGAGGAAGACTATGAATGGAGAATAATTATTGGGAAAGATCTCACTGATGGAACCTGGGGAAGTAGTAAGGGCATTGCAAATACTGGTGTCTGCGGCCCCTCTCCAGTGCCCATGACAGACAGCCCCAATTTCCATAGCTCTGCCACCTGCAGAGTGCAGACGGGTTCACTGTTTTTCAACCAAGCAGTTCAACAAACACCAGCACCGTGAACTGTTGACCAAGCCTCTAATCGGGCCATCAGAACACATGGGTTTTCATTCCGGACCCTGCTAGTTACTGAAATGCGTCCCAGGTCCTCTGCTAAACCTCTTGGCTCCTCTACTGTCATCAGGGTGGAACAGAGGACCTCTGACACCTCTTCCAGTTCTAGTGCGGTGTGGCGCTTCAGAGAGATATGTTTGATTGAACAGATGCAGAGTTTATCTTTCCCCTTCTGTACTGCAGCTAAGGAGGAAAAATCTGCTCTTCTAGTCACTGAGAAGGCTTTGTCAGTGAAGGCAGATGGAGGGTCTCAAGAGGTGGACAGCTCCTCAAAGTTGCCAAAAGCATGTACCCAAACCAAAAATAATGTAAAATGCTATTCTTAATTTTTCTTCTTTTTACATGTTGCGCTTAGCATGTTGATAACCCACATATGCTTAGAATATAGAGTATTCCTGTTCCTGCTCAAAGATTTTTGAGTCGTTCTTTTCTCTTTTCCCCTCCCCCTTTCTGTTGCAGGAGAGGAAGTGATGACCACTTGATACTTACTAACTAAAGTCCTCTGCTAAAGATAATCAAGGATCAGGACTCCTTATCCAGCAACATTGTAGAGGAACCCCAAATGACTTGGACCAGCATGTCCAAAATACTGATGTTTAATGTGGAGTGGGAAAGAGCACTGACTGTCAGCTGGCTGACTGAAGTTCCAAAGTTCCTTTTTATAAACTTGATGACACATAGACCACAGTCAACTACTGGGCATTAGTGCAATAGAGCAGTGATAACGAAATTCTCTATTAGCCTTTTAATTTATGGTCTGACAATGTCAGGATGGAAAACAATCACATTTCAGAGTGTGCAAAACAATGGTGTTCAAAGCCACACATTTAAAGATGTGCGTTTATCATCAAATAAGGGTTTGTTTAAAAAATGATTCTTGGATTAGAAGGCATTTGTTAATTTATGGTCTGCACAGAGATGAAGTTGGTTGCAATACCAATTCGAGACTCAAGCTGGAGAACTCTTAAGCCATTTAAAGATGACATTTAAATCAACAAGAAGACCTCTTGCAGTGGATATTTCTTGGCCTACTTTCCTGTGGTTTTTCTTCAGCATGCTATGAGGCGAGATGACCCTTGACATAGTCAGTGGGATAAATAGAAAACACCTTGTTTTGTTACTTGTGCTAATTGGTGATTGTACGCACGTAGCAGAGGTGACCCATTTTAACAAACAGCCTCCACTATGATGGTGATTTATCCTTGTCAAGCAAGAAAAGATGATATTTTTTACCTAAATAAATTTATTTTTATCATAACATGTGAAACGAATACTATTTTTAAAATGTAGTATCTTAACATCTACCTAGTGAAAAATTTGTGTCACATTTCTATCAACTCTCTAGTCTCCCAAAGGGATTTCTCACTTTCTTAAAAGCAGTGAAGGAGATATGGGGCTAGTATATAGAAGTTATTCAATAAATATTTATGATAATGACTTCGAAGATAAAGATTACTTCATGCATAAATTTATTTCATACTTGAGCTATCTAAGGGGTCAACTATTTTGAATTTATTGGTGAAGAGGAGAATTTGAATTAAGCAGGACCCTCGTCCCAGGGCTCGCTCCCTTTTTCCCCTGCCCACCCCCCGCCCCCCTGCAGCTCCTACCAGATTTTCCATCTCATGCCCCTTCCTTTCTCCTTGTCACTATACTTTCTTCACATCCCTACACTAAGCCTAGTCTGGGAAAATCATTCAGTTAATACTATTAAAGTTTATAAGTGAATGATTCCTATCTACACACAGAATACTTTGCTAAAATTATCTTTTTAACGAACTTATTTTCTTACCAAAAAATGTCAAGAGTTATATTTGACTTTTAAGCTAATGACCATTTAACTGGTGATTCTGGGGTCAGTTGCATGACTCCAGAATCAGGTATGCAATTAGGTCACTTATTCACTTCTGAGCATATCCCTAATACTTGATTTGTCTCTGACCAGAATCGCTATTAAAGCCTTTAGGGAAATCTGCAGCTGCGACTGCCATTTGAATAGAAGATTAATGATGGTCTTCCGCGCTCATGTTTTTCTTTTATTGGCTTTCATGTTTCCTTTCATTTCTTTTCCCTCCAGCTGGACGGAACATTTTCAGCAAGAAAAATCTTTTTTTGAGGTTACCCTCTATCTGTGGGAACATCGTTTCCTCTCTTTTTAATGATTTTAAACAATCATCACTTGACCAACTGTATTATCTATTCAGATTTTATTGAACAATGTTGTTCTTACAACTCTGCTCATAGACACATCTGGGACAAATCGTTTTCTCTCCTACCCTAAACCTCTATTTGGAGAGTTCACCGTGAAAGTTGAGACACGTTCCTTCTGCCTACTGGTTTCATTCTGGGATCTCCAGTGCTTGTAAGTGTACCTCCTTGTCTGGCAGTGACACCTTTAAAGCCAGATGTAATATCCTTAAGATCATTGACTTGGGGTGGTAGAAAAGAACCTGGGCATGTGATCCATCTAGAAGGACTCGAGTTAAAAATCTCACTTTACCCTGTAGCTTTGCAGCACCTGGGAAAGTTACTTTCTCCTTCGAAGTGGTGATGATAAACCTCAACAAGCTGTGCGACAGGCATTTAAGTCAGATAGATGATGCAAAGCCTGGCATTAAATTGAAACCTGAGCTGTTCTTTCCTTCTGACTTTCTGCCTTCTTAGTACGTAGGCTCCACGGGATCAGGGAAGGAATAGCGAAGCTGTTAAGACATTTAATTTGCAACTCCTGTCTTCCTTCTGTTATCTGAATCTCCTTGTACAGGTCACTCTGGGCCTTGATTTCCTCATCTGTGAAATGAGGATCGTGAGGATTAAATGTAAAAACATAAAATTCATAGAACAGTGCATGAATCGCAACACTCGATATTAGATCTTCAAAAAGCTTTACTCACACGGTCTACAAATATACAGGTCTGTTCACCTGGGCCAGGCAGGAACATCTCTATTTTGTAGTGAGCTCACCACACACTTTTGGTGGACTTTGTTCCAGTTAGGACTTTAAGTGCGCAAATGTCCTACATCCAGCCCTGTCCCGGAAGCAATAATCAACTTAGCTGGCAGAAGCTCATATTCGTTGTGGAGGAGTGGCATAGACAAGAACAGCCATTAGGGCCAAAGCCATCAGTCCTGATGGGACGGTTAAGGTCCCCAGGGTGCACAAGCTGTCACGAACCTCAGTCTTTCACCCTGGGCAAGACCCTCCATCCTCTACTGGGAGCCCACTGCCTTAACCAAATTTGTCAGAATGTGTGAAGTACACGTCTGCCCATTCCTAATCCGAGGTAGCAAATACAAGAGGATGAGAGAGAATATTCAGGCAAAGCTCTTCATGAGATTCCAGACACCACTCTCCAACCCCACTGAGGGCCAGTATCTTAGCAACAGTAGGAGGGATGCCCGACCCAGGGGTGGCCTAGGCTCAGAATCTCAGGTTTAGGTAAAGCACAGCAGCTCACTCTTTTGAACTAGGGCCAAATAGCCAGTCATCTTCTAGTACCTGAGGGCCTCCCTATAAAGGTAGCCTAGCACTGTCATTGAAGTTCAGGGGTCCTTAGACCCATTGTGCAATTATGTCCAATGAGCTGATACTATTGTCTTGACCACAGATTGCTTCCACCAATATAAAGAGCTGTGATACTCAAAGATATGATTCCAGATGTCTGAACAATTCACTGTGGCCACCACTTAGTCCAGTAGCATTAGATGACTAGACTCCATTTTACTACTAATTGATTTTGCCTTTATTTTTCATATAATTTGAGCAAATTTAACTTTGCTACTCCTGACTCGAAGGTGGAACATCTCAACCACAGTATCCCAGTGATGCTGAGTCTTTTTCTACGAAACATCTAGAATTTCACACTACTTGTAAAACATGCATGAAGTAGCTCTTGTGTGACAGGGTGACTGAGGACCTCACACAGGGAACTTTAGCATAGCATTGAGATCTCAGGCTTTATGGGAGGGACAGTGAACAACAGGTATGGGGATAGGAAACCACCCATCTGACACATGCTGAAGGCCTCTGCTTTTTTTTTTCCACTTGAGATATTTTAGGCTCTCGGTATTGATAATACATTGGGCCTGCTTTGTGGCTTTGTGACTTGTGCATTCCCAAAGGACTCACACTTGATTTAATGCTCTGCCATCACAGTCTTGTGATGTTTAATAGTTTTTGTATAAGGGGTTTTACAAGTTACGAAGCAAATACTGAAAAGACTGTATAACTCAGTGATTAAAGCATGGCCTTTTACAAAAAGGCTAGGAAGTCAGTATTGTACTTTTTCTTGAAAACAATTTAAAAGTAATAAATGGGAAGAGTGAACCTGAGTAGGAATTGCTTTTTTAACAGTCTCTTTTCTCACAAATAAATGCTATGAAGCTGCTTATCTCACAAAGATGGAGATTCCCCATCCCCTTTTTAATTACAATTGATATTCAATATTATTTTATATTAGTCTCAGGTGAAAGATGGGGATTAAACTGTGGCTGGTGATATAGGTACACGTTGCCTCCATGTGTCACACACAAGCGGGTTAAAGGTCGGGCCGCTCACTTTTGCTCTCGTGCCCCTCCCCCCATTGATGAACAGCCTTGTTTTCTGGCTATTTAATGTTTTTCCCTCGACAGAGAGTCAGTTAAGGGTAGTTCGTCTGCTAAGCTCAAGCAGGCTTGCCCGGGTGCCACGTGACCCCCGACCTTGCTCGGCAGAGTCCTTCGGGACCTGCATCACCGCCTGGAAACTCCAGCACTCTCTCCAAGCTCTGTGCAGCCATTTGTTTTTAGTGTGTAGGGCGTATCTTTGAATGGGGACCTGTAGAAACGTTAAACATGCCGTGCGTTGGAGAAAATAACATGATGCCGGGAAGACTTTAAGATAAACCAAATCTCAAAGTAGACCACTCAAGTTGTTGGGGAAAACAATACAATCCATGGCTGTTCTAACACGGGTTCATTTGTAGCAAATGCTGCTGCAAACCAGTGGGTAAAAATAATAGCAAATGTTTCTGTTGCCATCTGTCTTTACCCAAGAACCAAGGAGCGAATGAGAAGCTAAGTGAGTTACATACGAACATTTGTTCACCACCCCCCTCATATAACAAGGACAGCAAAACTCTGACTTCTTAAAGACCCTTGGGAGCTGTTGGTTGTGGTGAATGGGAGAGACAATTTATTACCCTGATGTATGTTTCTCAGTTTCTAATGATACATAAATTATCCCATAAGCCATGATACATATGGTTTAAAGAGAATTTTAAATGAAAGCAATTTTTTTTTCTGCAACACTAATTGCCTAGCAGCAGTAAATTACTCATCCCCCGTTGCCTGTGGGCTGTGGTCATTACTCTCTCCTTGAGGTTGAGCGGATGTTCCCCAAGAGGAATGTTTGCTCTGACAAAGTGAATTTACACCCTCACTTGTGAGCCTGCCACGCTAGGTCTACAGAAGGCGAGAGAATTAATAATGACTCTCAGATCTAGCGCCATGCATTCATGCCATATGGCATGGGTTATCTATGACAGTGAATTGGGTCTTGGCTCTTGGTTGCTTTTGGGGAAAAAGTAGGATGTTCCTGCCTGCCTGAAGTACATATTAAGGCCTCTTGAGGAGTGTTGGAAGTGAGGCTTGAATAATACATTGTATCTGACCAGATGGCCAAGGAATGTGCATAGGGCTTTCTGGATAAAAGGGAATGGTATGGCAAAGTCTTGGACATCTAAGAGAAAACCCAGTCAGTTAAGACAACCATGTTTTGGGATGATCAGAATATAGGTTATATATTTAGGGAAATGATAGAAGCCTAGAAAAGTGACAAGAGAAGACCGCAAGGCCTGTGAATACTGTGGGAGAGCTTTAGACCTGGAAGCTACACCACCAGAAAAGGCAGAACTGCGAAGGATGGATTGGAGTGGAGTGAGATAAACAGAGAAATCAGTTACAAAGCTGCTTCAATCATTCAGAAAAAAAAAAAAAAAAGATCCTATAACTCTGTAATTAAACATAATAACAAGCACAATGAGAAATTTACCTGAAAACTGTCTCTAAGAAGATAGCAACTCTCACATACATGTTTTATTTGTCTGTACATATAATTTTTCTTTCTCAAAAGACTTTTCTGCTAAACACCTTGTCATTTTCTTGTAAGTTAATGCTTTTGGACTATGCACTTAGAAGAGAGGGTCTCTTTTATGAAATTTTGTTATCGAGAAATATATTTATTAGGATGAATAGGTTGAATGTGTATTTTTTTATCACATGAGTGTTTCTTCTTCCTACATATTTAAAAGAAGCTTATCCAAGACTTTGTGCTTCTGTATTATCCCTCCTCACCTACCCTCCACATACACACATTCTGAAGTACTCTGACCTTGGCAGGCCACAATTTATGTCTATAACGGTGGCAAGACTTGTGAGTGTAACCGCTAAAAATGTCAGCCTGACATCTGTCGTCTGAAGCTTACAGATCGCACAGAGACTTCATGCAGATTTCATCCTCCCTGCCCCCTACCCATGACCACCATCAACATTTGGGTGTGGGATCACAAAGGTTCAGAACCGAGTGTGGCCGCATGGGAAAGGAGGATGTTACAAGTAACTACATGGAGGTTCTGTGTCTTTATGTCTCCTTAACACTGGGGCAGTGTGTGGGGGCGTGTGGGGCGGTTAGGGATTAGGAGGCAGGGAGGTGAACTGATTGAGACACTCCGAGGAAGGATTGTGTTGTGCCTCCCTCTGCCCCCCAATGGCCTTGATATGGAGGATGGTAGTGAATATGGTCATATTAGAGAAACATTCCTGGGTCAAGGTAGACTGAAATGGGGGGACAGGGTGGAGAGGGTGGTATAGCTCCTGGCCCACAAATAAAGAAAACATGAAGTTGTACAAGTACCTGAGTGCATGGGAGCTGATCTGCCTATTTCCTTCCAGATCCCTGCAGAGAAAGTCAGCAGCTTGTGTCAGAGACCAACCCCAGAGACCAAGCCTCCTTTCAAGCTCTACCTGCTGCCAGGGAATATATCCGTTAGGATTAGAAGTGGTAAACTCTAAAGGCTTCCTTAATGTGTGGAACATATGAAGGGACAGGAAGGTGGAAAGTCTGATCAAGGTTTCCTCACTTCTCAAAGCAAGTCAGGAGGGCCAGGCTGGGCATCAGTGGTGAGACAGAACTCTTGAAGATCTGCAGGCTGTGGGCAACCTGGCACAGGCCGCTGGAGGTTCATCCTCTCAGCTCACTTGAAGGGTCAAGCCATGGCCTTAAGGCAGCTGTCCCCAACCTTTTTGGCACCAGGGACTGGTGCTCCTATGAGAATCTAATGCCCGATGATCTGAGGTGGAGCCAAGGTGGTGATGCTAGCATCGGGGAGCGGCTAAAAATAGGGATGAAGCTTTGCTTGCTCACCCGCCACTCACCTCCAGCTATGCAGCCTGGTCCCTAACAGGCCATGGCCTGATACCAGTCCGTGGCCCAGGGGTTGGGGACCCCTGCCTTAGGGTGACCCACACCAGCACTGTGACCTTAAACGATCAGCAAGACACCATGTGGGAAAATCATCATGTCCACAGTCATTTCTGGACAGTGAGGCTGCCCAGCCTTATCTCTTATCTTCTATCTCCTGGAGTTTTATCTCTGGGGAAAATACAGACGAGCTTCCAGCCAGACTAACATGGAGACTGCTTCCCATACCTTTTCGGGAGAAGGTCAAGATCCTGGAAACACTTTTAAGGAATTAAAAAAATAGATTGAGGAAAGGGGGTGGGGATCAGTGATTATTCTCTTACTAGATTTTTGTCTTCCTTGTATAAATGTTTCCATAGTCCATCTGGAAAAGATAAGCATAAGGCAGATAGGGAGGTTTAGGTGTGGGCATGGCTTTGGCTAAAAGAGTGTGGAGATGACTTCACTTCTCTCACATTCTTCTCTGGGCTTAGGGAAGCCCTGAACTTTAGTTCTTATACAAAACATTGTGTCAAAATTTCCACATTTATATGTTTGCAACAAAAGAATTGACATTATTGCTCTGCATTAAAAATGAAGCAACTAGGATAAAACCCATAGATACATAGTCCTTTCTCATTGGTGTTTTTAAAGAATGGCAGTTCATGTTCAGCAGGCAGCTTAGACAGTAAGTTACTGAGACGGAAATGGGCAGATACAAGCCAAATGAGCTAGTATCAACCATTATGATCAGAAGCGTGTCTTAACAAGATAACTATTCAGCACCTTATGACAATGTAGCTAAATAAATTCCAGATAGATTAAAAATTTTAATGTGGGAAATGAAATCTGTGAAAGAACTAGAAAAACATATAGGTGAGTATTGATCTGCCCCAAGAAGTAGAAGAGCTTTCTGAGTTTAAAGGTACAAATAAACCATAAAAGAAAAAGTCAAATTTACTACATGAAAATAAAAATGAAAAATTTCAGGAATTAAGAATGTAAACAAAATTTTACATGCGCACTGGGAAAAAATAATTGCAGCATATATGACTGCCTTAGTGCCCTTAGTATATAAAAAACTACTACGAGTTCTTAGAGGATAAACTCCCAATGGCAAGGCTTAATTTTCTGTGTCTCTGTATTTTGTGTACATAGTAAGTTTCCCGGCAAATAGCAAGCACTCAAAAAATAGTATAGATTTTAAAGGCTATATTTGGTTGAATGCCTACTATATACATGTATTATTGCTACTCATCCCTACAAACTTATAGCTTACGTATCAAGATTTCCATTTTACCAAAGAGAAAACTGAGCACAGTGTAGGTGGCAGAGCCTGGCATTAAATACAAAGCTTGTGACTCAAAGCCTTCTTCCATCTTCCCTTTCTGCTGCCTGCCTTCTAAATAATGCTTACTGAATAGAATTGAGTGGCAGGAAAAAAAACGTTTAACCTACTTAATGAGAAATGTGACTTCTATTTTCAAACAACACCTAGTAAAGCAACATTCCTTGAACTCACACAATGCTAGCACTAATGGAAGGGAATCCTATCTTTGTGGGGGAGCTGAAAGCTCCAAAGAAGTTCCCAGCTCCAACGCTAAATTGCCAAGTGATTTAGACAAGTTGTTAAGCTGTTCCAAACCTCAGAATCCTTATCGGTAATACAGGGATAATAAAATTGAGAGGACAGAAAGGTTAAGTAATTTGTACACTGTCACACAATAGTAATCGCCGGAGCTGGGACTCAGGCCCAGACAGCCTATCTTTACAGCTAGATAGTTCACAAGGCTGATATAATGTCTAGGAGATAATGGATGTAACCAAGCTTTGAAAAGGATAAAATGGACCTATTGGTGAATAGAGATAAAACTTCGTGTTATAAGCCTGTGTATGTATGTGTGTGTGGTGGGTGTACGTGTGGAAGAATTGTGAAAATCAAAACTTGAGAGGAACAATTCAGATGTCTGTCTTGCCCTAGTATCTATTTTTAATTTCTGTAGCTTCAAATGTATGCTGGCAGACTGATTGTTCCCTCCTTTCTATCCCTTTTATGTAAACCAGTATGGTAGTAGTGATTAATTGATCAAAGTCAACAATCCTAAATTAGAATCTATCCAACTACCTCCTGAAAGAATGGAAGGAAGGAAGGAAGGAAGGAAGGAAGGAAGGGAAGGAAGGAAGGAAGGAAGGAAGGGAGGGAGGGGAGGGAGGGAGGAGGGAGGGAGGAGGATGGAGGGAGAAAGAAAGAAAGAAAGAAAGAAAGAAAGAAAGAAAGAAAGAAAGAAAGAAAGAAAGAAAGAAAGAAAGAAAGAAAGAAAGAAAAGAAAGAAAGAAAGAAAGAAAGAAAGAAAGAAAGAAAGAAAAAGAAAGAAAGAAAGAAAAAGAGAAAGAAAGAAAGAAAGAAAAAAATGAAACTAAAACACATAATTGCATCTACTGGGGTGGAGTTTCTGGCATGTTCAATAATGAATCACCAAATAGTTGTGATTGAAAAAAGATAGCTACCCCCATAAAACCTCTACCCAACACCTCTTTCATCTCACTGGCCAGAAGCCAGGAGAGTGGGTGTTAATAATGTGTTTTAATATCACTCATGTACTTTTCATGCCTCAGTGCAGTATTTGATCATTGACAAAGTCAGCAATTGTATGTGCATCTCGGTTTGTGTACCTTTCTGAAATGCCCTTCATATTCTCTGTCTCTCTAATTTATATAATTTATTTTTCTGAATCATTTGACAGAAGGTTGAATATACTTATGCCTTAATACTTCAGTTTGTGTTTCCTAAGATTAAGAATAATCTCTTATAAAATCAGGGAATTTAACATTGACACAATGGTTTTATCAAATCTGCAGTCCAAAATCCAATTTCATCAATTGCCTCAATAATTTTCTTCTTAGTATTCTTTCCCTTCTGGTCCAGGATCCAAGCTAGGGTCACTGCTGAATTTCATTGTCACACAACAAAACCCATTACTAAGAAAATACATTTCTTTAAACTAAACACTGAAATGCGTTTTCTTTCCCTTTGGGTATACACATAGCTCTAGTTGTGTGTGTCCAGTAAGAGAAAGGGGAATGGCAAGAACTGTTTTACAGGGCCATGATTTGCTTATATTTGTATAAATATAAAGATGTGAGTAGTTTAGATAAAGCACAATAACAGATCATTGAGATTTTATTACAGGCCTGTTCAAGAAAATTTTTAATTCTAACAATCCATTATAGGACCATGGATGCATAATAATAGCTTATATTTACATAGTACTAAAAGGTTTGCAAAGGGCTTTCATGTGTGTTATTTAGTTTTATTCTCACAATAATCCTACACTAGGTAATGCAAGTTTCATAATCCCTATTTTACATATAGTAAAATTATATTCTTTCATAAGCAAAAAAAGCTAAATAAAGTAAGTTAATGGAAATGTCCACGCATTATAAGAGACATATCAGAAACCTGGCATAAGAGGAACTCAGTTTCTGAAATTACCTACTGTTCTGCCTGGAAACTTTCATTTCTTTTATTATATTAAATATTTAATATAATTACTAATATACTGGAGTCAGTGCTCCCAACTTGCAAAGAACACTCACTTAAATCTATAATTCCTTTTTGCTGCATTTTGCAGTCAGGATTTAATAAATAAAATAACACAAGCACTCAACATGATTCCTTTTCCTTTAACATTGCTAAAAATTTTAAGTGGCTTTAAACCTTTTAGAATGCCATAAGATTAATTAAAAAGGGGAGAGAAAAGAACCAAACTTTGTAATTCTAAACCTAATCCATTTGGGAAGTGGGATAGGAAGGTGCTACTATTTTCCAGTAGAAATACTTATCTAGAGGTTACAGTCTAAGTTGTGGGAAAACAGTTTTATAGACAAAACTGCTTTTTAGCAAAGTCTCTTCTTGGAGAGTTATTTCTTTCATATATGTGGTGGTTCTCTCTATCCCAAATAACACTTTTTGCCTTAAGGTCTCTTTTGTTTGGTATTAATAGGATTACACAAGCTTTCTTTTGGTTAGTATTTGCTTAGTCTGTATTTCTTATCTTTATGACTTAAATATATCTCATTCACATAGCATGTAGCTGGAGCTGGTTTAATAACAGTACAGTATCTGTATTTGAATTAAATCATTTGTTTCATTTATATTGTTGCAATAACATATATATTTGGACTTACTTCTACAATCCTAATTTGTGTCTTCCCTCTATCATGCTCTTTTTTCCTTTTTTTTTTTTCCCTCTCCCTTTCTTCTGTTGGATTAATGGAGTTTTTCTTTATTTACTTCTATTTCTTTTCTTTTAGTATATACTCTTAACTTTTTAACTCTTGCCTCAGGCCACCCTCATTCTCCATTTACTCTGTCTTACATATTTTTCTTGTCTAGTATTTTAGTTCCTTTTACCTAACTTCTTTCCTCATCAATTGTTATTTCTACAACTGTCTGGTACAGGCAATGTTTATTCAGATTTACTCATGTTTTTACCACTTACTTTAGTTAAAAATGCTCTTCGCAAACCACTTCTTTCTGGGTTCAATTTCCTTCTTTCTTTAGTGGCTCTCAGTGTTCGTCTGAAAAACATCTTTAATTCACACTCAGTTTTCCATAATTCTTTAGCTGGAAATTAAATCCTAGGATGCCCACTATTTTCCTTTAACACTTTGGTAATGGTATTCCATTCTCTACTGGTCTCTACCATTGTTGTGAAGTGTTAGCAGTCTAAGTGATCTATCTGTTCTCACTGGTTGCCTTTAAGATTTATTCATCTTTAATACTTTATTGTGTAATGTGTGTGTGTTTTAAAATTTTAATTGAGGCCATTGTTGTTCTCAAGCCAAAATAGTCATGTCTTCCTTCAATTTTGAAAAGCTGTCATTTGTTTTTTTAAAGAATATTATTTCCTTCTGTCCATTCTCTTGCTTTCTGAAACTCTGATTAGAAGCATGTTGAACCATCTCATTCTCTTTTCCATATCTTTTAATCTCTCATATTTTCAATCCCCTTTTTTCTTTCTGCTATAGTCTAATGAATTTCTTTAGATACATCTTTCAGTTTATTAATTCTCTCTTCAGCTATTTTGAAATTTTTGTTTAAGGATTCATTGAGGTTTTTTTTTATTTCAATGACAATATTTTATTTCTAGAAGTTCTTATTTATTTATTTATTTATTTATTTATTCACTAGAAGTTCTTTTTATACCGATCTCTTTCCCTTTTAAAGTGTCTTATATTTTCAATTTCTTGCATGAGCTGAACTCATTGAGATGGGAACAGAATATATATTTAATCTTCCCCCAACTGCCTGTTTAAACCCGATAAATGATCTAGCCTTTATCCTTCCCTTTGGGTATAATCTTAGCCAAGTCCTATAAATATTCTAGTTATTATTAGATAATTAGGCATCTTGTGATTACTTTTAGACACAGGCCCAGTTTTGTTTCAGTCAGTGTCATGTCCTACCTGGTATAATAATTAAATTTCTGAATTTCATTTAAAATTAAAATTTCTCTCTTCCCCAAGACTTGAGTTTTTCTAGCTGGGAAACCCAAAGTGGGAGAGGGGAGTCAGGTTGTTGGTTTTCCTTTCCCTTTTTGTGCCACTCTGCTCAACTGTCTTAGTTTCTAACTTCACAGGGTCTAGCCCAAGAGGTTAGGGGAATAGAAGAAAGGGCACACTCTTATATGGCTGGTACCACCTTCATTTGACTTTGGAACTGTCTGAATAGCAAATATCCAATAGCAGTCTCTTGGAACACTTTTCTGGGTTTCTCAGAGATTATCATCTCACTCCTTACCCCCCAAACACCTTTAGGAAATTATAGGTGCAGCTACCGTAAGTGGACAAATCCTCACTTGTAACCAGCTCTTTCCTCTCCATTCTTGGCCTTGGGGCCCTCGCAGTGCTCCCAGTTGCAACCACAATAGATTACTTTGCTCTCAAAGACACCTCTGCAGCAAAGTTCCCCTTCAAACCAGCCTAAGGCCAATGGCACACTATGTGGATCTTGTTTGATTCATGAAAACACTAGCAAATTCTGTGCTGTCATCAGTGTTCCCAGTGTGGCCCTTCTCCCCTCCGCCATCTCGGGGTGATTTTGGCATTCTAGTCTTTACGCCCACCCAACTCTAGCACAGTGCCTCTCAAACTTTACTGTACATCCCTGACACCTTGAGAATATTGTTAAAATGCAGATCCTAGTTCTGTGAGTCTGGGTTGGGGACTAAGATTCTGAATTTTTAACAAATGCCTGGATGGTGTCCATACTGCTGGTCCAGGGAGCTTCTAGGGCATATTTGTCAGGTTCATTGAATGGTGTTCTTATTTGCTTGAGATGATGGGAAAGCACCTTTCATATTTACCTGGGGCCAGGGCAGATAAAAATCTCAGTATTTCAGTAAAATTTTCCGAAAGAATCCCCTGTTTGACCTCAACCATTCTCATCCTTTTGTAGTCTGGAGGGCACAGATCGTCAGTGCTAGAAGAAACAGTTTCATCATCACTTATCATATCTTGTACAAGTGAGGTCTAGCAGATCATCTTAGAATCCTGGTATCTATTTTATTCTAGGCTTTTGGGGCTTCAGTTAAATCTGAAAAGGAGAGAAAACCATTCAAACAAGTTATTCAAAGCATTCTCTTTTTATTAAATATTTTACTATAGAAATAAAAAAATATACCCAGAGTAGAGATAATCATAATTAACACAGAATTTTAGTATAAAGATCAATGATACTTGAAAAATCAGTATTTATTTTTATCACCCCCAGAAGTTCTCTTGGACACCTTTTCAGTAAATCTCTTACACTCAGATTTCTATCACCATACTTTAGTTTTGTTTGTTTTAGAGCTTCATATGAATAGAAGCATGTACTATGACTGGCTTCTTTCATTCGACTTAATGCTTTTGCTAGTCATCTCAGTTGTTGCTGTATTGGTAGTTCTTTACTTTTTTATTGCTGAATATCATTCCTTTGTATAGATATACAAAAATGTATCCATTCATCTGTTGATGGACATTTTTAGCTATTACATATAAAACTGCTCTGAGTACTGTTATATAAGTCTTTTTTATGGACATATGTTCTCATTTCTCTTGAGTAAATAACTGCAAGTGGAATTGCTAAGTCATAGGGCAGGCATGCGCTTTAATGTAGGAAAGAGCCAAATAGGTTTTCAAAATTGTTGTACTATTTTCTACTCTTATTTGCAACCAACTCCTAGTTGGTCTGTTTTTTTCCAACATTTGATATTATTAATCTTTTTAATTTTAGTCATTATAGTGTGTACGAAGTGATATCTAATGGCAGATTTAATTTGTATTTCCTTGAAGACTTCCGATCATCTTTTCATGTGCTTATTAACCATTTATTTATATACTTTTGTAAAATATCTGTTTAAGTATTTTGGCCATTTTAAAATCAGGGTTTTTAAAAAATTATTATTTATATGTAGGAGAACTTTGTATATTCCAGATACAAGTTCTTTGTCAAATACATGTGGAATAAATATTTTTTCCTAGTCTATAGATTGCATTTTCTTTTTTAAAATATATCTTTTGAGGAGTGTAAGTTTATAATTTTGAAATTCAATTTATTAAGTTTTTTCTGTTAGGGCACTTTGTTTCCATGTAATAAAGTTTGCCTATATAATATGTCTCCTGTATTTTTTTCTAGAAGTTTTATAATTTTAGCTTTTATTCATAGGTCTATGATTCATTTCAAAATGATTTTTAGCATGAGGTTCATTCTTTTAGATGTGAAAGTACTTTTTTATTAACTTATTTTAAATTATAATTGATATACAGTATTATATTAGTTTCAAGTTTACAATATAGCCATTTAACATTTACATACCTTACAAAATGATCACCACAATAAATCTAGTAACTGTCTGTCACTGTATATAGTTATTATGAGGTTATTGGTTCTATTCCTTGTGCTGTATATTATATCCCCATGACTTATTTTTTTTTTTTAATTCCGACTTTCAAGTCTTATTATTTAAGAAACACATTTTGTAAGGCTATCTCTGCCATAAGTAGTGATTCCTCTGATGAATCTGGGCAAAGTAAACTGAAAACCTTATGAAAAAGATCCAGTTTTCTAGATACTATTAAAAATATTCATGGTTCATGAAGAGGTCAAAATAGCAACATCAACAAGAATTTGGAAGAAGTTGATTCCATCTCTCATAAGAGACTTTGAGGGGTTCAAGACTTCAGGGGAGGAAGTAACTGCAGTTGTGGTACAAAGAACTAGCATTGGAAGTAGAGCCTGAACGTGTGACTGAATTGCCGCAATCTCATGATAAAACTTTAACAGGTGAGAAGTAGCTTCTTATGGATGGCAAAGACAAGTGGTTTCTTGAGATGGAATCTACTCCTGAAGACTCTGTGAAGATTGCTGAGAATGTTCAAGTTTCTCCTGTGTAAACAGGTCATATCACCAATATTTGATTCCCACAAGCCAGCTCCACACTCTAGCAGCTAAGATGTCACTGGCATGGCACATGGAGAGTGAGGTGGGAACGATATCTTGCCAACCACTGTAGGAACGGTAGTGAAAGACCGCCCGGTGGTGCTGCTGCTGCAGTGGTGGCTGATGCCCAGCCCCGGGAAGTAGCTGGCAGTCAGAGCTCCCCACAGCTGCCGCCGCCCCCGCCCCCTCCCTGGGACTCCACATGACTTACTTTATAACTGTAATTTTGTACTTCCTAATTCCCTTTTTTCCCCTTCCATATAGATATCTAGTTGTTCTGGTGCAATTTGTTGAAAGACTATGCTTTCTGCATTGAATTACCTTGGCTCCTTTGTTGAAAATCAATTGACTATGTATGTGGAGGCCTATTTCCGGATTCTGAGTCATTGACCTACTTATCTAACCCTGCATCAACATAACACTATCTTGATTACCATAATTTTATAGTTTTAAAATCAAGTAGTATAAGTTCTCCAATTTTGATCTTTTAAAAAATTATTTTGACAATTTTAGGTCCTTTGTTTTCTCATGTAAATTTAGAATCAGCTTATCAATTTCTATTAAAAAAAAAAAAAAAGAAGCCTGGTAGGAATTTTTTGAGATAGCGTGAATTATAGAGATTGAATCGAAGAGAATTAAAATTTTAACAATCCATCAACATTGTATAGCTCTCCTTTTCTTTCCAGTCTAGATGGCTTTTTATTTTGTTTAATTGCTTTTTTGCACAGCTAAAATTTCCTGTAGAATGTCAAATAAAAGTGAAAATGAACATACTTGCTTTGTTCCTGATATCAGGGGTAAATAGCTCAATATTTTGCCAGTAGGTTTTTCATAGATTTGTGGGTTTTTTCTCCTTATCTTGACCAATCTACAACGGGCTTATCAGTTTTATTAATCTTTTCAGCAGATCAGCTTTTATTTTCCCTACTGTTTGTTTTCTATGTCATTACTTTCCATTCTTATCATTATTCTTCCCTTTTCCTACTTACTTTAGATTTACTTTGCTTTGCTTTTTCTAGTTTTTTTAAAGTAGATGTTTAGATCATTGCTTTTTAAACTTAATTTTTTTCTAATATAAGCATTTAAAGTTATAAACATTCCTCTAAGTACTACTTTGGCTACAGCCCGTAAAATCTGATATGTAGTATTTTCACTATCATTCAGTTAAAATTTTTCTAAATTTTCATGATTTTTTTTGACCTTTATGTTAATTTTTATGTATGCTCTTTAATTTCCAAACATTTGGGGGTTCTCTAGATTTTTTTTTTGTTATTGACTTCTAATTCATTACCACTTAGCCAGAGAATAATTTCAGTTCTCTTAGATTTATTAAAACTTGTTTTATGATTTATAATATGGTCTGTCTTGGTGACTGTTACATACACACTTAAAAACATGTGCTTTGTAGTTGATGGATATAATGGTTCATAAATACCAATTAAGTCTAGTTGGCTGGTAGTATTGTTCAAATCATCTATAACCTAATTTTTTGTCTACCTATCCTATAAATTATGAGAAACAGATGTTAAAATCTCCAACTATGACTGTGGATTTGTCTATTTCTCCCTTTAGGTCTGTTAAATTTTATTTCATATATTTTGAAGGTCTGTTTGATGAAGTGACTCTTCTGATTACAAAATAATCCTAGTTTTTTTTTAATAAACTCATTTTAAAAATTATATAGTATACTATCTCTTTTTAATTTTTGCTGCATGTGTAGGTAGGTACCTTTATTTCAGTTATAGTGGTAGAGACTGAGTAAAACTGGCCAAGGTTGTACAACTAGTAAATATAGTAGAGTATACTAAAGTATTTGAACTTGATAGCAAGTCTTAGAAGTCGTAGGTACTTTAATTCATACAATCATCTATGATACAGTTCTATAATACGTCTTATTTTTATCCTTTTTGTTTTTATAACTTTTTACTTGTATGTTTATTTCTACATACAAGGGCCATTATTCTTTTTATTCATCATACTTCTCCCCATTGTTATTTGCCTCCACAATATCTGTTCCTACCACAACAACATACACAGTAAGCCTTGTCCCAGTAATTAAAAGGAAACCGAGATTTGGGCCTCCTAAAAAATCTTCTATTATACCAAATAATTTATCATGACATGTTTTTTACTTGTAAGTAAAATATGTATTAATGTTTGCAAAGCCAAGTATAAAATTATGTGATGTAATTATTATAATATGCTTATTTTATAAAATTATAGAGTTCTATTTTATTTTATATTATATTTTTGGTTTCAAACTTTAGTACATTTATAAAAAAGACTAAAAACTCAGCTCTTGATCTTTCATTTAAAATGAATCCATCTTTTATTTTACATGGATTATAGGTTAACAGCTCAGATTGTTTTTATTGTGTTTTTCAAAATATAAAAACATTAAATATTAATCTGGCCAGTATCCATCAATTCCAATTGAAAAAGTCAATTCTAGAGATGAGAATGTTGGTATCATATTACAGCTTTCTTTTGCAAAACAAGAAAAAAAATTTAGTGCATAGAATACGAAAAATCCTAACAAGATTTATTTACAACTATTTCCTTTTTCTTTATTAGGTTTACCAGAATAAATATTTGTGCAGCTGAAAGTGTTGCTAGTAGCTGGTTCTTAGTGACTGCCTCAGGCAAGGCAAATATCTAGTCATAGCTGGAGCATCAGCTTTGGGAGAAGTTAGCCTATTATATAAAGGGTTATCATTGTCCACACATGGGGTCAGCTTTGCCTGAGTGGATCCTCAGCACTTCACATTGTTGACTATATGTGATCTCTGTGAGGCTCTCTTAAAATATCTTTTTGTAGTATGCACACATTTCTCAGGCCATACTTTGCAGGCAAACATATAACTATCTTGACCCTCCTTAATTTCAAAAGCATAAAAGAAGCTACTAAACTGTTTTCTCCAGAGCTTTTAAAATCTTGCTCACTGACATAAGTTGTTAGTTTGGCTCAAATAAACTCATCAAAATTCTCTACAGGTTTGGATGTATCTGACGTCAACATACTCTATTCGCGTTAGTCAAGATAAGCTAGGTTACCCAGTGGTGACGAATGCTCCCCAAATCTCAGATGCTTAGAAGGACAAAGGTTTATTTATCACTTGCATGTTATTCTTGGGTCAGCCATGGTACTGCTTCTTGTTGTCTTTACTTCTGGGTCCAGGCTGATGGAGCTATCTCTGTCTGGGACATTGCTGGTATCAGGGTTGAGGAAAAGAGAACAGGGTGAACTTTGTGCTGGCTAGTACAGCTCACACTTCATTGGCCAAGTTAAGTCAAATGGGTAAGCAGAGAAGTGTAATTTTCTGGAAAGGGAGGCTTGTGTTTTTAAATAGTATAATGTACCACTGTATTCTTTGGCTTCTTTCTAGTTTAAGGGAGGATCTATGCTTCTGTAGTAACTAAGCCTGGGGGTTGGTGAGGGGTCAGAAGCCTCATGCTCATGGCTATTTATTGTTTCTTCTTCAGCTCAAATTCTCCTCCATCAGGAAAACTTATCTAGTCTTCAGGGAGGGTGGTCTAGTGCTTCATCTGTTTTCTTCTAGGTGTTTGTTTATGGGAAAATAAAGTTTATATCCAGCTTCCTTCAGCATTTAGCCCTTTGAAGCTCAAGAGAACTCACCTTTTGGAAATCACAAACCTTAGTGTTTAGATAATTTTTTTTTTTTCTCTGCTATGAGTTTAAGAAAATCTGCTTAGTAACCTAGGAGCTGAGAACTGATTTTATTCTTTTGTTGTTTTTTTTTCCCCCTTAAAGAATGGTTGATTGTTTTGTGTCTTCCTTTATTAAATGCTCCCAGAAACAATGAATGATGAGGGGTCAGAGGGGCAAAATAAGCAAAGGTAGTAAAAGAAAACTTTGATTATCTCCAAATGCAATTTTGTCACAGTCGTAAAGGAAATGAAATAATTGCTAAAATAGAGCCTGCTTGGAGGAGGAGAGATTTAAGCATTATTATCCTAAGTGAATGTCATGCTTTCCTTGATGGTGGTAGATTACCATTTCCCATCCCATGAACGCCAAGATTCTCTGTAAAAGTTTTGTGTAAATCATTTACAATGCTACCTTCCTAGCTTTTGCTTGGGACATTTCCTTTGAGAAATACGAATGTTTGCCAGTGGTAACTCACTAGCCAAGCTAACAGGTGTGAGAAATCAATATTCAAGTGAATTCATGTGAAAATGAGTCAAGTAGAAAATGAGAACTAAAAGCTAATCCTTTCCACCTGGATTCTGGTTTCTTGAACCACATAAAATTAAACAAACCCTCAAATCTCAATTTCATTGTATATATTTTTCTTTATCTGTAATTATTTACATTTGAAAAGTCACATGATCTGAATGGCTAGTCATAGTTCACTGTTTAAAATATTATTTTTGGAAAATTTGGGTTATAAATGTTATACATGTTTATTAAAGAAAATTTTAAAAATGTGAAAAAGTATATAAAAATCTATAGTTAACATAAAGAGGTATTTACGGTATTTTTCTATCATATAAACACATGTTTAAAAAAGGGAAACAGATTTAGTTATACAATTTTGTGTTCTACTTTTTATAAAAATTTAATATGAAATGATGAATATGTTTCTACGTCATCATACATTCTTTGAAAACACGATTATTAAGGCTGCATAACATTCAATCCTATGGCTGCAGGATAACATTTGGTCAATTTCCTATTGGATTTTTAGGTTAGACTTATAGATTGTTTTTAACATTTCAGTTGTTTAAATAATACTGAAATGTCGATATTTGTACTTAAAATCTATATGTGCCTCTAATGTCATCTTTAGAATAACTTTCTAGATGTGAATTTACTGAGTCAAATGGTATAAACATTTTTAAGGTTCTTGATATATATTACAGTACATTATACCCGAGATCTCATAAATTGTAAGGTGCACCATTGTTATGTAAAACTAAGGAAGAAAATGATGCAAATTAAACATAATGCTTTGTCATCAGGTATACCTTTTATTTCATAATTATTGAAAGAGTTTTCTAGATTTATTTAAGCATACAATCAGCTTGTATTTTATTCTGTGTATCCATAGAAGCAAAACCCCTGCTAAGGTATTCACTCCAAAACTTCTTCATTCTTTGAAGTCCCTTTTTGACTGTGTGATCCTTGGCCTGAGTGGCACCAGGAGCATTTGAATGCAACTTTTATTTTATTTTAATTTAATTGAATTTTATTTTATTTTTAATGTAAAAATTTTAAAAATATTTTTATAGTGACGTTGGTTAACGAAATCCAATAAGTTTCAGCTGTACGCTTTAACAGTAAGGCATATATATATATATTTATATATATTTATATATATATTTTTATATATATATTTATATATATTTTTATATATATATTTACATATATATATATTTACACTGTGTGTTCACCTCCTATCGTTAGATTTCTTTCTGTCACCACATACTTGACCTCTTTAAGCAAACAATCATCTTATATTTTATTCTTGTGTACCCATAGGAGAAGCAAAACCCTGGCTAAGGTATTCACTGCTAAACTTCCTCATTCTTTGGAATCACTTTCTGACAGTGTGATCCTTGGTCTGAGTGCCACCAGGAGCATTTGAATGAAGCATTTTTTTTAAAACGTGTGGTTCTCGCTCCAGGATTTTCTTCTAACAGCCGACATCCGTTCTTCTAAATTTGATGCGTATGGGCAGGCAATGACGACTAAATCACAACTGCTGCCTGGCTGACAGTGATTATAAAACACATCTCAATTTAGAGATATTAACATGTGAAAAAAGCTATTTCTGAATATGAATGAAATATGCTATATTTCAAAGAATCCACCGGAAAAGTTTAACCAATGTGTATTCCCACCAGCACTACATGAAGTTACCAATTTCCCTTAAACCTTAGTCAGTTTAGGGAATTTCTATAATCAAAAACTTTCCAATTTGATAGCTGACAAGTAGTATCTCATTTTAATTTATATTTATTTTACTACTAGATCAGCTGAAATTTATTTTCATATATTTTTGGTCATTTGTATTTCTTCTTTTGCCAATTGTTCATATACTTGACTTTTTTTCTGTTTTGATGTTAATCTTTTAACTGTTAAGAGTTCTCTATATGCCTCTCAATAAGTGATGTAGGAAGGATGTTCATTTTTTATCTATAATATGTTGCAGTTTTCTCCCCTAGTTTTTAGTTTGATTTTTAAATTTAAATTTACAGGATTCTTTTTATTACGTGCAGAAGTATCTAATTTGCATGCAGTCAAGTTAATTAATATTTTTCGTGATTTCTTCCCTTGCTCTTATGTTTAAAACGTCCATCTCAGACGTGAAATGAAATAAATACTAATCTTTATTTTTTCTAAATGTTTTATGTTTTTTCCCTTTTTTAAAAAATTAACTCTTTAATGCATATGAAAATTACTTTGGTAAGTATCTAACCTTATTTCTCCCCAAAAGTCAATGAATTGTATCAAGTCTTCCCTTTCCTACTGGTTTAAGCTGCCAACTTCTTAAAATATAGACATTTTTATGCTTCCTGTGATTTGTATATGGGATAGCTGTTGTGGTCTGATATTTTGTCTCTCAAGTTGTGCACCAGTGTCATATAATTTTAATTATTAATTAAATTCACCATATAATTTATCAACCCAACTAAAATGTTTTTGCAAGTGAATTATGCCTGGATGACAGGCACAAATCTGGGTCCTGGGGTACCCTAGTTATTATGGTTTTATAATGAATTTTCATATCTGCTAGAACAAGTGTCCCATTATGGCTTTTATTTTCAAAATTGGTCACAGTTCTCAAGCACAAAAATATGCAGAATCAAGTAGTGAGAGAATGAATATCTAAGTAGTATTTTTGAATAATTCACATACATCATTAATTGCTCAATTAAAAAAATTAAGTTAATTTTGATTTTGTTGTTATTTGTTAACTCTGTGACTATTGCTTTCCACTTGAAGTTGCATGCAGTTGAGAGACACTCTGCAGGGCCATCGACCTGGCTCATGCCACCTCTCTCTTCCTTTGGTTTCTATAGAGTTAACCTTTTGCTTAGTCTTTCCTCAGAACCTTCTAGCTAACTGTTATTTCAGGTACCATTACATCTCTTAATAGCTGCCATTCCACTTTCTTACCCTATTCACCTGCTGGAGGCATCCTCATTGCTAATTAGTACAGATGAACAATATGTAACAGAGATTCAGTTCAGACACTTCTCAAAGTTAAGAATACAAAATCTATGCATTCCTGCCTGTATGATCAGAGGTCTAAGCCAAGTTTGACAGAGGAACATGGGCCTTTTGCCATAAAACCAGAAAGAAAGAGATCTTGCCCGGGTCCCACATTGCTTCTTGCTATGGCAGAAGGCGGGCCTGTTTAAATTTAATTTGTTTATTTATTTTGCAGCATTTATTCTCTGCAAAGTAAAATGCTGGCTGACATAGGTTCTCCAAGGCCATCACAATTCCTTTCCATCAAGCACTGTGGAATGCCCCCTTTCACTCCTTATAGAAACAATGTTATAAATCTTGTGTCTCCAGGAATACAAAACACAATACTTTGTATACAGGAAGCTGATTTGCAAATGATTGTTGAAAAAGTTTTAAATGACTTTACAGTCAGTGTCCTTTAAGACAAAGTATACCTTTGAGCTTTTTGTTTACCATTTTTATATTAATTTAATTTTTAATTTTATTTTAAATTTATTTTTTTACGCCTACAGCATCTGGTATTCCTAGGTGGTCTCCTATCCAAGTACTAACCAGGCCTGACCCTGTTTAGCTCCTGAGATCAGATGAGATCTGGCACGTTCAGGGTGGCATGGCCATAGACTGATACTAATTTTAATCTGGTTTTACTAACAAAAACACTTTGGTAGAAGAGTGAGACACCACAGACCCTACAAAGACTTAAAGAAGGTTCTGGTGGATAATCCTAGAGCTTTTTTCTAAAAAACTAAGATTTGGGGTCACAGCTTTATTTTAGTTGTCCTTTGCCTCTTGTCCTTTTTGTCCTGTCCCAGCCTGTAAGTCTACAGATAGGTGTTCTCCCTGCCCTTCCCTTCTGCATCTTTTCCCTAGATCGCTTTCTTGCCTTCTACTCAGATCTAATCCACATTTTAATAAAAACCATCTAGCTAGAATGTCTTTTTCTTTTTGCAACACAGCTCACCACATACCTTTCTCCTCTCTTCTCTCTCTCTCTCTCTCTCTCTCTCTCTCTCTCTCTCTCTCGAATTCGTATGTTAAAAGTAATCACATCTGACTTAACAGACTCCCTATTCTACTTTGCAATGCTCAAGTTCAGGAAGTTCCCAAGTTTCAACATAATGTGTTTCCAAAGTTCTTTGCTAATAAGTTGTTTGGGACTTGGAACAAATTTTTCCAGCAAAAGATAGCTGTAACTGGTGTTTACAGTTCCTAGTCCAGCCTACAACAATTTACTCATTGAACATACTATACATTTGCTGAGTCAAGCATTTGCTAAGTGCTGGTGGTTGAGAATTTCTGTGTTCATCAGATTGCCCTTCGGTGCTCTGCTGTTTAGATTGAGCATGTTCACTCCCCTGACCTCCTTCTCATAAATCATCTGCAAAGTTTTTGCTTGTTCCTGTAAACAAGATCTTTCTTTAGCACTATCTTTGCACGTTGTAGCCCTCTCTACACAGTTCATCTGTAATACATCACAGTAATTTTCTGAACGCCCAGGTGAAGCAACGATGATTTGTACCCGTTGATCAAAATTTAGCCACATCTCTGTGAAGATTTGAGGCATGCCATGGACTATGGGATGCGGCCCATTGCATAAGGAATAAAACACGATCTTCAGAGACAGCAGAATTTCTTGGGTGGTAGGGGGGCAGGTTATCTTTCAGGTTGTTTCCTGGAATATGGTTCCTGGTTGGCATACTGAAAGGACCAATATTGACACTGAATGAACAATGAATGAATGAATGAATGAAAACGTACAAATGATTGGCAAAGGGCTACAGGCAGTCACCTGGGCACATGCTCTCAGTACTTCCCAAGGTTTTGAAGCATGAGTAGGAACCTCATATTACTATTTCCCTCCTGTGAGGTCATATTACTATTTCCCTCCTGTGAGGTCACCAGAAAGGCCCAACTTTTAGCACATCTGCGACCTCGTTTTGCTTTGTAGAGTTCAGAGAGAACAAAGTCATGACATTGTTTTACTGGGCATTTTTCTTCTTTATCAAAAGTGGGTCAGTGGAGGCTTTGTATATCAGCTTTGAAAAACAAAGTAACCAGGACTATTTACCCCAGGAGGCTAAGAAGCCTCTCACAAGAACTTTAAATATATTTTGTTTCCTGTTTCGATAAAAAACGTGCCTAGCACGTGACCATCCTTGGACTCGGGGCTGCCTGCACTCTTGGGTAGCTTTGGGGTTTGAGTTTTAAAACTAGCTTTTGGCCTGACAGTGAGCCTGCTTCCCACTGCTGTTGGGGATGCGCCAGTGTGGGGTGCACATCCCTGCAACCGCTTCAAGCAAATTTCTCCCCACTAAGCGAGGAGAGAGGGACAGAGGGACAGCGCTCCGGAGCTCCGATGTATGGCCTGTGGTTGCTAGCAGTCCCTCGTTGGGCTCTCTCTTCTCCTGGGGGCCAGTCACTCTCCTGGCGACCAGTCCCAGGTACGAGAGCATCTGCAGAAGAGCCCGATCCGTACCTCGCCGGTGGGGGGCGCTCTCCCGTGGGAACGGTCGGACGCCTTGGGCGGGGACGCGGCCCCTCCGCCCCCTCGGCGCCACCCCTCGCTCCGCCAAACTTTCCTTGGGTTCCGGGCGCGTCTCAGCGGCTGCTGGAAAGGAGGAGCACTCTGGTCGCCTGCGTGTCCTCTGCTGCTTGTCGCGCCCAGCGGTAGCCCGGCACTGGTCGCCCCGTCGCGCACTGCCCGAGGGCATGCGGCAGCCGCGGGGGTTCCCGCTCCCGGGCTCGGTGGCGCGGGCGAGCGTCAGTGGTGAGTGGGACGCTGGGCGCAGGGAGGGTTCCCGGAGCCGTGGGCGGCCGGGGCGCGCGTGGGGAGGCCGGGGCGCAAGGGCCGCCGCCGGGCCCAGCTTTTCAGGGTGGCCTGTCATCCAGCCCGGGTCCCAAACCCACTCCAAGCACCTGGGATAGGACTCTCCGGGCGGTGTGAGGCGCATCTTGCCCTTTCTCACTTTTTCTAGGTGTAAAAAGCAATCGGGATGCCAAAGCCGCGGTGCGTCCACCCCTGCTGTGGCTGGGCACAGGGCTTAGAGAGCAAGGCTCCGCTCTGCTTTTGCGCAGGTGCTTCTTTTCCAAGCTTGGTCTTATAGCCGTCGATGCGGAGCCGAGGTTCTCCCGCTGAGCATAGGCATATAAAATTTTTCAGCCTCTACTGACGCCTGGTACGATGATGTGTCAGGGAACAGCTCGAACCACGCAAGGCATCTTTGTTCGGGAACTAGTTATTATTAACAAGTAACACTGTTGGGGGGTTGTGCTTTCTGAGTAAGTGAAGGTCCCTGCAGCAGACAAAAGTGCTTTGTTCCGTTGCAGTGTTACTTTATTGCTTTCCCTCAGCAAGTTGCGACTACCCAGAATTGCTTAGAAATTTCTCAAGCATGTAATTTGAGGAGTGACTGTGAATATTTGAAACAATTTAATCTTATTCGGGTAATCATTAAAATGGCCCTGAAAAGCTTTGTAGGTCAATTTTTAAGTGAGTAATTTCCACGAAATGTTTCTCCCGTAATTTGTTATTGCCATTGTAACACATTTTCCTCCTCCTTTGCTGCTCAGAGTACTACCTGGGCTTGGAATCTTAATGTAGAAGTTAAGGGCCGCTTAGTTTCTCACTCTGCGTGTGTGTGTGTGCGCGCGCGTGTGTGTTTTAAGTTGGAAAATAAAGTAAATGTCAGTTACAAACAGATAATACCTTTACAAGTAGGTTAGTATTCCATGCACTGTAAGGCATTTCATCAATGCATGGACTTTTGTATTGCTAAGGAGAGTTGTTGGGTTTTCTGGTGAAATATCTACCAATAGTTGCTAAGCCTGCTTCCAGTGAGACACTGGATCCACTTTTGTGTGGTTTAAGTCCAGGCAGTAGAATTTTCCTTTTTTCCCCAACCAGAAGTGATGCAGTTGGAAACACACAACCTTGGCTCTGTTAACACCATGCTTGTCTAAACAAACTGGGAGACCAGCGAGCAAACCCTGCCTGTGAAGCTTATGTGTTTGAGATAAGCTTCCAGAGTTGTCTTTTGTGCCTTGAGACTGTATGAACCCAGTCAGTATCCAGACCCAGTTACTGGACATCTAACCTTCTGGACATAACTTGATTGCTTGTCACTCTCATATAACTAGGAAAATAGATCATTTGGCTACATATTTCTTGTTTTCTTTTTTCATCTGTAAAATTTAAAACTTGTAGCTTTAACTACAAATGACACACCCTCTTTTCTAAATCTGACGAATGCATAAATCAAATACCAGACTCCTTCTATGAGATCAGATTTATTTTAGATATCTGGCTGTTTTATAAGATGTTTTATAGAACAGATCTGTATGTTTTCTATGAATGAAGACTGACATGAAAACAGTAAAATATGTGATTTTTTTCATGTATGTTCATCAGAACTTTTTGAAAGTCTACATGTTCATTCTCATTATTCCAAAACACACACACACAGAGGAACAAAATGCATAGACAGCACTGTAGCCAGGCAGCAGCCAATGCACACACTCTTAGAGTCATGCACACATGCCTGAGGCTCGCTGCTTCTCTCCCAGGTTTTCCATCTTCCTGCTGAGAAGCAGAAATCCACTATAACTTAAGCCCAACCTCTTATTTCTTTGGGCTGAGGCAAGGAGAATCACTATAACTCAAATGGGAATTACTATAACTCAAATTACCCATTAGCCATGCTCCTGGGAGTATACATTAGTTCAAAATGCTTTCTGGCCTGTGATTATACCCAACAGAGTGGTTAAGTCTGATTGCAAGCTTCTAAATGGCAGAGCCCAGGCCCAAGGCATTATGAATGTGGTATAGGAGAAAAGGAGGGCTTTACTGTCAGACCAGCCTTTGTTCCTGGCCAGGCTTTGTGACCTCGGGTACATTGCTGTGCCTCTCTAAGCCCTCATTTCCTTGTCTGCAAAAATGAAGATTATATCCACCTCCCAAGATTAAAAGAGAAAAGCACTTAGCAAGGACTCTGATATACAGGAAGTACTCCTTAAATGCCAGTTGCCTTCACTTCTTTCTAGATAAACATTAAAGCATTGACATTTCTGGTAACATGGGCACCAATGTACATTGTTCAGGAGAGAGTGGAAAGAGAGTCCCACCCAAGCTGTAGGTGACTTGGAGATGTTCCGCACACTTTTCTTACTTGCGTACTCCCTTCCTGGCCATGGCCCTTTTGCTCCTCCCTCCATCATCTCTCCTGCAGGTACTGAGCCACCTCCTCTCTGGCCTTGCTGATCCTTGGTCCCTTGTCCTGGATTCTGTTTGTGTGTGGAGGAGTCCCAGGGAACTTCGCCTTGCCATAGGTGGGAGAGGTGCAGGTGAGGGGTGGGGAGGTCTTCAGAAGCCCCAAGAGTTTATACTTTTACAATGCTGGGTTAGAGAGGCAGTTAGAATACAGAGGCCTGGGTTCTAATCCCAGTCCCACTTTTGTGAGTTCTTGCGACTTTGAATAAATCACTTGTCATCTTTGAATCGGTTTTCTTATTTGCGCAATGGGGATAGTAATTCCTTTTCTACCTACCTGTGTAGTTTGTTGTTGGGTCCCATTAAGTCATATTTGTGAAATTTAATTCCATATGTAAACACTGGAATTAAAGAAGCAGGGCCTCCAGATGTGGGGCACCCCAGGCAGGCTATATGGGGTGGTCAGATCTCCATGTGGCTATTGGGTGTGCTAAGTGGACATTGCTGCAGTCCCTCCACACCCCTCGCTCCTGTTCTCTGATATCAAATGAGACTTCAAGGAGGAAATCCTGCCAAAGGTTGAGAAACTGCTTCGTGGGGAATAGGAGAGAAAGATGTTTCAGTATGAGATTACCTAATGCTGCAGGATCCAAGGCACAGGGCAAAGTCCTAAAGAAGCTTTAATTCTCCCTTAGAATTACTCATACTGTCCGTTCATTCCAGTTCTTAGTGGACAAAAACAAAGAGCTAACCAGCCCATGTGTCGGAGGTGAGTGGCGATGGCAATCCCTAGACATTGAAGTTGGGTGTTCTGTGCCATCCTCACTGCCCTGTGCCTTCTTGTTAACTTGGGTCTCTAAGTTTCACTCACAGAGCACTAAACTGACACAAAGCATCCCCTTTCCTTAAGCAATTAAGCTAATTGTTTCATTCAGTCTGAAAGATGTGTGTTGCTGTCTGCCTGACCTTCCTGGTGAGCCAGGTGAGTAGTACCCAGTGAAAAGAAGGTTCTGACTTCCTGGGTTGTACCCAACCCCTCCTCACTCTCCAGGCTGATATCCTCCTCCTTATTCCTCTTCATCTCTTGGCCTGGCCTCTGCAGCACTTGACCCCTAGCCTTTTGTCTTATCTGTCTACTGCGTTGAACTCCTCCCTTGCCTGTGACCCTGACACATCCTTCCCCCATGGACCTTGCCTCTTCTCAGATGTGAATCATTCATATACCTCTGACTGGGCCAGACTGGGTGTCACTCTGGAAAACAACCCACCCAGCACAGCCTGCCCCCCTCCCCCAACCCCGCCTAGTTACTCATCAGCTAGTCCTATGTCTTCATTGTTCCCTGGGACGTTAGGCTGTAGGTTTTACTAGACCTGGCCTTGACTCAGCCATGTGCAAACTCAGTGGTATCATCAAGGGATGGTTTGGCAGGTGGCAGGGCTAGGTTGGAGGGCACTTAGGCCTTTCCATAAGCACCACCAATTTTCCCAAAGGCCCTCCATACAAACATACAGTCTAAATAAAAATAGTATGCTTGCTTTGTAAATGCAGCTTTAAGGCAAACACCCTAAGGTCCCCCTTCACCTAGGCTGCCCCAAAGCCCCTCCTCTACAGAAATTCTGGAGCTGCCCCAAGATTAACTCAGACCAGGTAAGTCACAGGTGGGCTATGGAGCCATTCAGAGGCATTTACCCCCCAAGGAGAGCTAGAAACCCAAAGTTTAAGGCTCAGAGTCTTTGGGAATAACTAGTTATTGAAGACCAAAGCAAGGGATTTTTATCATTTTATCGTTTGCCTCCTTCCCTGGTTGATTTTTCACAGGGCAATCCTTTAAATGGAGCCTTTTTCCTGGACTAAATTGTCACGTGGATCTAGTAAAGAGAAGATAAGTATAATATTTTTGTATATCCCCATGGCATTTGGATCAGTCAGGTTCTCCAAAGAAACAGAACCAATAGGTTATGTATATATAGGTATATTTGAGGAGATTTATTATAGGAATTGGCTCATGTGACCATGGAGGCCAAGAAGTCTCACAGTCTGCAAGCTGGAGAACCAGGGAAGCTAGTAATGTAGTTTAGTCCGAGTCTGAAGGAATGAGAATTAGGAGCACTGATGTCCGAGGGCAGAAGATGTTATGTCCCAGCTCAAGCAACATGGCACATTCACCCTTCTTCTGCCTTTTTGTTCTATTCAGGTTCTCAGTATATCATGTTTCCCATCCACATTGGTGAGGGTGATCTTAACTCAGTCTCCCGATTCAGATGCTAATCTCGTCTAGAAACACCCTCATAGACATACCCAGCTAATGTTTTACCAGCTATCTGGGCATCCCTTAATGCAACCAAGCTGGCACATAAAATTAATCATTGCACTACAAAACCAGGAAGCTGGCATTGGTACAACACTACAGTCCAGTCCACAGAGCCCGTTCATGTTTCATCAGTTATCCCCCAAATATCTTTCCTATATGATCTAGGATTCATGTTAAATTTATTTGCTGTCTCTTCTGGAATAGTTCCTCAGACTTTCCCTGTTCCTAAAGTCCTTGTAGTTGTACAGGTCTTACATTCTGTAGGATGACTCAACTGGAGCCTAGGAGGTATTTGTTTCTTTAGAACCAGACTCAGGTCATACTCTGCTCTTCTCTGTGCATCATGTTACATGATATAAAATATCAACCTGTCCCACCCCTGGAATAGTGGCCTTGATCACCTGCCTATGTTGGTGTCTACCAGATCTTCCCACCTTAAAATGATCATTTTTCCCTTTTAAATTTATTGGTGTTTTGGGGAGAGTATTCTGAGGTGATGCTCATAGACTGTTTCTTATTAAACCTTCACCTCCAGCCTTAGTGTTTATCGATGACGTCTACCTGAATCAGCCACCTCTATGAAAGCTGCCAAATGGTGATTTTTTATTTCTATCACTTCTACATTGATTAATTGGCATTCTACTGTGACAAAGAATTTTTTTTCTCCCTCATGAATTTATTAATTTATATTAGGAAGCATTCATAGATTCCTTTTGTATTCAATATGTTGGAATCTGTTACTCTCACTATTATGCTGCTTAAATTGTCCTCAGTTTGGCCAGTGGTAGTCCCTTTGAGCTGGTTCCTGTGTCCTTTTGACTTTATTTCTGGCATCCAAGTTCTTCTTGTACTTTCCCCAACTTAGTTCTCTCTTTAGGTAGAGAATGGCATTTAGAAATCAATATGGAAGGTCGATGTACCCCTTGTTATTGGGGTGTCATTGCTTTAGATCTCTGAGAAGACAGAGTTAGGAAATATATGTATATATTTATGTAAACATGTACATTTATAAATTAGGCCATGTATTTTAAATCCAGTACCCAGGGATCATTCTATTCTTTTCCCTTTATATCTTTATACATATCTTCTCTGGCAGGTAGAAGATTGACTCCTATTATTTTTAATATTTGTATTTATTTGCTCAAAACCCATCCCCCAACCACAAAGGCTATCTTGTCTCTTCTGTTCCCATTTCCCTTCCCATTGCTTCTTGTTCTTGGCTGCCAGTTCTGCTGGCCCCTGTGTCTTTGCAGCTTCATTATCATCCTCCAGTCCCTTTAGCGCACTACTCCGGGTGGCTTCCCAACCACAGCCCACGCCTCAATGAAACTCCTCAAACTCTCTCTCATCATATTGCATTCTCAGTCACATGCATATCCCCCAGTTCTGGGAAAGGAAGAAAAAAGAAGGTGAAGGAAGAGAGAAAATGGGAATGGAAAGAAAGCAAAGAGAGACATAGTATATACATTTTCAAAGTTTTTTTAATACGTGTTGCCAAATTGCCCTCCCAAAGAGTTGTACCAATTAACATTCTCACCAACATGTTATGAAGGTGCCATTTTTCTCTGTACCCTTGCCAACACTGAATTTTATTCACCCTTTAAATGTTGTCAATCTCATAGCACTTCACTTTTGTTTCTAGAATAGCTCATGCCATACTCAACCTCGTATTGTACTTCTATGTCTCATCTTACCCTTTAGATCAGGGTTTCTTGCCCTCGGCACCACTGACATTTGGGCGGGATAATTCTGTGTTGTGGGCCTGCCCTGTGCATGTACCGTGTAGCAGCATCTCTGGCCCCTACCCACTATATGCCAGTAGCACCCTCCAGTTATGTACTACAAATATCTCCAGATGTTGGGAGATGTCCCTAGGGAGAGTGGAGGATTAATCCTGGCTGAGAGCCAGCTGCTCTATGTTATGAGCTTCCTGAGTGCATTTTACATCTTTATACATGTTTTTGTGCATCTGTCTTTCTCCTGCATATAGTGAACAGTAGGGAAATGTTAACTGGACAGTGATGAGAGGCATCAGTGGTTGGGTAGAATCCATTGTAATGGGACTAGTGGGACTTGCCCATTACATTTATATCACTCTCCACATATGCAAATTCCATAAACACCCAACAGAGAGAAAGGAAAAGGAATGTCAGCAAGGTTAAATTTCCGTGGATTGCAGCTAGGTCATTACTAGCATTTCTCAGTTAATTTTCAGTCTAATTTCTTATAGGCAGATAATTGAAGTCTGTGGCCTAGTTCAATGGGTAGACTCTGATTATGGGAAAAGTAAAATACCTTAGAAGAAGGTGTTTCTTAAGTTGCATCATTTAATGCATTAGAAGTAAATCGGGGTCTCTGAAACAGGCAAACTGAGTAATCATTACTATTTTCTATCACGTATTTCGAGTTTTATTTTGTCATTTTCATTTGATTATATGGGCTTTTCCCCATAAATTCTTGTCAAAGATTCTAAGTAGAGATACACTTACAAATTTTTATTGACATTTGCCAAAATCATATTGTATTTCTTCTAGAACAGTAAATGTTTGTAAAAGGCATTAATGTCATTATAGAGGACAAATCTGCATATTTCATCTCATGGGGGCATACAATTAACCGCTGAAAAAAGGCTCCAATGGTCAGTGTGGTGAACAGAGCCCTGAGCCAGAACAATGAGAGCTGTTCAGAGTGAATCAGTCTCTCCCAGTTTTAGTTTTCTTCTCTGTAAAACAGAGAACACTACACTGTCCATCTCACCATGGGAGCAGATGGGAAAAGGGATGAGAACTCACTTTGAAAACCATTAGTGGTATATCGATGAATGTATTTTGATGGATTACTCTAAGATCCAGGTAGAGTGAGTGGTCCAGATGAAGTATGGTAATAGAATTAGAAGGTTAAACATCAGGTTTTCAACCTAGCTGGCTAAACTCCTCTTATACATATTCGTCTGGGACTAAATGTGCTCAGCTCAGTGGTAGTGAGAAACACCAGCTAGTGATTCTGGACAGGGTGGTAGAGGAGGGAAGACCTTGGCTTTGGGGTTGTTATGTCAGGGACCCACTCCTGTGGTCTCCCCTCCCTGGTAATCTCTTTTGGGACCCCTCCTCCCCACCTCTTAAGAACAACTTGCCCTATTTCTTATTGGACTTGTCTGACTCCTCTAGAACAAGAAGTGGGTCGAGGGCCTTATATTGGCTCTATCGTTCCCTTTGTTCAATAACCTAAGAAGTTAGTCTCCCTTTTACAACAGAAGAAGTCGAATCTCAATGAGGTTAAGTAACTTTCCTCAGGCCCCACCAATAATAACAGTAATGAAATTAACAGTGTCAGAAGCTATTCTAAGCACCTTCTTATTTAAATCTCCCAATAGCCTTGGGAAGATGATACTGTTATTAGCCCCATTTTATAGATGAGGAAATTAAGGCACAGAGAGATTAACTAACTTGCTGGCAAGCAAGGCTTCAGACTCAGGCTAGCTATCTCCAGAGCCCAAGCTCTTTTGCATGTGGTATCCAGTTTCCCCAACACCATTCATCAAGGAGACTTTCTCTTCCCTACAGTGTATTCTTGGCACTGCTGTTGAAGATCAGTTGACTGCATATGCATGGGTTTATTTCTGGGCTCTCTATTTTGTTCCATAGGTCTATATGTCTATCTTTATGTCTATATGTCAATATTATACTGTTTTGATAACTATAGCTTTGTAATGTGTTTTGAAATCAGGAAATGCGAGGCCTCCAAATTTGTTCTTCTTTCTCAAGATTGTTTTGGCTATTTGGGATCCTTTGTGGTTTTACATGAATTTTAGGATTTTTTTTATATTTCTGTAAAAAAAAAAATGCCATTGGGATTTTGATAAGAATTGCTCTGAACCTGTAAATCACTTTGAGTAGTATGGATGTTTTAACAATATTAAGTCTCCCAATCCATGAACACAGTATATCTTTTCATTTATTTGTGTCTTTTTAAATTTATTTCATCAATGTTTTGTACTTTTCCGTGTGCAGTTAATTTCCTTGGTTAAGTTTATTTCTAGGTGTTTTATTTTTTTTTTTGATACTGTTGTATATGAGATTTTCTTAATTTCCTTTTCAGATTGTTGATAGTGTATAGAAATGCAACTGATTTTTGTATATTAATTTTGAATCCTGAAACCTTACTGAATTCATTTATTAGTTTTAACATTTATTGTCATCTGCGAACAGATATAGTTTTACTTTTTCCTTTCCAGTATGGATGTCTTTTATATCTTTATCTTGCCTAATTGCTCTGGCTAGGACTTCCAGTACTATGTTGAATAGAAGTATCCGGAGTGTATATTCTTGCCTTGAGCCTGATCTTAGAGGAGAAGCTTTCACTGTTGAGTATGATCTTAGCCGTGGGAGCCATGCTCTTTGAGTGCTCTGCTCACCTGCTTCTCTGCTGGTGAGTCTCTGTCCTACCATGCCATGCTGTCTCTCCGCGCTCTCCTCACCCCTTTCTCCACTTCTGTCTCCCTGCTTCATTTCAAGCAGCAGAGGAGGGAAGAGGCAGTGTCTTAAGCTTAGTCACTGTGTCACTGGGTCTGTACTCAGGCCGTGGGGAAATTAATTCCTGGTCCGTAGTTATTTTGGTGTGGGTATAGGATGGCTTTGTCATCGGGTCTTGTAAAATTGAGGTGTTAGAACATGAACAGTTAAACTTCCCAAATGCTGGCTGTATATTCCACTGATTTTTTAAAAAGACATTTTGAGTTATTTAACTTTCTTGGGAAGTACTATCTATCATTTATTGAGTACTTCCTAGGTGCTATGCATCTTGCCAAGCACTTTATAAACATAAATTTAATTTAATCCTTTCATCAGTCCTATATGGTAGTTGGGGTTATTATGCCATTTTTAGAGAGGAAGGAAAAGGCTCCGGACAGATCAGCAGTGTGCCAGGTTAGAATCATTGCTGAAGTGATGAACCTACATCTGACACAGGACCAACTGCTTCAAAGTGTCTGCCCCTTTCCCCGCACTACCCTGTCCCTCCTATGCATCACAGCCCTCCATGCTTTTCTTGAAAGGGTTTTGTTTCTCAGCACTCCACAGGTCTGGCCTTTCCTTCTCTAGCCTCTGTTTTAATTACTCATGCTAAAATGCTTCCTTCCTTCTTTGCTCTGACCAAGAAACAACATTATACAACGGATTTTTTTTTTTTTTCACTTCACACTTGATTTTATTCCATGACACTGATTTGCTAAAAACCCCCTTTCCTGGTAAGGGGAAGGCAGTGAGTGGCCTGGCAGAAGCAGGGCTGGCCTCCCAGGAGGACCGGGTACTACTATGCTCAGGTAAGCGCTGGCCAGGCCTCAGCCTTCCATCCAGCTCCACTTTCTTCCTCTCCAGCTCCACTTTCTTCCCCTCCAGTTCATTTAAAAACAAAAACAAAAACAAAAACTACCATTCAGAAGAATGGGAGACGTGCAGCAGCTACAGGTGCGTACACAAGATGGAGCTCTGCTGAGCAGGCATTGTTCAGACCTCCCTGCCCTGGCCGTGGAGTCAATTCTGTCGTTGGTCCCTGCTTCCGCTCTCAAGGAGAGGCCTCCCAGGGGCCCTGACTTTGACTCTGTCCCCTGGTAAGTTCTTCCTTGCCCAGTACCCTCTGTGGCCATATCTGAAATGCGTGTTAGAAAATGTGTGCTTTTTGAGGGGAGAATGAAAATGGGCCTTTCCAGGCTTCCATGACAATATAATTTCTTAAAAAGTTAATAGGCTTCTTTCTGGTCTGTTTGCTTCTAGTTCATTTCACTTGCCAGTTACCACATCCAAATTCTGTCTTGGACCATGTTCTTGAGCATAAGACGTCTTATTTTCCAACTTCCGTGTTTGGCCCACCTCTCTGCCCCTCTTTAAAGGTCTTTGCCTTCAGGTCCTCTAAAACACAGACCTGAGTGGGAAGATACATCCTTACTCCGATCTTGACCGTAGACCTGTCTTTGGTCACTGTAACTTCTTATTGAGAAGCCTTTGAGAAGCTGTGAGCCTCTATTTTCTGCTTTTTGTGGTTACAGAAGCAGTTAACTTTCCTAATCATCCAAGGCACCCAGTTTCTGGATGCCATCTATTCTTTCCTACCTTTTCTTGCAAACTTACAAACAATTCTTGCCTGAGCCCATCTCTTTTTTGTAATGCCTCGCTAGGAGCTGCAAGGAACAGCTAATACAAGCTCACATTCTGTTTCTTTCCAGCATCTTCACCTGGAGCTATGGCTTCTTAGACCAAGAGGCCCCAAAACACAGTGACTTGAAGAAAACGAATTTATTTTTCTCTCGTTGACAATCTTGAAGTGAATGGTTCAGGTTCAAAGAATTCCTTACATCTCGTTTCTCTGCCATTCGCAAGCGCAGTGCTTCTCAAACTCTCACTGTTTAAAGACTGATTTTCTTTATTTCCAGTGTGCCAAAGACCCGTAGTTCTGGTTTATACTCCACTGATCATGCACACATATTTCACAGCAATGTCAAATTGCTGTAAACATTTCTAAACGCTTATTCGCAATTTCTGTACTTATCATTGATGGAAACTAGTTTGTGCACTACTTTGAGTCATGCTTCTAGGGCTTTGCCTGGTCTGAATGATCAACGCTGGATCATAGGCCTGTCTGTGTTCCAACTTGCCGGAAGATGAAAGAGCACAGAGGAACACACACTCGGTGGTTAACCTGGGAGTAGCAAACTTCGTTTAGGCTCGTATTCCATTGGCAAGGACTTAGTCGTGTGGCCACCCTATGGAGTTTATTATCTCTATAAGAAAAGGAAAACACAATTTAGCAGCCTTTGCCATAGAACATAAAGCCAAATAATGATACAGAAAATAATCACAAAAGAAGTTGCAGGGCAATATTTAATATACAATATACAGTTTTTAATGAGTTAGAAGAATGGCTCTGAGTTCAGTGTCACACCACACAGAACAAGACTTCTTAGAAAATGGAGCCTGGGGTCGCGCTGGACCTTTTTTGTCAGAGGTAGGCAGTGTGGTGAGGTTGACGAGGGGACGTTCATATGAAAAGACCCTGAGAATTGTTCTCAGGGGGAAGTCCAGATACCAAATACCCAGGTTTGGAGCAGAGTTAGCATCTCCACAGACCCAAAACACTACGACAGGCAGGACCCAGTAAGGCATCAGGGAAGGAGGCCCCAATAGTGTACCCTGAGCCCAAGCAAAGTACCAGGGAGACAGAGAACTAAAGGTCCTGGCTGATGTGAGCGGGATAAAGCCTCGCTGTCACACCTCTTTGCCAGTTTGTTAATGCTGTACTGCAAATGATCAGTGGGGCCAACATCATTTTAGTCTCCTACATCAGTTCCTTATTGTGTCCTCATCATCTCTAACAGCTGAACTGAGGGAGACTGAGCATTCCAACCTGCATACATGCTTCCCACAGAGAGACTTTGTTCTTGTTTATCTTGAAGGCAACATAGGTGCTTAGCATGCGAGAGGGAGGACTTAGAGGTGTCAGGGCTTATTCAGTCGTCATCCACACAGAGGAAATAAGTTAAGCAATAGCAGTTCTAGTGGATGAAAGTTTAAAGGGAGAAAAAGAGAGGGCTGAGAACTGAGTCTAGGAGTGTGTACATTTCAAGACTGATGGAAGAATAGGAGACACAGGAGAGGGTAGAGGCTTGGGAGGGGAGTTTCAAGAAGGGTACAACTATTTGTCAGCTTTCACAGTGAAATCAAAGAAAAAAGACTGGAAACAGGAGTTGGGAATTATTCAATCAAATTGGACACGTTTTTATTTTATACCAATTATAAGCAAGGTTCTGTGTTTGTGCTTCAAAGAACAGGGAGGCAGAAAGATACCAGCTCTGCACCCAATAGATTTAGAAGTGAGGTTAGGACAAATAAATATTTAATAAAAAGTATGTCGAATACCATAGGAGAGGTTCCAAGAATTTATCAGCTAAGTTTCTTGAAGGAGTAGTCTGTACTTTCTTTCTACTGCCAAATCACCCAAGCATTATTCAATACAGTGTGATCAGGTTTCGTCTCCTACTTCCAGCCAGCTAACTTCTAATCAGTCAGCCAACACATGAAGCAAACATTTGTTGTGCATTGACTACATGCCTCTATATTGGGTACCAGACGCACAAACATGAGTAGGAAACTCTTCTAGCCCTTAGGAAGCTCCCAGTCTGGTGGTATAGGCTGACACTGAGGCAGAGACTGCTTCTATCGTGCAAAATCAGGGCATTCCTCCTCTCCCCAGTGGCTAAAAGAGAGTCCGAATCTAATAAATAAAAAGCCACTTGAGGAGAATCAATGCATGCATGTGTGAAATTTCCAGTTGTATAGATTTGTACAGGTTCCAGATCAAGGACTGCCTCCAGTCTCATCAAGCATATTTTTATGCATATTGGAAGCAACAGAGGTGAAGAATGCTAGAATCAAATGAGGCTATTGATGAACTAGGGATAAGCTTATTCCTGAGGCCTCCCATTCCCCTCTTCCCGTGCTCTGAGCCCCTGAGCTTTGGTCTACTCAGGGTCTGTGTCTGCCTCATGTCCCCAGGGTCTGAAGATCGTTTGCATTTATAACATCTCTACCAGGGCTGCAAACTGCAGAGCTTCTAGGAGAGCAGCACTTGCCTCACATTGCCCATGGCTAGCCCTACCCTTGGAAATGGCTGCTGAGTGGGCTGGATCAGTGGTGCTCACCAGGATGCAGCCCTTGTAGCTGTGCCAGTGTTGCTTTTGCCTCATATCAGGCTACAGTGCCCCCTTGGCTCAGGCTGTCATTCTTCTTCCCCTCGCCTCCCTCATAGGCATCATAAAGAAAAGTCTACTGCTTTCTTTTCTGCAGTATCTTGTTTCAAGCCTGGCTAATCCTTGAGCCCAAATTAATACTCAAACTCAAGTCATTTATTTCCATGGTGCACAAGACTACAAACACATGGGAACTGACCCGGATTACACTGGACATCTGAGGTAGACTCCCTCTGCAGGGACCTGCTGGAATCCAACGCAGTCATTTTTGTTTTATATAACCCCTATAACCTGTGGTTAAGTCACTCACTTTTTTAATAACTTACTATGTATAGAGAAATATACTGGGGTTCTAGTATGAGTAAGGGGACATTGAGAGTATCAAAAGAATTGTGCTACTGATCTGTGCCCTTAGGAATATAAATGATTTATTTCTCTTTTTCTTTTCCAAGAGTTGTTACGTTTATAGCCAAAAAATGTTAACATGTACTAGATCTTAATAAAAAATTTCAGAAAATTCATAACATATTAAAACTTTGCAAATAATACTTTTTCTGTTGTATTATAATGTACTTTAAATGGCATCTGTATTACTCAAGAGTTCCACAAGAAACATGTTTCAGTCAAACTGGTGATGGAGGGGGATGGCAACTTGGTAACTGGGTGGGGACAGTTCATGCAAATCAACAAGAGAAGGTGCAGCACCCCAGAGCTAGAAACAGCAAAGGGCAGTTAACACCCCGCAATCTGAAAGCCCAAGGGAAGGAACCGGCAAGGCTGTCTACGCAAGGCTGTCTGTGTGGAGAGGCTGCCTGACAGGAGCTGACCCAGCCAGCCCACAGCAGCCTGGCCAGGAGGGAGCAGGGGAAATCATTATCTCAGCCTCGGCCTCCTCCCTCTGCCAGATCTCTTGCTCTACCTCCCATTGGCAGGCACTAGAAAGTGAGGAAAGCTGTGGATGATGCAGTCCTGCAGGGCATAGAGCACGTGGAGGAGGTTGGCGAGGGGAGCTGGAGGGGCCAACAGATGAGATCAGGCACAGCATCCAAATGCCTTTTACAAGTATTTTCATGACCTGGCTGTCTTCACACAGATGTGCTATTTTACTGTCAGACTGGCCAGGGGTGGGAGAGTGAGGCAGGATGGGGAGGGCTGTGAGCCTTCTGCTTTAGTGATGAACTTGCTTCCTGTCCAAAGTGTAGAATTCCTGCCTGGGAGGACTCTCTGACTTGTTTATTTAGCAATAACAGCACTCTCCTTTCAAAACTCTGAAAACTCAATTAAAACAACTGTTTCCCACTGCAGTCACATGCTCTAAAAACATGATTTTCGTTGCTATATAGAGTTTCGGGATTCAGCCAGGCACTAACCTGGGCTGGTGTGGTCTCCAGAAGCATAGAGGGGTCTCAGCCAATCACAATTGACCTTTTGCTGGTAACAGTGGGGTACTATGTAGAATAAACCATGTAGAGCAAGAGACTGTTGAATATTCTTCTCAGGACAGGAGGTGGGAAGCAACTCTGTGCAGTAGCACAGTTAGGTCAGGACAAACAGTTTGGACTAAGACTTTTTTCTGCTGTGAATTTTACAACATAAAGAAATCTTATTTTCTTCTCATGGGAAGTCATGTGCTGTGAGCAGGCACTTTGCGCGTTCTCAAAATACATTTTCACAGGGCGACAGCGTTCTCTGTACAAGAATACCTCTTTTAGCTATGAAGGACTACACTTTAATTTTGACATGCTCCTTCAGAGCTACTGACATGTGATCACACAGTGGTCTAAAGATTATTTGTGAGATAATGGAACATATGGAGTTATATATAAATATTATTAATTTTAAACATTTAGATTAGCATTTTTACTTTTAAGCTGGTCAAAGGACAAAATATATCGGTCATCTTTCTATCCTAATGAATTAGATGAAATGAAAATTTCCTCTAATGGAGAAAGCAAACACAATGAAAGATTTACATTACATTTGGATAAACTAAGCCAGGCAGTTTGCTGATCATATAAAATCTGTGTCTCACCTTTTTTGTTTGGTTTAGTTCTGTATGTTTTCAAGTTTGCTTTCCTGTGTAATCAAGAAGTTTAAGATAGTCTTCAGTCATCAGTGACATCTAGGGAACAATAAACTTGATTACAGTTGTTTATTAAACAAGTCCTGGGGGTAGAAGCTGTGTGTGTATACCATGGCTTCCTGTAAATCCACCCACTTATGGAAAGAGAAAATCAGTAGCTGAACCAGCTGACGTACAGCAGGCGGTCCTCCCTACCTGAAGGGCTCATAAACATCCACTGGCACAATAAACTGTTTATTCTCCTGAGCTCAGGCTGCAGTTTTCCCCTGTGTGTCACCACCTCTGAGCCTAAGATGACTTGAGGCACGAAATTTCTCATTTCCCAATCGTACCCAGTGAGTGCCTGCCCCTCCTGTGTGTGGCTGCTGTCTTGGGACCTTTGCTACCAAGGAGAGGCACTTGGCGTATTGTGGAGACCTGTTTCTATGTAGGGAACAGAAGATCTAGATTAGAACAGTTTCACGTGCCTGAGTTTACCATTTGTTCTTAAGAAACAATAATGAAACTTTAGCAAAGTTGAGTTTAGCTTTCTTAGGAGAAATGATCTGGTGTATTAAGAGAGGATAGTGGATTTGTAACAGCCCTACTGTTAAAAGGCATAAATGGAATGAACATATTAAGTTTACTCAAGAAAATCAGAGGTTCCTAGTACTCTATTATAGACATTTTTCACTTAAATTGAATCTCAGACAAACTGCTACTCTTCTGTGTGTTTTACCATAGCAAAGAGTAAAGTAGCTGCATATGAAACATATGGACTTTACTTATTTTGAAATTACTGCAGTTTAAAATTGATAACATCCTCTCTCCCAGCTTTTAAAAATGTCTTACAAATTATTTATTTATAGAACCATTTTATATTTACAGAAAATTTGAGCAGATGGTATAGAGTTCCCATATTGCACTCTGCAACTGCATACAATTTCCTCTATTATTAATATCTTGCATTGATATGGTACATTTGTTACAATTAGTGAACCACTTCAGATACATTATTATTAACTGGCATCTGTACATCATTCAAATTTCTTTAGTTTTTACCTAATGTGCCTTCTCTGTTTCAGGATCTGGTAGACACATTATATTTAGATGTATCTCCTTTGTTTCTTCTTATCTGTGACAGTTTCTCAGATTTACCTTTATTTTGATGACCTTGGCAGTTTTTGAGGCATACTGGTCAGGAATTTTGTATGTCTCCAGTTGAGATTTGTCTGAGGTTTTTCTCATGATCAGACTGGGGTTATGGGTTTGAGGAAGAAGATAACGATAAAGTTCCATTCTTAACATAGCCTATTAAGATTACAGGCTAGCAACAGGACTTATCACTATTGATGTTGACCTTGATCATCTTGCCGAAGTCGTGTTTGTCAAGTTTCTCCACTGAAAAGTGACCCTCCCTCCCCCCATCTTTTCGTACTGTTTTCTTTGGGAAGAAGTCACTGTGCACAGCCCATACTTAAGGAGTGGGAGTTGTTCCCTTCCTTTAGGGTGCAATAGCCACATAATTTATTTGGAATTCTTCTGCATGGGAGATTTGCTTCTTTCTCATTTATTTTATTCAGTCATTTACTTATATTAGTATGGACTCATAGATGTTTATTTTATACTTTGGATTATAATTCAATACCACTTTATTTTGTTGCTCAAATTGTTCTAGCTTTGGCCATTTAGTCCCTCTCTCTTTTGAAGTTATGTTCCCAAGAGGTGCCGTAGGTTCTGATGTCTGTATTGACTGGGAGAAGGTTCTCTATTGTGGAACTGACCTTCAGACCACCCTGTCTTATCTACCCTGGCGAAACCAAGGGTGGTAAACTCCACTCCTCACACTTCTCAGCCAGCAGGGCTTGGAGCCAAGTCTATAGGGAAATGAAAAAGTTGCGAGACCCAAATTAGAAAGTATGCAGAAGAAGAAACTAGTAACTGCTTAGTATGGATAAACAGTTGAGGTGCATGCAGGCACATGTAAGCATGTATCCTGAGTGCCTGCCACGTGTTGAGCATACAAGATGCACCATAACAACACAAAGCCTCTGACATCCTCAGTGCATGGGGAGATGGACCATCACCCCAAATAGACAGAGTCAGGTAGTAAGAAATGCCATGAGGAAAACTAAATCATTAAAGAGTGAAAAGGGAAGCAGGTTGGGGTGAGGTGCGCTTTTGCAGAGTGTCATGGAAGGGATCTCTGATGAAGTGACATTTGAGTGGGAACAAGATGTAGAAATGAGCCCTGTGGGTATCTGGAAAGAGGCTTCTGGGAAGAGTTTTAGCCCTGAAACTAATGGCTAAAATCCTCAGAGGTAATATATGGATTTAAATCTCCCATACCATCCTGATTTTGCCATTAACATACCTTATTAAAAAGGAATTTAGTGAATAAACATGACTGCTTTTTTTGCAGGAGTGGTCCCTTTTCTGGCTGTTAGTGTACCAACTAATCTAGCTTCCAAATCCCATCTGGCTAGGGTTTCCAGAGAAGTGAAGGCTGTTCTACATTTGTGGACAACAGGAAAAGAAAACATGCATAGCACCAAGTGACCTTGGTTTGGATACACCCTGATTCTTCCTAGGAGGAAGAGGAGAGTGTTACTGAAAGCCAGCTGAAAGGCCAGCAGCAACTTGTCTTGTAAGATGTAGCTAGAAATAAAAGCTGCTTGAGTGGTTTTCAGATGTCTTAATTTTCATAATTGTTTCCACATTATGAGCTGGCTGGACTTTTTTTTTTTTGAGAATCAAGTTTGGGAGCGTCTAAATGAAAGCTTTGCTCATGAAGTTTTCATTTGGGTTCCACATATAGAGTTCCTAAACCAACATTTTATGAAGTCTTAAATTACTGAAGCTTGAAGTTGTGGTGTAGCTCCAAAGTTTAACATCTTTTGTTTCAGGGTCAGAGCTATTCAAGTTCTGTATACTTTTAGTATAAAATAAAAGAGAAGGAAAAAAGAGAAAAATAAACAGCTTGGGATTTGGCAGAATTAAAGTTTAGTAATGTTAAAGTAGTCTTGAAATTGACTGTATTGTGTGGCCTAGTACTATAAAATTTGAAAACATATTTTTAGAAAAGTGTCTTTTCTATGCTTCTTAAAGCTATTAAACAAAAGAAACCAACAAACAAAAACCCCAAAGGGTATTTAGATTGCTCTTTTTAAAAAAAAAAAAATAATAATGCAAGACAGTCTTTGAATGTGATTTGTTTGGGTCATTCTAGTTTGGTAATTCTATAGTTATTGTAAACATGACTCTTTGTCTGATGTTTTGTTTGTATTTGGAGAGATAGTGTCATGTTGTAGGTAAGCACGCTGTCTTGGGAGAATAGCTCTGCCTGAGTAGAATCCAGGATCTAGTTCTGTGACCTTAGAGAAGGGCAGTTTCCTCCTCTGCAAAATGTCTATGATAATAGTATTCACATCATTGCTGGGACGATTAAATCAGACGACCCTTGTAAAATGTTTAGTCAAGCAGTAGACACAAAGTAATCACTCAAAATTAGCAATTAAAAATACAGTAGTAATAATGAATTGGAGATTGTAAGTAACCCAAGAACACATAGTTAAGTGAGGGAGTTCTCTAATTGGCATATTATGTGGATGACCTGTTAGTCAGGTAAGACATTTAACTGAACCTTTTCATTTTAGTGGGCGAAGAAATAGTATAGGATGAAGATTCATTCATTTGTTCCACAAATGCTGATGCTGTAGAGAGCATAAAAGGCAGAGTGCCTTCTCTGCTGGAGCAGATGGGTCTAGTGGTAGGGGATGGGCTGTAAATATATAAACACAAAAGAAAATATGTAACAGATGATATGTGCTCTGGTGAAGATAAACAGGGCTCTCCGATAGTGAGAGCTATGAGGTTACTTTCTTTTTCTTTTTTTCTTCCCATCCTCACCCCGCTTCCCTTTGGCCACCATGAGCTTGTTCTCTATTCCCTATGGGTCTGTTTCTATTTTGTTTTGTTTATTCATTTGTTTTGTTTGTTTTAGATTCCATATATAAGTGAAATCATATGGTATTTGTCATTTCTGTCTTATTCCACTTAGTACTGTATCCATCTATATCGTCACAAATGATAAGATTTTTTTTTTCATTGCCGAATAGTATTTCATTGTATATATAACACAGCTTCCTTATTCATTCATCTATTGTGGGACATCTAGGTTGCTTCTATATCTTGGCTATTGCTAGCAATGTTGCAATGAAAATAGGGATGCATTTGTCATTTTGAATTAGTGTTTTTGTCTCCTTTGGATAAACACCCAGAAGTGGAGTTGCTAGATTGTATGGCAGCTCACTTTTTAATTTTGAGAGATCTCCATAGTGTTTTCCATAGTGGATGCACAAATTTATAATCCTACCAAGAGTGTACGAGGGTTCCCTTTTCCCTACATCCTCACCAGCACTTTTTATTTTTGATTTATTGATAGCAGCCATTCTGACAGGTGTGAGGGGATATCTCATTATGGTTTTAATTTGCATTTCCCTGATGATTAGTGATGTTGAGCATCTTTTCATGTGTCTGTTGGTATCTGTATATCCTCTTTGGAGAAATGTTTATTCAGATCCTCTGCCCATTTTTAAATAGGATTGTTTGTTTGTTTATGGTGTTAAGTTGTATGAGTTCTTTATATATTTTGGATATTAGCCCCTTATTGGATATATCATATGCAAATATCTCCTCTCCTTTTTATTTTATTGATGGCTTGCTTCACTGTACAAAAACTTTTTAGTTTGATGTCATTGCATTTGTTTATTTTTTCTTTTGTTGCTCTCACCCTAGGAGACATAGCCAAAAAGATATTGCTAAGAGCAATGTTAAAGAGTTTGCTGTCTATGTTTTCTTCTAGGAGTTTTATAGTTTCGAGTGTGTGGGGTTACTTTGAATTAGTCACAGACGGTATCTCTGTGAAGGGGATGTTTAAGGCTAGGATCACAGAATCTATTTTAAGGTTTGAGAGAGGTCAGGAGATGATTAATTGATCGTTTGTTATAAGCTTGCCAAAGTTTTTGATAATTTCCAGCTAAGAAAATACGGTGATCTGTAGTTAATATGTATTGGGGATTGTCAACAAGTTTGGCAGTATACGGCAAAGGAAAAAAAAACAAAAATACTAATTCACAAAACTTCCGGTTATTCATTTCTGGAGCTCTGGGGAGATTGCACTGGGAAATGTTCTACAGGAGAACTGGGGAAAACGATGTCCTGATTTGGTTAGTTGTCAGCATTTAAGGTTTTATGGTTACATGGAGTCTTAAGTAGAAAACCATTTTATTTTCATTATCACTGGAAAACTCTGAAGTGCACTTTGCTGGTAAGAATAGTAATAATGAAGATTAGCAAATCCTTGAGGCTTTTCCTTTGAACATTAATTTTGATTTTTCAGACTGTAGTTGTCAAAGACAAGTAGAATACATTAGTAGAATGTGTGCTAAGACATTTTTTAAACTAGCATTTAAGTCTATTTGTTTATTACAGAAAATGTGGAACATAGAAAAAAACTGAAATTTAAAAAAATGACCCACAATTCCACCATTCCTAATTTAAAAAGATTTTTTAATCTTTTTTTCTGTATCTTTTAAAAATAGACATAATATACACATGCTTATTTATGTTTGCATGTATGTATAATATGTAAATGTATGCATATATATAATTTGTAATTAAAATAATGGCATGAGCTTTTTCTCATATTACTACAACTTCAGGGAAAACGTGATTTTCAATGGCTGCATAATATTGTATTCTGTGGATGTTTTTTCACCAATGCCTTACATAAACTTTTTTTTTTTTTTTGCTCTTGTTGTCTATTTCAGTAGAATTTGTGATAGAGGTAGGTGGAAGTGCTCGATGGATGTTCTGGTTAATTATGGTTTTTCTATGGTTCCTCAACTTTGTAAGACAAAACTACTTCTCAGCCTTAGGACAATTTTTTTAAAACATGTCTAAAAATGTGCCATTTGGTTTTGATGGGGGGTGGGGGATTTGAAATTGAAGATTTTGAAGTAAAAATCATTGAGGTTTTAGGGTATGATATAATTACAAATTCAACCAAATTTATGAACCAAAACTAAAATGTTAAGAACCCTTCAAAAAGAAATCAGGAAAATTTAAAGTTTTTTCGGTAGTATTATAATTCCAACATCTTTCTGACATATTAATGTTGATGATGCTGATGAGTTAATCAAGGATAGTATAATTTTAAATTGGAAATGTGTTTTTCTTAGCTATCTAGAGCATATAGCAAAATAAAATACACCATTTTTCATTAGCGAAAAGACACAATTGCATCATTAAAATTTCTCATGTGATGTTTGAATTGTTAGTCTTGAATTTCTATATACTTTCAACACTATTGAAAGCTGAATTTTCTTCTTAGATATTTAAATCGAATTTCGCTAGATTCATATTTTCTATTCAACTCTCATATACTGCTAGTAGGATTAGAAATACAATCTGTCTTAAGGACAGTTTGGCACTACGTATCAGAAACTTTTAAATAAATTTACATCTTTTACTTCATCAACTTGAAATCTTTGGATTAATCTTAAGGAAATAATTGGCCAAGTATGTAAAAATTAATGCAAAAGAATGTAGCCATGTTTAAAGAAGCAAAATATTGGAAGCAACCTAAATGTCCAGTATTTAGGGATTAGTTAGTAAAGTGGTATATTCATATACTGGAATATTATAACACTATTAAAATGATTTTATATATATATATATTTTTTTAATTTGGTAAAATTATCATAATATAGTGTAGATATATTGGCCTGTTTTATGATGTTATCTGATATTGGCAATCAAATATTGGTGAATGTCTATGAAAGACATTGTTTTGTCATTATTAAAATCGAGTCCCCTTTCTTGTAATTGAAAGGCACTAGAACCATTTGTCTTTTGAGACCACTCCTAGTTTGTTTATTTTAAGCGTATAAAGTGATATTCTTACCTTCCGTCTGTTGTGTGAATGAGGCATGTTTCTAATTCATTTAAAAATACCATTATACCGTTAAAATATAAATTAAAAAGACTGTCTAAGATATATTTCTATTTCATACTACTTCAAATTGATATCTGATCTGCTTATCCTGATTCTGGATGTGGTATTGAATTGCCGAATTGTAAGAATCTTAAAAGGGGGAGATCCGTTTTTGGGGGATGGGGGAGGAGATCCTTTTAAGTGTTAACTGTTAGAGCCACTTCATTTCCACCAGAGGACTGCTCAGTTCCTGGGCCTACTGGGTCTCTGGTTCTCCAGCAGATAATTGTAGCCTTGTGAGGGAGCCCCTGATTATTCTCAGAAGCTAGGTATCTTGGCTTCAATCCCAGTCTCTTTTGATTGGACCTTTCATGGTTGTGGCCAAAACCCTGTGAGGCAGAACACCTGATCTTCCCACCAAGCACAGAGCCCCTGCCCAGCCCCTCTTGTCCACAATCCCTCACTTTTGGGGTCCAAGAGATCTTATCCCGAGATTAGTGTCTTCCCTATCTGCTCGATACCCTTATTTGGGGCCTATTTTCAGACATGTGTCCTGAGGACTTGCCTTCACTTGGCAGGTATGTTCTCATATCCTTGGACATCTGCCCAAACTCCAGATCTGTTTTGGCCGTGGAGGCCTACCCTTTGTGCACCTGCTGTGTTGAAGAGAGCCCAGGGAAAGAAATTGACCTGAAGTAATTGAGTTGGGGAATCTAGTAAACAAATTCACACTGGTACAATTTGGATTAGGAGAGTATGGAAGAGAACGCACAGGTAAGGAAGGAACATTGAGGCCAGTCTCCAGCCCTACACCACATGCTTAACAGTGAGTGTCATCATTGTAGCTTGAAGCCAAAAGATGGCAAAGGGAGGATCAAGAACGCAATCAGAGTGGTGGAAAATTGATCTCTTGAGGAAGCCATTTGGTCACGTGAAAAGAAACTCAATACCCGTTATCTTGGCAAGAACGTGCCTGGTATTACCAATCAACCTTTGATTAATGAGCAGAACCCATAAATAAGAAATAAGCTGGAAGCCACCAGGAGAAAGCATTCATGCAGAGTGGATATTGCAGGGCTCAGAACATTGGACCTATTGCTTCCTCCATGATCATTCATTCATTCATTCAGCCAGCATTCAGCAAATACCTGTCATGAGACAGCCAAGGCAAATGGGCCCTGGGGTTGTAATGGTGAACGACATAGACCCATACTCTCACTTGCTGAGCTTACGCCTTGTCTGGGAAACAGCCAGACAATTACTGATGTGAGATAAATGCTGTGATGGGAAGTCAGGGGCTAGGGTCCTTTAAAATAAGGGACATTTACTGAGATCTGAAGGAGGGACAGGAGCTGTCCAGACAAGAAGCTTAGCAGTGGCAATTGGTTTAGTGATTGATTTTGCAAAGAGTGATATTTGTTTCTTCTTTAAATTTCTTCCTAGGATGTTCATTTCTTCTCCACAATGAATGAGTGTCACTATGATAAGCACATGGACTTTTTTTATAATAGGAGCAACACTGACACTGCTGATGACTGGACAGGAACGAAGCTTGTGATCGTTTTATGTGTTGGAACATTTTTCTGCCTGTTTATTTTTTTTTCTAATTCTCTGGTCATCGCAGCAGTGATCAAAAACAGAAAATTTCATTTCCCCTTCTACTACCTGTTGGCTAACCTAGCTGCTGCAGATTTCTTTGCTGGAATTGCCTATGTATTCCTGATGTTTAACACGGGCCCTGTTTCAAAAACCTTGACTGTCAACCGCTGGTTTCTCCGTCAGGGGCTTCTGGACACGAGCTTGACCGCCTCCCTGACTAATTTGCTGGTTATTGCCGTGGAGAGGCACATGTCAATCATGAGGATGCGGGTCCACAGCAACCTGACCAAAAAGAGGGTGACGCTGCTCATTTTGTTCGTCTGGGCCATCGCCATCTTTATGGGGGCAGTCCCCACACTGGGCTGGAATTGCCTCTGTGACATCTCTACCTGTTCTTCCCTGGCCCCCATTTACAGTAGGAGTTACCTCATTTTCTGGACCGTGTCCAACCTTGTTGCCTTCTTCATCATGGTTGTGGTGTACCTACGAATCTACATGTATGTCAAGAGGAAAACCAACGTCTTGTCCCCACACACGAGTGGGTCCATCAGCCGCCGGAGGACACCCATGAAGCTAATGAAGACGGTGATGACTGTCTTAGGTAAGAGGAACCAAGTGAGCCATTATTCCCATTCATGCAGCAAATATTTCCTGAGTACCTACTGTATACAAGGCACCTCCTAGGTAGTAGGAGTGCAGCAGGAACACGAACAGACATAAATCCCCACTTCCCTGGAGCTTGTACTCTAGTAGTGGAAGACAAAATGAGTATTTCGATGGGAAACAAAATAATTTTATAATAAATTTTATTATAAAATTCATAAAATAAGAGGTAGACTCTTATTGGAAAAAAGAAAGCAGGGAAGGGAGATAAAGAGTGCTAAGCGATACAGGTTGTGATTTTAAAAAGGATTGTGAGGGACAGCTTCATGTAGGAGATGACTTTTGAGTATGGGTGTGAAGGTGCTCAGGGCATGAAGCTTGTGAGTGCTGAGGAAGGGTGTTCTAGATAGGAGATACAGCAAGCACAGGCACCCTGAACAGAAGGAGGCCAACGTGGTTGGAGGAGAGTGAGCAAGGGGAGAGTACGAGGCGATGAGGTCAGAGCTGAGGGAGCAGAATGGGGTGACTCAGAGTATGCAGGGCTGTGCAGTTATCATGAGGACTTTGTTTTTTCCAAGTGAGATGAGAAGTCATTCAAGGTTTTGAATAAGAGAGTGACGTGATTTGACTTTTGTTTTAATGGCATCTCTCTGGCTGCTGTTTTGAGAAAATACTATAGTAGAGCAAGGGTAAAAATGAGAGACTTGCTTACAAGGGCATTTCAGCACTCAGGAGAGAAGGTAGTGGCAGGGACCAGAGGGCAGTTTGGAGGTGATGAGGTGTGGTCAGATTCTGGATGTTTCTTAAAGGTAGAGTCGATAGGATTTGCTGACTGGTAAGGCATGAAGGAAGGTGAGAGGAGGAGGGGAAAGTGGGGAGTGTCATTTACCAAGATGGGGAAGACAGAAGAGGAGGAGATTTGGCAGGAAGGTCAGGAGTTTGGTTTTGGACAAGCTAAGTTTAGGATCCTATTAGACATCCCAGTGGAGTTGCTGGGTAGGCAGTTGGATGTATGAATCGGTTCAGGATTTAGGTCCAGGCTGGAGACCTATATTTGAGAGTCATTGGGGGTAAGAAATGGTATTTTAAACCACAAATACTGGGTGAGCATGCCATGGAGGAGAAAAGAGAACCAAGGCATGAGCCTCAAGGCGCACCAGTGTGAGGAGGTCAGGAATGCAGGGAGTAACGACTCATAGGAACCCCAGAAGGGATAGCCAGGAACCACGAATATGGTGGCCTAGAAGCCAAGATCGGGGAGCCGTTGAAGGAAACTGAGTGTCAGCAGTGGCGACCTCTTGAGAGATGGAGTCAGATGAGCTTCCTGGGTTTAGCAGAGTGGTAGTTTTTTGGTGACCTTGAGAAGAGCAAATTTAGTGTAGCCAAGAGGCTGATCAGAATAAAATGAAGAAAGAAAGGAAGGAGAGGCCGTAGGACAGAGCTAGAAGAGCTCTCAGGAGTTTGCTTTGTACTGGGAGCCCCAAGAAGACATGTTTGGTGTGAAGAATTTTCCCTTCATTTTGTTTCCTCCGTGGTAAGTGGCCTGTTGTCCCCCAGCCTCAGTCCTGGGTTACAGGTAGAATTTGCGATGAGTGAGCATACAAGAGCTTTTGTGTTTTCACAGGCTTTGTCCTCTATGTTGGAGGCCTTTCTTCACCATGTGTGGTGGCTGAGGCAGTGGGAATTGTTATTGGAGATCCAGGGGTCTATTTCTATCAAATCCCGATGAAGGAATTATGAAATGAATTCTTGGAAAACAGTTCATACTGAAAGGTACAGGGTGTATGCAGTGTAGTAGGGAAAACAAATTGCTGCCAGATTCTGAAACTGCTAGTAAGATTTGGAGGTCAGCAGACTCACAGCATGATTGTCAAAATCATTTCAAACTCAGGATTTATCTTAGGTAACAAGTATTTATGTCAAGCATTGTCCTAAGAATCTTATATGTATTCACTTATTTAGTTGTCATGGCAACCCTGTGAGGTAAGTACTACTATTACCCTATCTGCCAGATGAAGAAACTGAGCAGACAGTTTAAGCAGTATGCCCAGGGTCACTCAGCTGTTCCTGGTACAGCCAAGACTGACCCATGGGCCTTTGGGGTCCACATGTTTAGCACCACACTCTGGAGCTAGTTTTGATTTGTTTGGACTTTTTACTGGTGTCCCCTTTGTCCTGTCTTCTTCTTTGACCACCTCATTCTTCTTTGAGAGCCTTGACAAGAATATAGCTAAGGATAAGAAAAGGAGGAGTCACACTAATCAATTTTTCCACTCTTGAGCCCGAGAGGATATTTTCAGTAAAGCGTAAAGTTTGATATTTATTGGTAGTGTCAGCGAACTCTGCTGCTTTCCCTGCTTGACTTGCAAACATAATCATTTGCTTGGCTGATTGTTTTGAGAAATTATCTGCCCAATTAAGGAGAAAACTTTTTTCCTTTTAGCATATTGTATATCATATACAATATGAGATAGAAAAGGTTTCTGTAATCCTAGGTGGAGAGAATAAGACTCTATGTGAGATAGTCATGGTCATGAGCTTCAGTTTCGAGTAAAGGAGGGTTTAAACTAAAGGAGCTGTGTGGTTTCGGCAAGTGTGGTATTGGATAAGAGAAAAACTGGAATAAATAGTGAAGTTGCCAAGTCCGATAGGAGAAGTCGTGGCACTGAGATGCAACAACAATGGGGAATTGGTTAATGACAGGGAGACAGTTTGGTGTTGAGGGCTTGGGGAAGTTCTTCAGTGGTGAGACAGAGGTGTCTGGCGGAAGACGGGAAGTTTGGGCACGGGGGAAATGAAACTGAAGAGCTAGGTGGGATGAGGTTTCTAGACTTCTAGCTCCTGATTTCTTTGGATAACAGAAGGTTTGGGTTGTAGCCCCAACTCTGTCATTTTCTGCAAGGGTGATCTGAAGCACATTAGCTCATCTTTTCTTGGTTAAAGTTCCTCATCTGAGGTGAAATAGATAATCTTTAAGTCCTTTCAAGGTTATAAAATTCAATGGTCCTATTATAAAAAGTAACCAAAGCCAACACAGAGTTCTGTGGATTGTGTGTCAGTGCACAGGGTCTCTATGAGAGCATCTACAACAGTATCTTCTTAGGGAGGAAGCCCCTCAGTTGCTCTGATGCATGCAAAAATTCACTTGCCTAAGACAAGTGTCTCCCATATGATAGAATATTAGAAAAATCAACAGTTCTGACATCTGTCATTGTTGTCACTGGTTCTGAGTATATGGAAACAAATAGCTTAATATTTATTTCTATAATGATTATCTGCTTTAAATATCTTCATGATAAAATGCTAAAGCTTTCTATTTACTCCTTGATACATATTTTGTAGGAAAGGTTAATTTAAACTTTAAGTTTCTTATAAACACACCTTATAAATATTAGAAAGCCAATAAATAAATATACATTAACTATCTATTAAACAGCATCTAAGAAGTAAAAAGTTGCATAAATTCAGCGAGCTTTTCTCATTTCAGAGAGAGAAGAAGGGATGGACAGGGGCTATAGCGTTTGTATATTCTAAGTAGGAGAAGTAGTATAATCAAAAGTACAATGTTAGAAACATCTAAAACTTTTGCCATACCACAAGGAAGGCCATGGGGAGAGGGGGCACAGATGTGTGTTGTGGTCCACAGGGAAATAGTTTAGCTCTGTCCTGGAAATATTTAGCTGGCCATCCTCTTTGGAAGGAGCGAGGTAGACCAGATGTCCCTTGTTTTTCTTTCCAGCTTTAAGATTTTGGTTGAACATAAAAGCATATGGAGCTGGATGGGGAGCAGATTCTTTCCTTGTGGAGGGATGTGGTGGTAGTGATGATAGTGGTGTAAATTTTAAATCTGCGCATGATTGGAAAGGCATCTAGTCATCGTGTTCCCATTTCAGTAGCCCCGAGGCAGAATGCTTGCTCACTTCTGGGTTATGATGTGTGGTGGGCCCTTTACCTGATGGAAGTTGCTTGTTGAATGTTCTTATTGAAAAGACGTTAGAGACATATGATCCTATTTTCTACAGAGCACCAATGCCCTGCTTAAGAGAAAGTCCTGTTTTTTGAAATTCGACTTGTCAACATGCCTAGTCGGCTGCAGCAACCAAGCACACAAGAAACCCCATGTAGAAACCTCTAATTTATTGTCAGACAACACACCATGTCAACTGCACACAGGGATATTTTGTTTCCCAGGAAACAGGCTGGACTTCCTTCTATTTTGCAATGTCTTAAAATGCAAAAGAAAAGAAAGGTTGTGAAGGGATTTGTGAGCCGTATTTTTGAAATTTTCTGTGAACCTTTCTGTTTCTTAGGGTGTTTTTAAACTGCAGGTTGTGACTTACTAGCAAGTAATGAAATCAATTAGGAGATTGTAACTTAACACTTTTTTAAATATCAAAATACGAGAGAAGATATCTGAGTGCATTGCATATAATAGGTATAAGCTTGTTTTAAGTATTGTTTCATAACGCGTGTGTGTGCACTGGATTGTGGTATAAAATGTATTTTTTTAAAGGATTATGATCAAGAATGTTTGAAAAGCCATGGTCTTAGGGTCAAGGTTTCTTTTTTGGCTAATAAGAACTGAACTCTTTTAAAATATGAGAAACATTACAGTTAAGGGACTTTGAAAAGATTTGTAATTGAAACAAAGAGCTGAATGTTTTTCTTCCTCCCACCTCTCTACTTAGATCAATGCCAACTCCTTGCCTTCTCTCAGGGGAGAGAGGTAGGAGGCAAAGTGGTGGTAAGAGAGGAAACAATACCTGGAGTTCTCATGCTAGGAAATGGGTGAAAATTAAGTACTATCATGAGCCTTGCTAGAGTACTACTAATAATCATACATGAAGTTTCTGCAACACTGTGTCTTTTTCATTGTTTTAATACATGGTTCTCATTCAGTCTCACCGAAATCCATTTCAAGGTAAGCGGGGAAGATATTATTCTATTCTCCTGCCACTCCCCTAGATCCATTCTGTACTCAGTTGTAATTAATTATTTACAGTTCCTCGTTTTGCATCCTTAAGCCTTTGCACTTGCTGGAATACCTTTCCTCTGGTTCTGCCTGGGAAACTCCCGTTCATCTTGGAAGACTGAAATCAAGGGCCTATTATCTCTGAATCTTTTTTTCCTTGCCCTACCTAGGTAAATCTGATTACTACCTCCTTTGGGCCACCTCTGTCTTGTCCATGCTTCAGTTAATGTACCTAATTGTTTATATGCCTTTATTTTGAAATAGAATGTGCGCTCTTTGAAGTCAAATGTTGTACCTTATCTCTCTCTGCACATCTAACGTGCAAAGTGCTGTCTGGAACTCACTTGTCAAGATTACAATAGAATGAATAAATGAGGAAATTAAGGTTTCGGGAAGTTAAGTGGCTTTTCAAAAGCTGGAACTACAAGTAGAACCCAGGTTTCCTCACATCCAGCCTGGCCTTTGGTGGGCTCTGGTCGTGACATGCCTGTGGGGTTCCAGTGGCTGGAGAATTTTATAATATGGAAGACTGAGGTCTCAGAAGGGTAAGTAAGTGATAGTGCTATCTTGAGAAGAAGAAAACAGATGAATATTTTTGAGTGCCTCCTGTGAGGAGGTCTGCGTGTTACATGCTTTTAGGATTTTATTTCACTCAATCCTCATAACATCTCTGCAGATCTGTTTTATAGATGAGGAAACTTGGATAGACTTAAGCATCTTGCCCATAGATCCATACTGGTGAAAATAATGAGTTAATATTCATTGTGTTATATATGGTCCTGAGCATTTACATATTTTATTTCATTTAATCTTCACGACAACTCTGTGGTTCTGTTATTATTACCAGATGAGGAAACTGAGGCCCAGAAGGGTTCAGTGTCTTGCCCATGATTAGAAGCAGAGCTGAGATTGGAGTCCAAGCAGATTGACTCCAGGACTCTACTTTTCAAGGTTAGTTTGCAGCCTCTTGTAAGTGATGGGGCCAGAACAGCATCGACCCAAATAATGGTATTTATAACCTATATCTCTCTTGATTTCTATTTACATTTATTTCTGTAAAGTCACTTGATCTCTCAGTGTTTAGCTCACTCTTAATTGATTTTAAAGATTTTGCAACTTGATAGCAACAGTTATGACAATATCTCCCAGGGAACAACAGCTCCACACTCTTCAAACTTTATGTTCATTAAAGTAAATGGTGAGAATAGGGGCTTTGGAATAGGAAAGGGACCACATTTATATCCTGGCTTTGCTGCTTCTAAGTTGTATGACCTTGAGCAACTTACCTAACCTTTCTGTGACTTAGTTTCCCAATCTGTAAAATGGAGATAATATCAGTACCTCTGGGATGGTAAGGTTTTCAGGATACAATGAGATAATGTTCATAAAGTACCTAGCATAGTGCTTGGTACAGAGTAAGTACTAAACAGCTGACGTAGTAGGTACTAAGTACTAAGGAGAGTACTACTCTTAAGATCTACTCTTGTTAGATCTTAATTTGACTCTTAAGAGCCTTGCCTTATATTTAAGCAGAGGGCCTGTTTTTCCCCAGTAATGTTACAGGTATTGTAGAGACAGAGACTGGAGGCCTACTGTTGGCGCCATCATGATGGAAGGTTTTATAATGTGGACAAATAGCCAGGAGGAAGCTAACTGAGTGTGCTTTGCAGAGGCTGTCTGACAGCTGACAAATGGCACCAGCTCGATTCCTGGGGACCCAGGCCAATCTGAACACACGGTCACAACGGAAATGAAAAGCTCTGCGCTTGCACCGCTAGTTTCCGTAAACCAACCAACATCCCCCACCCCCCAGCCTGAGCGAAATTCTGTTAATGATTCCCATCTCTGACGGGTGATCTTTACATTAATAATTCATTTCACTTTTGTAACATTTATGAATAAAACTTGTGAGATGCTGACTGTCAAGTGCTAGTTCAATAAGAATCCCATTATATAGCACCAACATCTGTGTGTAGATCTGTAAAACAGTCCTCAAAGACACTGTCCCCATTCTTGCTAGTGAATCCTACCTGGATACCTACCTGGATAGTAAAATACTATTATTACCTTTACCAGGATTGGGAAATTCACTCTTTGTCTGAAAAGAATAAGGACCAGAATCCAGGCCTTTTTCCTGTTAAGGAGCTTCACCAATGAAATGTCCTTGCTCCATTTTTAAAAGACACACACACACACACACACACACACACACACACACACACACACACACACGAAACCAAGAGTCCAGAGAAGCTAACCAGAATCCCTGGGAATTCTGAAACATTTGTTTTCAGCTTTTGTGGCCTTTTAGTGGCTTCTGTATCACAGTAGCTTGCTTTCAATTTTTGCTACCTTGCATGCCTTCGTAATCAAATATCTGTTTTTAAAAAAGTTAAAGCTTTGCCTTAAGAAATGCTGAGTGAACTGATCGGATCATTGGCACGCAGGAGCTCTCTTGTTACTGTGTAGTCATATCAGAATGGCTAATTCTTTTCAGAGTCAAGCTGCCCAGGGACCAATACGTAGTACATTGAGTCCAGGGATATTTGTAATTTTGTCTTGAAACAGCTAATCAACAGAGGACCTTTGTGCAGACACTTTTGCTGTGTGCTTCAGGACATTGCAATAGGGGCCTTTGGGGAGAGAGGCATTTATTCCAGGGCAAACTAAATGATTGAAAATGATTGAGTGCAAAAATATAATCGCCTCCCAGTTGCTGTCCCAACAATACTGTTTGACAGACTCCCCCCATCGTGAGAGGCATGGTGGCGATTGAGAAAACCTCAATGTCTGATGTTAGAAAGAAGAAAGCTTCGAATTAAAAAAAAAAAAAATTGTTTCATGCCGCTCCATTCCACCTTTTCAAATTGTCTTTGTTTCTTGACACCTTCCACTGCAACATTTTTAGGAATTCCGTCCCTACCCTTCTGTTTATGCTGTATGTTTTCTCAAGTTTGTCTCTCTTTTTTTTCTGCTTTGCTGTTGCAGATGCCTCCCTTCACAGTCAGTTCAAAAGTCATTTTTTTTTCAAATCATTGTCCTTATTTCCAGTGTAATCACTGCTCTGCCTGCCTTCTTCTGTTTCCTCCATGTATATCCCTTCAGTTCTGTTCATCTCAATCCACTCAGCTTCTTTTACTCCCCTATCACACTCCCTGCTTCAGAAATTTTTTCTTGCTTTTCTTCTTTGTAGAAACCTGAAACCTTCCTCTTCAGCTGGAACAAACAATTATTGAATGTTTCCTGAGTTCAAGGTACAGAAACACTTCTCAAAGTCTACCTCTTCCTTCCAGCAATGTTATTGAGAAGTAATTGACAAATGTAATTGTATATGTCGAAAGTGTACAATGTGATAATTTGATATACATGTACATTGTGGAATGATTAACAAGATCAAGATAATTAACATATCCATCACCTCACTGGTTAATGTGCACGCGCATGCATGTGTGTGTGTGTGGTGAGAACACTTAAAACATACTCTCAGTGACTTTCATGTGTGCGATGCCACATTATTAGCTGTGGTCGTCATATCGTACATTAGATACTCAGAACTTATAACCAAAAATTGTACCCTTGACCTACATCTCCCCATTTTCCTTCCCCCTCCCCTGACAACCATCATTTTATTTTCTGTTTCTTTGAAATTGGCTTTTTTTTCTTTTAGACTCCACATATAAGTGATAGTATACATTATTTGTCTTTCTCTGGCTTATTTCACTTAGCAGAGAAGTTCCATTACCCAACTACATCTAACCCTCCAGCAACACCCAAACTCCTGGGAGGTTTAGAGTTCCAGAACTCAGTAATGCCCTCTCCTAGGGCCTTGGCTTTTGCTGTAGGAGAATGTGATTATTACCTGCCACACGTCCAGGCTAATACCTGGAATAACATGGTGTGTGCTGACCCATGTGTGGAATTTTATCAAATTAGTATTAACATTGTACTTTTAAATTTTCAGCCAGGAACTAGTACATTTAGTATGTAGTTGAAGCAAATAGGTTGGGTGGGAATAGGGAATAAAGGGCGTTTGCTGGAATTATAGCCTGTTCGCAGACCTAGGGATCAACATAGAAGCTGGGGTGAAGGGCAGGCGAACGCATAGTACTGGCTGGGGTACACCACAGGCGAGCTGCCCTTCCAGGTCAGCAACCTGCTCTCCCTCCCTACTAGATAATTATAGCTTTGCAGAATGTGAGAAGACCCTTTTACCTTGAAGAATCAATATCTGTTGAGAGATTTGTCTAAGTTCACCTTGTAAGTCACTGCTGATATTGTGGCCAGACTCCTGGTCTTCCTAGTTCCTGCTTCTTCTAGTGGATCTCCCTTCTTGCCTTGGTAAATAATACCTGTCCTTGGACGCCTGAGTGACAGTGATATACGACAAGGGTTTGTTTCCATCAAGTCATAGCTTTTACTCCCCAATAGTGGGCATGTTTTATCCTTTATGTTTTCAGAACAAGAAGAGATTTCTGCTTTTTATACTTACTCATCGTAAACATTTATTGAGTACCTACAAGGTTTAAGGCAGCATACTAACTATAAGACATGGCCTCTGCCCCAAAGACACTATGAATTTGTGCTTGCTCTAATGTTTTATGGTTGTTAGGAGACGACCAAGGTTTATGAGTCAGTGGTTGGCTCATGTGCAGGACAGATTACCCAGAGGCAGATTTGCTCTGTGTGGCTTTTCCTCTGTACAACTTATAAGGAACCCTTTTTATAGGCTTATCTGAGGAAATAAGAAACGTACCAAAAAAAAAAAAAAAAGATAAAGAAATATACACAGGGGCCAAGCAAGGGGGTCCAGGCAAAAAAATGTTGTGTATGCCCTGTACAGGCCTTCTTGAAGAGACAGGATTTGAGCCAGACCTCAGTATGATAGGTGGAAAGGAGAAGGCCAGGCATTGCAGATAGGACGAAAGGTAGAGTAGGAGATAGGCATACTCATCTCGAGGGAGACCAGACCAGGGCTGGGAATGGGAAGGGGAGACAGGGCAGACAAATTTCTGGAATAAGGGGTTTGCATATTAATGACAATCTGGTTTGAGAGGCATTGTGGAGCCAGAGACTGGATGGCCTTGAATCTTAAGATTGTGTAGACTTTATTGTCAAACATCTACAGAGAGCAGGTAGATATCTGTCTGTGTCCAGTCGTCAGCCCACAGCTAAATTGCCTCATCTGGCAATGGAGAGCCCCTTTAGGATCTTGAGGGAACTGATGGATTGAGAGATGGTGGGAGTTGCTAAATGCAGAGCAGAGTTTTAGAAAGATGGGAGGTGGGTTGGAGAGGGAGAGATCATAGAGAAGACTTTTGGAATTGGCCCATAGTTCTGTGGGTTGTAGGTAGCTCAGATGCCAGAGAGAGGCAGAGCTGGCTTGTCATAGTAGGCACTGCAGGAAGGTACATCTGTCAGCAGCAGTTGGAGTCTACACATGGAGGGAGGAGCAGCTAGGGAGGCCCAGTAGGGGCTGCCGGGAGCAGAAGGGGAGCAGGCCAGTGGACGGTGAGCTTGCAGAAATCTGGCAGGATGCAGAGGTAGAATAAGCAGATGGCCAAGGTCAGAGAAACCTGGAAGCAGGGAGCAGTGATCCACCCTGGAAAGATTCCTGAAAGCCTTTGAGCATTGCCCTTTCTCTCCTGCCCACTGACCTCACCTTCCTTGCTCCCTTCTGAGAAGATGGAAGTTGTCTGTCATGAATGCCCCTAATTTTCCTCCCTTTACCAGCTTAGCAAAGGCCCCTATCCCTACCTTCTTTCTACTAGAGCCTGCTGCTTCTAGAGTCCCCAGGAGCCTACACTCCTCTTTATTCTTGCTCTTCTGTATATTTGACCATTAAAAAATATAGCCCCTGACCTTACCTTCCTTTTTAACTATTGCTATATCTCTCTCCTTCCCTTTATTATCCTTTTTCCTTCATACCTCAAACCATGCTGGGCTAGCTCTGCCCCTACCATTCTACTAAGACTGCTGATGAAGCCTCCATGGCCCTCCTAGTTGCCAAATTGAGTGATCTGGCTTGACTTCTTTGTTGCAAGGCTGTCCGCTTCATGCTACAGTTTGATGGTTTCTTCCCCCTTCTGTTCCTTCTCTATCTCCTGTCCAGTCTCTCCCATCTCTGGCAATTCCTGAATGCCCTCTGCTCTTGTCTCCTTTGGCTCCCCAAGTTCTTTTGAAGTGATCTTACTCCTGTGGAGTGCACCAGTGCCTCTTTGTTAATGTCTCCCAAAGCAGTGTCTCCATCCTCAGCTTCCCTCACAAGATCCAGATCTCTGTTGCCAGTTGCCTGTTGTACATACACACCTGGATGTCCTGCAGGCACCACAAACTTCATCTTCCCCTATAAACTTGCTCCGTGTATTACCGGATGTCTGCAGTGAAGGTCTCATCTACTTACCTTCCAAGCTAGAAAGCTTTATGTAGCCATCTCTCTCACCACCTGTGTCCAGTTAGTCACCAAATCTACTTGAGTGATGTCTCAGATCCTACCACGTCCCTTGGACAAAGCCTTGCCATTCTGTTGTTTACCATTGTTTCTGTCTGGATTCCCTCCTCCTGGTTTTTGTTATTCCAGGTCTTCCTCCATACCAGAAGCGGAGGCTTCTTTCCTAAAAAGCACAGTTAACTCTGTTTAATCTTTTCTTGGCTCCTTTTGCATGCTAGATAAAGCCCAGATTCCTTAGCTGGGATTACAAGGCCCTTTTCACAGTTCTTTCCCAACCTTCTTTTCTAAACACTTCCCTTCCCATGTAGCCCCATCTTCTGTCATTTTTTTTTTTAACATTGCATTTTATTCATTTTTTTAAGAAAGTAGCTTCAGAAAAAAGAGGAAAATAATCTAGATCATTTATATATATTTATAAATAATCTAGATCATTTATATATATTTATACATATATATATATATATATATATAAATTTGTACGCCCCTTGTACAAAAGGCAGGAAAAAAAGTGCCACTAAAGGTACTAAGATATAAAGCTTTTTTTTTTTCTCTGCTCACACCCACGCTCCATTGTCCCATCAGACTTCCCTAACAAAAAAACAAGTTCAAGAGTGAAATTATCGAGGATTTCAAGATGGCCACAGCAGAGCTTTAAGCTGAGCTCAGGGCCCTGTGCAAGTGCATAGGGCACATGCATGCCTACGAGGCCAGCCCTGGCTGCTGACTTCAACCTTTTGGCCTTAACTAGCCCAGGACCAAGCTACTGTAATCCAGGGCACTTTGGGAGACTTAGGTCTCATTGAATTTGCTCCCCTGTGATTACAAGGACCAGCCAGGTGCACTGTCTTATGATTAGTCTCCTTGATTCCAAGAATTATTTTCTTAGAGGCCTCCTTGTCTTTTCCGAGGCAGGAGCCTGTTTCCAGGGCGAGGCTCCTTATCACCAGCTCAAGCATTGACAGGAGGTAGACTGAGGCTGTGGGCTGAGACAGTCCCAGGGCTCCCACTTACAGCTTACATAAACTGGACTCACCGGTGAGTCAGAGAACAGTCTGTTCCTACTCTGTGTCTGTTCTGAGCCTGCCTGTCTCGGTCCAGGAAAGGCTTATGTGATAAGTGTTGTATTCAGAGCAGTCCCTCTCCTGATTGGGCTCACCTCAAGAACCCCACAAATGGGCCTTATGTGAAAGGTCAGGACTTTTTGTGCAACTTAAACAATTCCTCCCTTGGAAGGTCAGTCTTTTCCTCCCCAGGGTGTGTTCCAAGTTTCTGGGTCCCGGGGCTCCTCATAGTTTGTCTTGATAGTCTGTTGAAGGCTCTGGGCTCCAGAGGAGTTCTACTAAGTTTATTTCAGAGGGTTCAGACACTGGAAAACATGTAGCAAGGTTCCTAGGATCTGTATGGCCACTTGAATGTCCTGCTATTACGTGACAGCCTTACGAACGCTGTTTCGCAGGGGAGTTTAGTGCACTCTGCTGGGGAACTGCTGAGGGCACTGGGGTGGCACGGCAGACCCCAGTCATTTCGGGTGTGCTAATTGAATCTCTATGCACCTCAGAAGGGAAAACTGTCTCTTCAGTAGCATAGAATGGACCCTTAGAAGGACATAGATGTGGTCCTACAAGAGGTCGATGCTAATTTATGGGATAATAACTGGACTCCCCTCCATTTGTACTAACTTGGAAGAAATATATTGTTCCTCTGTGTTAAGGCAACTGGCAGTTCAGGGAGGGTAGTGTTGGCGTGACCCTGTGGAATCTTTAGGCTTCCTGAGTCGTATTTGCTGGCTTCTGCATGAGGGATCATTCAGCACTTCTGACTCAGGGAGTCTCTGAACATGGTCCCCAGCCACTGGATTCCAGACTTCTGTCATTTGGAAGGGACATTGGTCAGCCTAGGAACCCTGCAGGGACAGTCCAGAAGTTCTTATGTTGTGGGCTTCCTCGGGTTTCTTTAAACTCAAGAGTGAGGTAACAACAGGAGAGTTCTCTGCAAGAGGCATGAGAATGGCCTGGGCCTGCCCCAGGTGGAAAAGCAGTGGCTGGGCTCAGCTTGAGGGGTCTTGGTGATTGTGGAGTGGAGGGGCCGTGGCTTTCAGAATCTGGCAAGGAAGGATCTCTAAACTGAGGATTTCTCATGGACCTGGCTCTGCAGCTCTCTGAAGTCCCTAGGGTTAGAGTCTAGGGGTTTAAAGGAAAGCCTCAAGAGGCTTCAGGGCCCCAGGAGAGAGTAGCCTTCTTGGATCATTTAGAGGTTGGCTTAACTAGGCACTGGACATTCTGAGAACACAGCTGAGCCAGGGCACATGGAGCTCATCAGCCAGAGGCAGCCTCAGACAAGGGAAAAAACAGTAGATTGGGGTCTGAGAGTTCTATAAGAGGGCCTCCTTCTCTTAAGGACCCCTAAAGTCTTGTTGAGAACACTGATACATGTCCCGTGTTTATCAGCCAGGGAGCATGCCGTAGGCTGAGACAGCTTTTCATACGGTGAGTGTGAAAGGTCAAATGCAAAGCTCACAGCACTCATGTCTCCAAAGGAGGTATGTTTTCTAGCATCTCTGGGCTCCTCTTGAGTTTCCTAGAAAGCTCTCTTGTCGTAGGGGGACACATGGCCCTCTGGCGTCATGTGGCCTTCCAGAGCTTCTCCAACACTTCCAAATGAGGAAGGGGCATGAGGTGATGGCAGGACCTGCATTTAGGGTTAAGGAAGTAGTAGAGGTGGGGGCTGGCCACATTCAGGTGGAAAGCATGTGTCCCCTTCAAGCTGCTGCTGTCTGAGCTCTGCAGGAGGGGAAAGGCTGGCAGGCGGGGGCCAGGGTTGTTGGAGAACACATTGCAAGGAACTAGCTGGGTCTGGGCAGGCTCACAAAGCCCTGTCCTGCTGTTTAAGGTAGTGCTGAGGGAATGCCACAGACACATCGTGTAAAGTGGCAAGTCCTAGATGACAGCACAGCAGCATGGTCCCTGGAATAGAGCCCAAGAGCCACCAAGGAAGGGTTGGGAACCAGACAGGAGATCTGGGGACTACAGATGCCGCTTCTTCAAACAACCACGTGCAGGAGGCCACCTTGGGACCAGCAGGAAGTCAGAGTTGGGGAGGTCTGGCTGTAGGTAATGAGAACCTGGTTACTGACCTGGGCCAGGCTAGGGATCAGGATGGGTGGCTGAATCCTCTGGAGGGAAGTCCCTGATAGGAGTCAGAGAGACGCCCAGCCTCAGCAGAACTGGAGTGCCAGGCAGGTTACTATGGAGACCTAATGAGTGGGGTAAAGATGAAGTGGACGCCAGCATTAGGGCTAAACTGAGGCTCGGGGCTCCTCGGATTCCTCCTAAAAATCGGAGATGGGCTCTAACTGGCCCCAAGTGCTTAGTTTGGAGGGCTGTGGGAAGAGAGCCCAGACAATTCATTATAGAAACGTGGTTTTTGGAGGTGGTATGCTTTATATCAAGATCCCCTGGGCAACATTTTCAACATGTGCATGAGTTCTCCCTCCCCTCCTATACACATAGACCAGTTTCTAATTCAGTGGTCTGCTGGTGGAGCCCTAATATGCATATTCTGAAGAAACTACGGAGGTATCCTGAATGCCCTTATCTCATGCAGAAAGCCTTGAGAGGCAAGATTTACTATGATAACAGTAAGGGGGAAAAAAGGAAAAATGGATTTAAAAGACATTGAAATGATAGATGCCCCAGGAGATGGAGACATATTATGCATAAGGAGAGCAGCAAAAGGATGAATCTAGCTTCAGAGTTTTAAATTTGAAAGAACAAAGAAAATAGTGGGTTGGAAATTGAAGAAGTTCAAAGATTCTGCCCAAAGCAGAATCTCTGATATTCCTAGAGAACATATGATCATTTCTTTTAAAACCTTTGAGAATTACTCTACCCAGCTCCATCCGTGGGAGAATAAACCACAGGATAGCCCCTCAAAAACTCTCAGCACATTGAAACTGAATAATTGCTCTGATAGGACTCATCTATTTAATACATTTCTTCTCTCCTGCTTGTATATCATAGAGACTTAAATTTCTGTCATTGTCTTGTTCTTAGTTATTAGAAATAAACTATTTGGTTAGGTTTAAATTAGCCATTTTGAATTTGTTTCACGTCTCATTTGCTCTGACACAAATGACCCCTTTGTGGGTAATGAAAACAATTTAGCGGTGTGGTCTGAAGGAGAAAACAATATTACTCCAGCTATTAACACCAGGGGACTTCTCATTGACCTTTCACAATGACTTGCAAACTGTGCTTCCAATATTACTGCGCTCTTGAGAAGATGGGGAATGAAATCTTGCCCTAGGATATTTTAGAGACCGCTTCATGTGAAAAAGTCATAAAAAGGGGGAGTAGTGAAATAGAAGTAGCTATAAATGAGAGGGAAGAAGGGACGTCTAGAATTAACCTGATGACAGGGTGTACTAGTCTTGAGCTGCATGTTTCCAACACCAGTATGTCTGAATTGGGCACAGGAGCCTGTTGTTATAGCATCTTGAAAATAAAAATTGCATGGGGTTCTGCAGTATTGTGTTTGAAGATTCTCTAATAGGACTAGAACTTTCAAACAAATGCAAATTGGACATAGCATTTCTAACCTTAATTCTCTGTGTTAGGTGAACTTTTTTGGGGCAAATCTAATACATCTCATTCATCTTTATATTGGACAATGTGCTGTACGTGGTTAGGCTCAAGAAATGTTTGTTGAATTGAATTATCTAAGTAAAGAAGCCTTTAAGAAGACCGTCTTTAATTGCCATGAAACATCTCTGGATGACACCTCTAGGGAAGAGAGAATAATAATTATTACTTAAGAAATGGCTAAGAGCAGTATAATTGGTAGTTGCCTGCTGGTTGAGTTCTATAACTGAAACATCTTTAAAATGCCTTTTTCGACTTTTAGGAATATTTATCTGGGAAGTCTTTTTGACAGTCTTTTATGATCAACAAACTTACTGTCTTTAATTTGTTTATTATCTTACCAGACCCCTGATGTTAGAAAATTGAAAGAACTTTGTGATGTTGGGCTAAAATTTCCTTGCTTGAGGCTGAGGGAATTAGAGCCTACCCACCTTATTTAGAATGAGCCCTCTTACCTGCAGCCTTGGTAAGAGTAATGACTTTTTTAGGGTTATGGCTGCCTGGAACTGGTAGAACGGGTAGTCCTGCCCTCCTGTTTGCACACCTCGTTTGTATATAACGGTAGCATTGCCATGACAAGCAAACCTTGAGAAACTTTCTAGTGGATAAGGTCTCCCTTTCTGCAGCTGGGTAGAATCACTGCCTCTGCTTTCTTCCAAGTAAAGACATGTTTGTTTTATCAAAGCCTATATTTTTTCATCTTTTTAAAAACCTTGAATATTTATTCTAAAGAGGTTTTCTTAAACTGTTATGGTTTCTGGTTTTAGATGCATAAAAGCATTTATTTGACCATAATTAAAAGATTAACTGGCCTTGGCTATGATGGACCAAAACACTTTGTAGGACAAGAAACATACAAATTTTTTGTTGTGGTTTTATTTTATTTTGTAGTTCCAAGGGTGCTTATTACTGTTTCTGACTCTACCCCGTCCCTTTCATTATGGAGAGAGTTACAGTTCACAGACCCTTGTCACCTACCTTTCCTCTGGGTGGTGCATGGAATGGCATGAGGGTTTAAAGTCTGAGCATAGATTCCAATCCTGCTATCGGTTGGAGAAATTTAATTTCTCTCCTTTCAAACTTCCTCACTTATAAAAGTCATAACACAGATGCTTCCGAAAGTGTATTCTTAGGAGTAAATGAAATATAATGCTAGCAAGAAGCTTGAACAACAACCTAATGGCTTCTTGGAATTTACTTAGTGATTTTTAAATGTTTTCAAAACTCGTCCCATGAATTTGATTTAGCCACCCAATAACCCTGAGCAGTACACAGGACAAGAATTCTTAGCCTCATTTTATGGATCAGGAATAAAAAAAAATCCTAGAGAGGTGACAGAACTTATTAATCTGAATGTTGAGACTAGAGCTCAGAATGTAAGTAGTTTTATAAATATTAAAATGCTTTGGCTCTAAAATTGAAATGATGTTTAAAACTTTTATTATTTTTGTTGTTATGAATGTAGTACCTGTTTGTTGCTAAAATTTACACATTACAGAAATTTATGATTTAGAAAGTGTATGTCCCCTACAGTCCTCACTCTATAGAAATCAGGACTACGGTTAACAGTTTGATGCTCTGTCTTGCAGACCCTCTTCTGCAAATAATGAAAGTGTATATGTACTAGTCACACACACATAGTAATGATTTTTGTGTAGAAATGTGTTCTTAATGTTCATAATAGTTCTCCAGCTTGCTTTTTTCATTTGGCAATATATCTTGGATATTTTTTTCTTTCAAGTCAGCATCGACATATCTGTCTCATTCTCTTCAGTGACTGTATAAGATTATATTGTATTCCACACTAGATTCTTGATATTTTATGGGCTACTTCTAATTTTTCACAATAACAAATAATGCTGCAGTGAGCATCCTTGTATATGCATCTCTGAGCATTTATGAGACTATTTTTATAGACTATATTATTCAAGAATTAGTAGGTTAAGAAAACACCCATTTAAAATTTTTGTTAGATACATCTAAATTGTCTTCCAACAGATTATATCAATCTACACTCCCACAAGCAATGCAGTACTCTTTATTTTTATGCTTTCCATCAATACGAGGTTTTTATAATTCATATACCTTTAAATGAAGCACTTCTGCTTTAGCACAAGACATTTGAAAGAGTGAGAGCTATCCAACTATCAACCCCTGTCAGCAAACCAAGGGCAGAAAGCATAGAGGAGTAAATTAAAGCTGACAGGGATGTGAGCACATGTTAAGCTAGAAATTGAGATATTTGGCTTCTATTCCTGTTCATTTATTCAAATAGGATTTACTGTGGGCCAGACCCTATTTAGGCCCTGGGAATAGAGTAACAAACAAAACAAAGTCCCTGCCTTCAGGAGCTTACATTCTAGTGTAGGTGAACCATAGACCAATAATTTAAAATATAATGACAAGTAGTATTAAGATCTCTGATGAAAAATAAAGCAAGGAAAGGGGTAAAGAGTGACAGGGCAGAAAAAAAAAAAGACTGACAAGACAGAGCTGGTGGGAGGGGAAGCCACTTCAGATTGGGTGGTTCTGGGTGTTTCTCTGCTGATGTGATGCCTAAATAGAAACTCAAATGCAGTAAAGACTGAGCTCAGCGATGATCTGGAGAGAAAGTTCCACCTAGACAGAACTGGCAATGGCAAGAACAAAAGCCCCGAGAACGAAAGCGATTTTGCTGGGTGGGAGGAGTTCCAGGAATAGCCCTAAAGCTTTACTGACTTTTGAGTTGCCAGAAGAGGATAATGGAGCTGCTTACTTTATGCAAAAGGCCATGTTCAGGTTAATGAACTTGTGAAATGCTGATGTCTCTTTAGAAGAGCAGTGCTATTAGTGTGAACTAGGATTTTAACCACTAAAATCCATCAATGAGTCTCTGCCAGCATCCAGCAAGTATGGAGTTTCACATGGTTTCTCTCCTTAGTATTATGACTGCGGATATTGAAACTTACAATGGTGCAAAACAGACCCACCGCACCTCAGCCTGGAAAAGATAAGACCAACACACTCTTAGGACTGACGGGTCCTTCTTCTTGCTTCTTGGCTTCATAAGAACTCAGTTCATTATTAAATGTTTTAATACAACTGGAGAGAAGAAATCACAATTTAAAGCAAAGTTTGTTGGAGGGTGATCACAGAGAGAAGCTGCCACTCTCCAGAGGGCCTGGGAAGATACTCCTGTGTCTGTAGATGGCTTACCACCCATCCTCCTGCCAATGCAGGGACTCCAGCACAGGCTGAGAACAGCAGCCAGAGATTGAGCCACGACCGTGTGGAGGGGAAAAGAGAACACAGTGAAGGAAAATGGCAGTTATAAATGTGAGGATGAAGACAGGAGTTTGAAATTTCTGCAGGCCAGAGCTTTCTCAGGCACTGGACTTTGGCTGAGCAGCTCTGTCACTCACTCACACTTGGCTTCCTCTGAGCAGTGTGAAGACCAAGACAGGCGTTTACTTTCTCTTCGGCACTTGATTCCCCCCTTTTAAACCTCATCTTTTAAGGAAAGGATGTCATTGGCTTGGTACAAAGCTTACAGAGGCTGAAGCATTGCTTACTTACTGGTGGTTTACGTTTCCTGCACCCTAATTCCTCCATGTCTCAACATGTAGTAGTGAATCTTTTCATTGCTCTCCTTCAAGAGACTTATGCAAGAGAGCTCAAACAAGAAAAACCTCCTTGTGAACAAAACAGCACCCCTGGAAGACTTTGAAATCCATGCCAAATGTGATATTGAACTTGAAATTCAAACATAGAACTGTTATTATTATCTTCTGCTTCTAAGAGGAGCTCCCAACGCTACCCTCATTTACCTACATAAAGAAAAATGTGCTTACTCATAAGCATTTTTACAGATAATTTTTTTAAATGACAATTTTTAAGGAGTGCTATGAATAAATAGACTGATGAGGTTTATAATCTACACAAATACTCATCATTTTAGCAAATGAAAACTAATCTACTTAAGTGCATTTCTTTAATCCATTTCTTCAAACCTCTAACTTATGAAGCTAATGGAATGTAAAGAAAATGATTTCTGCTAGTTCATGCCATCATTGAAATCACTTGCATAGCCATATACTATATTATGAGTGGTTCTTTTTTTTTTTTAAACTCTCTGGGAACTTTGGCTTTTGACTGAACTTCTGTCTGAGACTCTAAAATTATAACAAATAATTGATCTGATGGTGGTTTTATTGAATCTGAAAGAAACTATATATTTCAGTTTTTGTCCCTATACTTAAATTTAGAGTTCCATTCATATATTAACTCCTTCTTATTGCAAAACTAGGAACCAATTCACGTTGCTTAAGTGAAAAAGAAGAGGAACAGGAGTGTCATAGAACCCAAGGGTGTGTACATCACTATGTCCAAGGAGTAGCCTGGAACCAGGAGTTGGAAAGCCCCGTGTTATCCAGGAAATTTTATTCACTTTTCATCTGAGCTTCCCCAATGCATTTATTTTTTTACTCCCTCTGCCAATTGCATTTCTTTTCCCCCTGCTACTTTTGTTTATATGGTACGAAACATGGCAGCCAGTAGTTCCTAAGTGTGTATATCAAGGCCTTTCTCTTTCTCCCATCTACGGATTCTCTGGGAAGGGACTCGTCTGGCCCAGCCTAAATTTAGATGTCAGCTGTTAGACCATTCATGTCTGGCCAAAAGCTGAAGTCTAGGGAGAAGATTTTGATGAACCCATTCTGAGTCAGGTGCTTTGAAGGAACCAATTTTGGTCAGGAGTGGAATCAGCTGTACCAGGAGCCTCACCTGTGTAACTATCTGGCTGGAGGGTGTGTGTGTGCGTGCATCTGTTAGAGACAAGGGATGAAATTTTTAATTACCACAAATCTGAGACGGACAGAGAGACAGAGAGATTAATTGAGAGGGGTAAAAGCAGTCACCAGAGAAGAGAGAGTCTCTAACTTGCAGACATGTCTATTTTACTCCACAAACGTGAAGCAGTACACACTGACCTGAAAAGTACCGAGGTGGAAGCTTTGAGAATGACAGAGGAGCCACTGAGAATTTTCTAGAATTTCCTGGGGGCTTTATCCATTATTCCTTTCTACTGAAGGACAAACTCCATTTTGGTAAAATCCAAGAACTCTCCAGCTTTTTAGTTTTACTGGGGTTTTGTCGTTTCAAAAAATTTTAATTAAATTAATGAGAAAGCATTATTTGTCATAAGGCACCATTATCATTGCAAACCTCTTAGACAATAAAGATTTTCATGATTGTGCTTTATTTTAAGTAGGATTTAATCTCTATCATAAAAATAGGAAATGGAGTTTAAGGCATACATTTTTGACCTGTGATCTAGAAAGAAAAGATATAAACCTCAGTGAATAATTTATTGTTTTCATCGCCAAGCATTGCCAAATGATAGATCACTGCTGAGAACTGAGGGATAACATTTATAATAAAAGTTCTGTTTGCTGTTTCTTCGCAAGGAAATTCCAGTGGGTATTTAAATGGGTCGCAGACATGAGGTTTTGGGTTGCTCAACAGAAGGTCACATCAACTCTGAATAAAACGTTTCTATATTTCTGTGTCTCCAGCCACTGTTTTCAGCAAATGGGGTTTCCATTCTGGTAATCCCTGAGCAAAGACTGTGTTCCTAACAAGGGAGATGCAGTACTTAATTATTCCACAAAATCCTGGCATGGGCTTACTCCTTTGGTTATATCTTTTCTTAAACGTAATTGTTTTAATAAGACATCTGCTTTGCTTTTAAGAGCACACAACTAAATCCCTTGTTGAGGTCTGAGGATGCAAGTTTTTTCACTCTCACTGAGTAAATTTGTACTCAGTGAAAATTTCCCCGGAAAATGGAACTTTTTTGGTCCTAAAGATTCTCGCAAATTTGAGATCGTTCTATTAGTCTTAGGAAACTTTTTTTTTTGTAATTTTCTTACAGATTTGGTACTCATGTGTAGGAGTTTATCCTTTACGTAAGTAAGTTGTGTGCTCTGAAACTTCTGGATTATTTCCTCTTTGGATTTGGTGAGCATTCATCTGCTGTTTTGTTTTTGTTGTTCATTTAAAAAATGTCTACTGCTAGGATATTGTATAAGGAACTATTAAGCTATTTCTTCAGTGCTTTGTAACAAATCTTTGAATTATGATATTTAATTCTAGGACTAGCATACATTTGAGGATTGGGGTTTTCTCTTAGTTCCGCCGGGCTGTAAAATTGAGCTAATGATATTCATTCCTTTTTACAAGTGCTTTTTAGTTTCTTCATTAACATTAATGCTACTAATAGCAAACACATAGTCCTTAAATTTGCCAGGAACTCATCGAAACACTCTACAGATATTAACTTATTTAACTCTTATACGAATACGAATTATATGTTATCATTATCCCCATTCTTGGCAAAGAAGTTAAATAACTTGCTAAATGTCATACATTAATAATTTGAAGAGCTGAGATTAGAATGCAAGCAGTTTGGCTCTTGAATGTGCTCCTAACCCTTAAACCGTATTCCTGAGCTTTGTTATCACTTATTAGTTTAACAAACATTTATTGATCTGCATCTAGGAGACCACCAAAAATGAGACGTCTTTTCCTTTTGGGACCTACAGTCTGTAGTATGGAAAACTGGCAAAATAGATAACAGTAAGTGTTATAACAAACACAGGTGCTCTGGGAACTCTTAGAGGAGGTACATAAATTAACTTTGAGAGATCATGGAAGCTCATTTTATAAAAGGGGAACATGATCATACCTACCTCACAGGGTTGATGTGAGGATGAAATGACTAAATGCATACAAATGCTTTGAACAGAACCCCTCACATTAAATTTAAGCTACTTTTTATTATTATTATTATTATTAAACCAAGCACTGAGAGCTGTGGAATTGGGTGAGGAATCGGGTTGTAGATCTGTTAAGTGTGCTGAAGGCAGAGGGAGCTGGAAATGAAAGACAGCATGGCTGATTCAGGGCACTTCAAATAACACAGAAGATGGGAAGAAGGGGTCAGAGGAACAAGGAGGCTGGTGAGTCACTTGGGGTGAGGTCATAAAGAATCTGTCTTTATGGCTGTGAACTTTGGGATAGTCTTGAAGGCTTTTAAGCAAGGAGTTCATATTGTTAGATTTGCCTTATACAGAGATTGTTGCCCACACTAATAGAGAATGAATTAGAGAAAGAAGGATGGAAGGCAGGAAGGCCATCTGGAAGGCTATTAAATTAATCCAGGCTAGAGTTTCTGGTGATTTGATCTAAGGAAAGGATGGGATGGTAAGAAAGAAATGAATGGATTAGAGAGAGATTACGGAGGTAGAATCAACAGTACTTGGTGATTGTTCCCATGTGAGGGTAGGAGAGGGAGAAGTCAAGGATGACACCTCAGTTTCTGGCCTGGATGACTGAGTGGAGAGCGATCCTTTTTCCTGTAACTCAGGGAATGTAATCCATATGTAAAAGTGTAGGTTTTGGAATCACTGAGAATGGGACCATGAGAGATGGTAGAAAATACGGTGAAAGAGAGTGATCTAAGAAGGAATCCACCATGGACCCCGCATCAATACTGGGTGGCACAGATTTCTTAGCATTCATGCAGCCAGGCTAATAACCCATCTATCTGTTGGCAACAGTGACCCCTCAGTTTGTCCCTTAGCCTCCAGCACCTTCCCTGGTAGAAGGTGAATGCAACTTGTTTCTCTAGGAGTCAGCCTGATGCTTTTTATGCCCCAAATACATTCTAGAGCTCTGGTGTTCTAGGGAGATTTTTAAAAATCACACCATATTATACCAGTAGGGACATTAGAGGCCATCTAGTTCCACCATTCCAGGAGGATATTTCACAAGTCAATGTGATAGTGCTGAATTATATGTATCAGTAAGAATATAATTTCTAAATCACATAATTTTTCTTCCAGCTAAAAATAATATTATTTTTACTCTAGTTTCTGTGCAAATAAGAACATAAGTTTCCAAAGAAGGAAACCATATCGCCTTTGGTTTTATTGTGGTCCAGAAAAGAACATTTCTAGTAAAGGAAAATGCAGTTTGATTACAATTTGTACAAACTCTCCCTATACTGTCCTCCTGTTTCTGGATCTCTTTACCACCATTAGTATTTTAACCCTCCTTTTTAGTGGCAACAAATTGATAGGAATGTTATTTATATGAGTATAATATATATGTAATAAAGGCTTTGCTAATGGACGTTTTCATGTTTTATGATGAGAAACTCCTACCAAAGTTCGGCATTTCATATACCTTCTGTTGACTCCATCAGAGTCGATGTCACTTTGGTTTCCTTCTGGAATCGGAAAGGACCCCATATCCTCCTTGCTGGCCCCAGACTGTCTACCCGCAGGGAAGTGCACCTGCTGACTGTCTGGAATCAGCCTAGAAGAATTTTCTGTTTTTCTTTAAATAATTAAGGTGCTGTGTTCATATCGAGGTGTTTTTTTTTTAATTAATAAGTGATAAAATATTTTTCTTTCATTGACAGAAAATTTTTAAAGTATATCGGGCTTTTAATTTGCAGGATAGGTCAACCTTAACTGTATTATTTGCTAATAAGATTCACTTAACCCTTCTGTGTCTCAGTTTCTTCATCTATAAAATGAGACAATTAGAAAGCACAGAAATGGCTATTCATTTTGAGATCTGTAGTTTTAAGATTTTGTTCTAATTTTCTAAATTAAGTCCTAAATAAGCTATTATGGTTGATTGAAAAGGAAATGTTATTATTCTTCCCAAGGACACATATATTAGAAAAAAGGAATGTAATAGTTTTGAACTTTAGAACTTTACATTTCATTTTCTGACCACCTTTAGACAATTTTTGAATATTTTCTGAGTGGTTTTCTATGAAGTGAGAAAGTAAGTCATGAATTTATATTGCTTAACCAATTATTTTAATGTTTGATGAAGAATGTTATGCTCAGCAAAATTGTAGAATGGCTTTTGAAGTAAACAAATAAGTGGTATTCATTAGACACCACAAAAATTAAATGACAAATTAACTACCCAATTTACATTTTGTGACCAGGTTGCTAGACAAGTAGATAAAAGACAGATATAGACAGTATATACGTGGATGCCAAGAAGGCCTTTGTTAATTGGATGTAATATTCTGGTAATCAAGAAATATCATGGGCAGAGTGATAGAACAGTCAAGTCAGGAGATTCACCAATAACTGAACAATTATACCTGAAGGCTGGTGCTTAGGGACAGGATTGATGTCAACTTAGGGAGAACCTCAAGGAATGCCTGAGAACTCTGTACTTGGTCTATTTCCTCAGCAAAAGAGCAATGACTTGGAGAAGATGTAAGAAATGTTGCTTGTTGGTGGCAAAATGCATAGGGGGCAAAAAGAGGAAAGAGGAGATAATGTTATAAAGGAGTTTCCAGATTCAAGCAGCCGTCGGCCGAGTAGAATAATGTGCCAAAACAAGCAAGAGTCATATTTTATGAGAATAGATATAGTCATTCAGTTTAGCTAAAACACACACACACACACGTGCACACTGCAACTACTCAACTACAAAGACAAGACCTTAAAAACAGTGCATATTTGGGGGGAAGAAAAAAGACCTTATGGTTTTTACTGACCAGAAGTACTGTGATGTAGAGTACATCATGCTGTGTGATTGTTGGACAGGAAGCTGCAATCATTGGCATGTAAATCAATGTGAAGAATCCAGAGTTAGAGAAGAAATGGTCCCACTTTCTCTGAACACAAATAAGTCCCCAGTAGCACTGCAAGGCCATCTCAGGATATCGCATTTCGGGCGGAATGTTGTCATTGTAGTCTGTACCTACAGGAAGGTGATGGGGGGTTTTGAAGGATTCAGAGCAAATGAAGGAATTAATGAAGTGTCACCAAAGAAGAGAATAAGTGAGGACATAACAGTTACCTTAAAACAGTTTAAGAACTGTTACCTGGAAAAGGAATTTCATCTTAGAGGTTTAGCTAGGATCAAAGGGTAGAAATTACAGAGAGGATATTTTAACTCATTATCAAAAGCATTTTTCTAAAAATTAGAGCTATTCTTCAATGGAGCTGGCTGCGTAGTGCAGTGGGGTGATCTCCCCCTTGTTGGAGGCACAAAGTGTGTGTTAGATGACCATCATGTGGAGTGTTACTTAAGGATTCTTTCGCAGGGTGGGAAAATAGACACACTGTAAGAGTTCTGGCAAATCTCAGCGTCTGTAAATCTACAAAAAATGTTTTATTAGATTTATTGATAAGTTTTTCTTATAAGCATGGGAAGATGACTTGAACTGGGCACAAGCATTAAATATTTTAATTGTATGGGTGTGTATCATCTACATAAAGCAGACTAGTCTTGCCAAAGGCCCTGTGCAATACATTAGCTTTGGCTAGGCTAATTAGAATTGCCAAAACAAACAAGATGATTCATAATAAAGCTCTATACGGTAAAAACTAAGAACCGTGAAATTGAGGTTATGGGAACATCATTCCTGTTTGTCTGTCTTTTCATTTGCTATTGACTCCTACCTGGTGACCCAAGAGTCAAATTTTGCTACATTGGCATTAAAAGGTCTTCTCGCACTTGGACAAATATCTACATAATCTTTAGACCATTCTTTTATTCATTTATTTGATCATCACTCATGAATAAATATTGATAAAATGCCTGCTTTATGTCAAGCATTATGCTAAGAACTGGGAATGCAAACGTAAATTGGCTGTGTACAGGCGTAGTCCTTGAGGTACATATGGTCTAGTAGAAAAAACAGGCATGAAAATAAAAAATATATATTTGCAGCCTTGCTAGTGCTGTAATATAGATGCATTGAAAGGAGAGGGCACAGCATGCTACTTCTGCCAGTCAGGTCTTTTTCACTTAGTACCATCTGTACAGCTATGTCCTAAAAGACTAAAATTATTTTTAAAAATCATTATCCCTCTGGGATTACTTGGAAAACAACGTCTAGTTCCTGCATCTTGAATAACTCTGGTGTCTTAGTACTTTCCCACCCCTTCCCCGATTCTTGAGTTCGATTCTGACCATTTTTAAAGCTGGAGAGCAGGGTCAGCAGAGAGAATGCCTAACACATTCTTACTCTGTACAGAGCTGCTCTGAGCACTTAATGCATCATCAATCATGTAGCCCTTACAGCAACCCCAGGAGGTAGGTATTCTTATTATTTCCATGTTACAGATGAGGTAAGTAAGGCGCAAGTGGCCTCAGTAGGTTAAATAAAAAGGGTACCCAAACGCGAATGGTAGATCTGGGATTTGAACCCAGCACTGTGGCCCTAGAGGCCAAGCTATTAAAACACTGTCATATCACCCCTTTGACCAATGCTATTGTAAGTTTTCCAAATATTAGATCACAAAAGGCCTTCCCTGGAGTAATAATAAGAGATCATGATCATGACGATGACCTTGTGCTAAGTGCTGCCCTGAAGGGCCTTAGATCTGTTCTCTCACTCGGCCTCACTAACCCCAGTAGGGGATTTTACTGTCTGTTCTACAGATGGGAAAACAAGGCATAGAGCATTTAAGTAAATTACCCAAGTTTACCTAACGAGTAATCTCTTCAGTATATGTATGTCATTAGGTAAAAATACCAAATTAGTCATTATACACAGTAATAAATAAACACATTTGCTTCGGAAAAATAAAAATTGGCATGTTGAAAGAAGAAGTATTTTACGTTTTTTCCTATGGGTGAGGGGCTAATGGATAAGATGAGCTTTTTGTTATTTGAGTATCATGATATCTTTAGTTTCACAGTTTGAGTGAGATAGTATCCCAGACTCCATTTATTTGCCTTTTATTAAATTTAGGGTTTTTGACTTGTCCAGTATACTGGGCTAAGATAAACAGATGGTCTCCAATTCAAAAACAGACTCCTTTAAACTTTGAATGATCTTTCTCAGCATCTAAATGTATATGATTTAGATGTTTCTTCTTCACTCATTAACAATTTACAAATAATTTATTGTCATTTACACATGTTGACTTACTAATCTCATTTGATTACTAGGATAGTAAAAGTAACTTTTTAAACAGTGGATTCTTTCAAACTATGATATAATGTGGTTTAACTGTGTTTGATTAACCCAAATGTGGAAACACATGGACTGTAAGAAAAGCCTTAGATTCTTCTGTTTTAGGTTATAATAAAACATCCCAAATCATAAAAGAAGTCCTTGGCTTCCCAGGTACCTGTGATAACACGGTTTATGGTTCCTTTGGGTGAAATGTGCACTGGGTCTCAGCTTTCTGTTGTTACAACACCACAGTACAGTGCCCAATCTCAAAAGTGTTTGGTATGTTTATATGTTATGTGTTTGGCCAGTAGGTGGGAGGACAAATTGAGAGTGTTCTTCCTCCCTAATAATTCAACCCCTATATTTCTTTCATGAACCCCCTCTAATTTTATCTTCTCCATTAGGTCTTCTTCACTCACCTCAACTTGCAAAGATTTCTTCTCTGAGTTCCTTTATCATTCCCCATTCCATTCATTGGACGTATGCCACTTACTACCTTACAATAATTATTTTTATATATGTGCCCTTTCCCCCTTACTAGATGGCAAAGACTTTGAGGGGAGGAATTTTCTCTTAAACCATCTTGTTTTCCCAACACTTACTGCAGAGATTAATAAATGTATTGATGATTTGGGGCAGAAACAAGAAAAAAAGAATATTAACATTTTGTATTGGTGTTCTAAGGTGAGGAGGGGGTATATTTATGATTGGCAGCACAGACTGGAACCACTGTCGTCCTTGCTCATAGGACAATGTGATAGCTACTACAGCACTATTAGCAGAGTCCGACCTCATATTTAAACTTGCTGCTTGCTTTCCGGGATAAAGTGATGGAAACTAAGTTCAAACTAATTTTCAGTAAAAACAATGTCTTAAAAGGGAACTGGGTTCCTACCCAAAGGCCTGGAATGTTGTTTTTCTCTAAGGGAAAATTTTGCTAATAATCTATCAACTCTGAATTAAATATTTTATATAACAAAGCACGTATATGTATTTAAAGTGTGTGTGTATGTGTGTGTATATATGTTATACAGGGTAAATAGAGTAAGCGGTTGTGTGTTTTACGATTTAATTTAGTTTATTTTCAAATGCAGAGGTATAAGAGGTATATGGAGTTCTGGGAAAGGACTGAGGGGTCTTGAAGAAATAACCAGAAGAAACAGAGACATACCTCTAATGCCCTTTGCAGGAACTGGTGGAGCCTTAGGCAAGGTAAGGCTTACAGTTTGGGAGGAGACTGTTGGAAGTTATTGCAAATATTAGCAAGCGTAAAAAGGGTATAACTGGCGAAGAATAAACCTTTGCCGAAAATTCACTGCAAATCAAATTGCTGGGAGTCCGGAATTGCCTATAAAGTGATCTACTATATATAGTGAACAGGCTTTTATGAATGATTTAGAGCCACATGTATTACTTGTGCTCATGACAAAATGTATTTTGAATTCCAACCAACCAGCTTGCAAAGTTTGGAAACAGAATTGGCTATTGAATAAATTTATAAGGTTGGTCTCCTGTGGAGCCATACTAGTGCACTTACTTTGATGGCAGAGAAGAGTAATCAGGGCCTATTGCTTGAGAAGTGTTCTAACACCAGTGCACTGGAGTGAATTATTCGAAGTGAAAATCTAGCAGGAGTCACGTTTAATTTTCTATTGTGTTACCTGTGAGTCCTGTCTGACGGTCAGCTTTCTATTTCTGCCTCCTTGAAAATCGAGTACCTACTAAGCACGCAGCTGCAGTCGGGTGTGAGGAATCCAAGGTGAATGTGGCGGCGTTTCTCCCTGCAGGTACTCTTAGCCCAGCTGCCAGACAGAGGGAAAATCTACTAACGGTGTCTGATTTGACAGGAAGCATGTGAAGAGTGCCATGGAAGCATGCAATGGGGAACATTTGACTCAACCTGAGGGGAGTGACTGAGGAGAGCTTTGCAGAAAAGGTAACAAATGAGCTGGCCTTCAGAGAATGAGGAAGAGATCACCAGGCAGTAAAGGTGGCAAAAGGAAGAACATGAACAAAGAGTGGGCATCAGAACTAATTTGCCGCCTTCCTTCCTCCCTTTGACCGCCTCTTACTCTAGGTGTGTGTGTGTGTGTGTGTGTGTGTGTGTGTGTGTGTGTGTGTCTAATTAACTAGAATGCCAACATATTTATTTGCACTGAGCAAATATAATTTCCAAGAGTTTCATACTCAATACTTGGCAAGTTCAGTTACCATGCGAAGCTGCCTTTTGAACTGAATCAGAATAGAGAGACATCCCAGCCATGAATGAAAACAGAGCTTTTCTCCCTGGGAATTGCATAGGGTCCTTCTAGACATCCTAGTTCTGATGATAGCCTTTCTTCTAAGATGTTAAGGCCGTCAGCCAGATTTCAGTAAAGGAATTGTGGGTCTGGGGACTAGTATAAGATCTCTTTCAGGTGATTTTGGTTTAAGGCTTAACTCAAAGAGCAACCTTTTTTTTCTCATTTCCAGGGATCTATGGGATACCTTAACACCATCTCCTTGTACTGCTTGCAGTGTTTGTCTTCCTTTTCATCGTTATCTCTCTCTCTCTCTTACTTACTTACTTATTTATTTATTTATTTATTTATTTATTTATTTATATAATTATATATATATATATAAAATTTATTTTAATTAGTTTCAAGTATACAGTATATTGGTTAGACATCTATATAGTTCATAAAACAATCCCCCCCAATTACTTCCTCCCCTGGGCCCCCACCTAGCCAACATATTAATGCTAACTGTATTCCCTATGCTGTGCTCTCCATCCCTGTGACCATCCATCAGCTACTAATTTGTACTTTAACCCTTTACCCCATTCTCCCAGCCCCCCAAAGCTCCCTCCCCTCTGTCCATCACCAAATTGTCCACTATATTTGTGAGTCTGTTTTTGATTAGTTTATTCTTTTTATTCCTTAGATTCTGCATATAGGTGAAATCATATAGTGTTTATCTTTCTCTGACTTAAATACCTTCTGGGTCCATCAAAGCAATATCTTTTTCCATCCCCTTCCTTTTAGTCTGTGTGTATCTTTTAATCTGAAGTGCGTCTCTTATAGGCAACATGTAGGAGTCTAGTTTTCCTATCTATTCATCCACTCTATCTTTTAGTTGGAGCACTTAATTCTTTTCTATTTGAGGTACTTATTGATAGGAATGTAGCTACCATTTTTTATTCTTGTTTTTGATACATGTTTTTTCTTCTTAAAGGAATCCCTCCAACATTTCCTGTAATACTGGCTTAGTGATGATAAATTCCTTTAGCTTATTTTTGTCTGGGAAGCTCTTTATCTGTCTTTCAAGTCTAAATGATAGCTTTGCTGTCTAAAGTATTCTTGGTTGTGGATCCTGGGTATTCATCACGTTGAATATTTTGTGCCAAACCCTTCTGTCCTGCATAGTTTCTTTTGAGAAATCTGCTGCCAGTATTATAGGTGTTCTCTTGTAGGTAACTATCTGCTTTTCTCTTTTTGCTTATAATATTCTTGCTTTGTATTTAACCTTTGGCATTTTAATTATGATATATCTTGATGTGGGCCTCTTTGGATCCCTGGTTTTTGGGATACTCTGAGCTACCTGGGGTTTTATGTCCATTTCCTTCACCAGGTTAGGGAAGTTTTCCATCATTATTTCTTCAAATAGCTGTTCAGCATCTTGTTTTCCTTCCGGTACACTGATAAGACAGATATTTTGACCCTTAATAGTGTCCCATATGCTCCTTAAATTATTTTTATATTCTTGGCATCTTTTTTCTTGCCATTCTGATTGAGTGTCCTTGTCTTTCCCATCATCTAGATAGGGTATTTGATCCTCTTCCTTATTCACTTTGTTTATTCCTTTGTTGATTCTATTTAATATACTTCTCATCTCAGATAATGTGTTCTTCATTTCAGACTGGTTCCCTTTTATAATTTTCATTTCCATTTTTATGTTTTTTATCTCTTTGTTGAAGTTCTCACTGAATTTATCTACATTTCCCAAAAGTTCATTGAGCATCTTTATAACCAGTGTTTTGAACTCTGCATCTGTTAGATTACTTGACTCCATTATATCTGGATCTCTGTTCTCTTCTCTCATATGGTTTCTGCTTCTTTGTCTTCCCATTTTGGCTGCCTTTTTGTGCCTATTTCTATGTACTTAGCAAAGCTCCTAAGTGTCCCAGTCTTATTAGTGTGGATTTGTGAAGTAGGTGTCCAGTGACATAATCCTGAGAGGAGTTCAGCTGCAGGACAAATTTAGCCCAAGCCTCTGCCCCTCCAGGGCCACCTGTTAAGATTCAATGAGCAATTCACAGATGCTGTGCTTATAGTTGCCTCAAAAGCCCACACCAGAAACCGAGGCCAGTTGCCTTCAGTGTGAGTCTAGGCGCTACTCAGCAAGGAGCACCTGACTCGCTGAGAATACACTTGGATGTGGCTTGAGTGGGGTCCAGTCTGGGGGAGGCGGGGTTTCAGGGAATCCTTTGGGCAGAGCGACCTCTGTTATCCAGTTTGATGATGTCACGGCTATGGAAGTCCTGTGTCCGGCTCACTGGAAGGCGGTAGGGCTTAACAGGGAAAATGGATACCTCCCGCACTTCTGTACAGAGCGAGTCTCGCCTCTGCCCTCACCCCGACAAAGTCTCCCTGTAAGTCCCTGGTGTGCCCTGCACCCAGCTTAATCGGCACTGGTGCTCAGAGGGAGCAGGTCTGTCACTGCAAAAATACGCTCACAGACATGGCCCCTTTAAGAGGCGTCTGCCGCTGCTGCTGCCGCTGCTGCAGCCTCTATCTCACTCAGCTGCTCGAGACTGGGCAACCCCTAATCCTTGCCCCATCCTACCTTCTGCCGTTGCAGGGTGCTTTCTGGATTTCTCCCTAGTTGTATGGAACTGTTTATCTAGATCTCAGGTGATTTTTCTTGCTGCAGCTCCTTGCTTCTGTCACAACTTTGATTTGGTTACTAGATGGATGAACAGTGCCTCTATCATCTATGCCATTGTTTTTTTCCTCTCTCATCATTATCTTTTACACAAATTCTATTTACGTCCTACAACTTTACTTTGCCTTCTTCTGTTTTCATCCTTACTGTGTACTTAAGCCACGCATTCCTTCATATTCCATCCATCAAACTTTGAAAGTTTGCTTAGTGCAAACTAAGAATGTTTCCAAATAATGTGGATTTTTTTTCTTTTTCTGATTGCATAGATTGTTCATTATAGTAAATTTTTAAACAGGTTGTGTATTACCAACAATTTTCTTTTTTCTTTTTTTGAGTATGAGCCTGACTGATAACATTCACATTCTTGGGCCTCACTCCAGACTCCTGGGATCAGATCTCCCAGAAGGGGTCTAGAAAGCACTGTATACATGGAAGATGTCTATAGGTGAATTAAATGGGTAAAGTTCTCATTTTTATGTTTATTTTCCAATTAGGGTGATGTATAATTAGTAAATTGATCAGTCAACCAATCAACCAATACACAAGGCAAATGCAGACAGTGATACAAGGAAGTCAAGTAGAATGATGTTTTAGAGAATGGCTAGGCTGTTATATGGCACAAAGAAGACCTTTCCCAAGGATGCACTTGGGGCTGCAACTTAAACTATGAGCTGGCGAAGTCAGGAACTGAGAAAGAGCTTGTGTCTAAATCGTTTACCTCTGTTTCCTGAGTAATTAATAGTATCATTGCCTCCTCATATGGGCTCAATAAATATTTGTTGGATGATGCATGAAATCCTGGGACAGCAATGTTTAAACCCAGGATCCGAACAATGGAATCAAATGAATGCTGTTTAAGTTTGAAGGAGTCACTAAGTTAGGTGGGGTCATCTGCGCAAATAGGATACAAGCAGAATTCCTGAAGAAAATGAAAAAATTTGGATAAAGAAGAACATCTGAGAATAATAGGACATCGTCGGGAGGAGGGTGGCAGGAGGGCAGCTAAGGGATTGAGGAATAAAGAGAGTAAGAAAGTGCATGTTTGTACCTCTAGCATCACTGTACTGGTTAAAAAATGAACCAATAATCATTGCCCTATTCTTGGGATTTGAATAGTGTCCTCTTAATAGCATTGCTTTGTGTATTACAAAATAAACCAAAAAGTCTTTAGAAAACAAAGATGGTGTTACATTACATTTCTTTAAAGCAAATTATGGTAAATACCAATTCCAACTAGCTTAGGGAAAAGTTAGACATGATGAGAAGTAACAAGTGAAAGATATTTTGACAATTTGAATGGTGCTCTGATTCATACTCCTGGCAAGTTAAAACTATAGATGTTTGTCACTTGAATTTTTTTTCCCTCTTGGCAGCAGAAACCATAAAAAATGCAAAATGAGTTATTGGAGAAGTAAGCTATTTAAAAATCAAGAGGGTGTACTCTTAACAGAATATCAACACATCTGTATGTATGTGTCCAATGCTTGCTTAGCCTGCTTTCACTGTGAGAACTTGAAATGGAAAAAAAGAAGTGAATTTGTGTTCCTGGGTCCTTGTATCAGTTTTGAGATTTGAGTTGAAACTTTGGAACTGAGATATGCACGACTGGCTTAATAACCATTTTGTTTGTTTGCTTGCTTTTTTGTTTTGTTTTGTTTTAATTAATATGGTGGTGAGCTAGGTTTCATGTATCACCGGACAGAGTGAATTCTTAAAATTAGCCCATATAGATATGAATTGTGTTTTCATGGTTTTCCCAAATTTATTTAATCTGTAAAACAAACTCTGGCACCTACCCCTCATAGCCATAAATATCTTCTGAGCACAAATAGTTATTGCAAAGCCTTTTAATGTGCTTTCCCTGCAACCCCAATGTCATTCTTCAAAGCTCTATAGACTTTATTCAACTCCCGTTCTTGCTGAACTTGCCAGAGGCACAGAGACTGATTGCTGGCTGTGCATAGCTGGTGGCCTCCATTGTGAGGGTCCAGGTGAAGGCAGCTCTCAGGTGATCATCAGCCACTCTGGGGGTAATGGATGTTCACCGTGACAGTTATCAAGAAAAGGCAGAAGTGTGATCAGTAGGCTCCACTTTGTGAGAAAGGGAGGGAAGGCTGTGTTTAAAAGGCTTTTAAACTTCAGTTATCTGGAAAGTGAACTTATGAGGATCCTCATTCTATGATAATAGATAAATGAAGGAATCTAGCAAGCCTCATCCCCATATTATGTAGTCTGTGTGGTTTCCATCTCCCCTAGGCCCAGTTTTCAGATGGAGACCAGCCATAGTTATGCTTTGTGGGAAGCATTTGATCATTTGAGACCTTTTGGCTCAGTGTACAGCACAGTATATTTCCCTTTCTTTACCTGTATATTTTTTGTAATATACAACTAATGGGAAAATTTTTAAATTAATATTGCAATAACTAATCTCACATTTTACACAATTGATTTTTATTGATCCCACCTTAAGGGTATGGTGTGGTTTTACCATTTAATGACTTTCTTATACTCCCGCTGTGCATTTTTCCATTTAGTAAACTACCTGTAGGTAAAATGGAATGAAATTGCCATTAAGAGATTCATTGGGAAAGGAAGGCAGTCCTGATCTTCTCATTTCTCAGCTATGTAGTATCAATCTTATGATGCTTCTTGCAGTAGAAATCTAGTGCATGCAAATATATTTGTTCCCCAAATGGAAATAGAAAGAACTTTAGTGAGAGCTTATTATTTTTTTTAAAAAAAAGATATGCTCAAGGCAAAAAATTAAGATAACAATAAAAGATGTAAGGAAGAAGGAAAAAATCAATTGGATCATGCTGCCTAGAAATTATATCTGCTAAGATATTTGGCTATATATTTTGGGATCTTTTCTAGACATGCACATGTACACACACAAATGCATGCTTCATTTTTTTAAATTGGAATGGAATTATTTATAATATTTTGTAACCTTTTATTGTAAACTCAACAATATATTATGAACATCTTTTATACCAATATTATGGTTTTCAATAGCTGTTTTAATAATATGATTGTTTTCAATAATATTTTCAATCAATATTATTGACTTCAATGTTATTATTTTTAGTCATTTCAATATTGTTTCAAAAATATTGTTTATATTGAAAATAATGTAATAGTAACTGCTCTGCCATAGATATTCTTAACATTTCTATCCCCCTAAAAATTCAATCCATGGTGACCCCATAGAGGACAGTAATTCTACCTCTCATTGAGACTGTTAGTCAGTGTGCCCTTACAGTGTCTTGTGTGCGCCCTGCGTGGTAATCAGTGGCTCCTCTGTCTCCTTTCTCTTGTTATTCCCAGCAGTTAGCACAGCACTAGACACTTAGCAAGTGCTCACTGTGTGTTAGCTGAGTAAATATTGAATATCTGAGAGCATTTTAGAAGCCCCCATCTCCAGATACCAGTTTCCTCTGGAATCATGTGACATGCATCTTGAATTTACCACAAAATTTTCTCTCTTACTTGGCACCATACAGAACATCTCTTTTAGCCTTTCTCCCTAGTTACTTAGACTATACATCGGCCATGAGTAAAGAAAGTATGAGTGAAAGCCAAAATCATCAAATGCGAGAGCCAAAAGGAAACTTGCAGATCATTCAGTCCAACCTAATTAATATATGGCTGAAGAAACTGGGAGCAGAAACATAGAACGAACTTTTAAAAAGCATACTCTAGTTCAGCGGTCTGGATTTGAGTCCAGATCCCTTCTTCATTTAACAAGCTTTTATGAAGTACCTTCTTTGTGTATGGCCTTGGCTAATTATTAGGTATCACAAGCTGGATAAGATAAAAATGGGATCTCCCCTGAGGATGTGAGTCTAACAGAGCAGCCAAATGCATATAAAAATAAGATATAGTATAATAAATTGTGTGTGTGTGTGTGAGTGCATGCACATCTGGGCACACAACAGCAACTGAAGTAACCTACCACAGGCATTTATAAATTGCCTAAGGAAGTACAGCAGGGGAAGTAAGCAACATTGTCTGGGCAGTCTGAACTAACATTTTCTGAGTGTTTTCTGTGTTGGGTACTCTTCACCTGTTATCTCATTAAATTCTCACTAAAATTCTGTTGGGTCAGTATCAACATGCTCATTCCATAGCTAAGAAAATGTTGAGAGGCCCAGGAAGATGAACTGGTGTGTCCCATGGTCACAAACCGGGATTTCAACTCGGGGTCTATTTGATCACAAGCCTCTGCTCTTTTTACTATACAATGATGGGAAGTGGGTTTCATTTCAAGGGCAAATTCCAGCTGAGAGGCCGCTTGGAACACTGTGCTGTGAAGGATTCTAGGTCATATCTGGGTTCAGAAGCAAGTAATGTGATGGATTAATGATGGTGGCCATAGGATGGAAAGTGGTAACGGTTATATCAGGACTGTATAGTTCCTGAGCCACACCGTGCTGTCACTCTTCCAGACCCAACTCTATCTAACTCAAGTTCCCCAGCTCTTACTACTTCCTGTTTCCTTATTCTGAGCTTGGAATGGTTTTGTGCCATCTGAGTGCCCAGATCTTGTCTCCTATTCAAGTCAGCATGCAGTGTCCCATGCTGTAACCCTTTTCAAAATTTTCAACCCCACCAAGTATATTCCTTTTACATTGCCCCGGACCCCTATTGTGTGCTAACAGCCCTTTATGTGATAAAATATTATAGACCTACAGCTTAATACGTTAATATTTTTAGGCAAGGGGTAACACAGTTCCTCCTAATTCAAAGGAGTGACTCCACCAGGAAGAATTTCAGATCCTTGGGCAGGCTGGTGGGATCTGTCAGTCATTATGATTATACTAGGCAAGTAGCTGCTTCTCTGCCAATACGCAGCTGACCTCACACCTTTACTTAGATGCTAGAGAGCTCTTGATGTAGTAGTTAGTGAGGTACTGAAATATTGTCGGTCCATGCCTACGATGCTTAAAGAGGAATCTGAAGGTGGAGATGGTATTTTCTTACTTATGTACTTTTATGCTTTCCAGCTGTTGACCAGAGGTAAACACTAGAATTAGGTCTAGGCTGTGGTTCTAGCTGGTATGCCTCTGCTTTAAATTTTATCTCATAACCCCTTGGCACCAAGATTTTTAATTTTGCAAAGCTGGCCATAAACTTAAAACAAGTGTCTAAAACCAGAAGTCAGAGTAAAAAGATCCAGCAGTGGTAACAATAGTGTTAAATGAATCATTTGTGGAATGCTTAACTGCTCATTAGATATGTGAAGTATCTTAGTGTTTTCTTGTTTTCTGCAGTAAAAATAAGTGGAGGTTACTAAAAGTATATATTTTCATTCCTTTCACATATGTGACAACCTGTTTTCTGAATTATTGGACTTCTAAAACACTGTGGGTAAATGAGTCTGAATTTAAATGCAAGCCACATCTGGAAATGTTATTTTTAAATTATTTAGTGTGGTAAGAGCATTTTCATTTTAATGTGTAACTTAGATGTTATAAGACTTCTAACAAAAAAATAGTTATTTACTTCTAAATTTTAGTTTTAAAATTATTTTCAAATAGAAGAGAGCTTCCTGAGATAAGGTTCACAACCTGATTTTTATGTAGAGTTGTAATTTTCTATTTTAGTAAATCAGACAGCCCTGTGGCTTACTAGGTTAGCATTATTGCTTGTGCCCTGCCACTTTTTCCTGGACTAAAAACAAAGAATAACAGAGTGAACATACTTAAAATATACCCTCTTCTTTGATGAAATGACTAGTCCCTGTGCCAAAGTGAAACTATTCTGTGTGATTGCTTTTGTTATGGATGCCTCATTTATGTTCTACTCACAGGTCAAGATTTCGTTTTAATTGCATGTGTGAATTTTTAAACAGATGAAAATATGGCTAACCCATTGGAATATAAAAGTATGAGTCTTGAAGAACAGGCTTCATGCAACTTGAGGTCTTAATCTTCTACATATCCTGTCACTAAAATCTCAAGAATGCTGAACTATCTTAAATACATTCCAGTGAGGGGCCCTTCTCCTAGATGGACTGGTATTCTCCTTTCTTATTTCCTATAAGGTGGTGATGAGGTATTAACCAGAGTGTTGTTTGAGATATTTTGAAAACTTCCAAATAAAGGGAATGGTGGTTATAGATTAAACATGATATTGCTTGGGGACTTTGAAGATCTTTTATTTCACTTGTCACCAACATTTTCATTTGTAATTGTATCTTCCAAAGTGTTAGACATTCCTTAATTTGATGTTTCTGACTAGCTTAAATTGCAGCCATTAAATATCATTTTAGTACTTAATTGAATATTCTAGTATATGATTCACTATACTTTAAAAATTAACATTGAACTCATGATATTGCTTTTTGAGTATAGCACTGAAGCCAGTTTATATAATTACTAGAGGAAAGCTCATTTATAGTCTATTTGGACTATTAGTGAGTCTCTTAAACAGGAACCAAAATCACATAGAACATCATGAAAATAAAAAATAATTGCTTTTTATTAATATAACTGATCCATCACTTGGCAATAGAAGGAAATTTGGAGAATTGTTATCCAAATGTAATCATCACGAAGACATTCACTCTTAGTAGCTGGCACGTGGTAGGTAGTTGCTTAGTAATATTTATTAATGGAAGGACATACAACTTCAGTACCCCTCGACTGCTGGTGACTCCCCAGTCAGCATTTCCATTTGGACCTCTCGGAGTTCTGACCCAGATGTCTGGTTGGCTTCTCCATATCTCCACCTGGAGGAGCGAGAGATCCTCTAAATGAACCATTGTCTCCTCCTTCTGAACCAACCCTTTTCTCTCTCTCCCACTTGGTTATCAGAACCACATGCTACCCAGTCACTCTGGATTCTTTTCTCTCCCTCACTCCCTAGATTCAGTTCTTCATTAAGTGTTACTGTTTTTCCTCCCTTCTGACTCTCCAACCCAAGGATCCCCAAACCCCAGTGCAGACCGGGTACTAGTCCATGGCCTGTTAGGAACCAGGCTACACAGCAGGAGGCGAGTGGCAGGCGAGTGAGTGAAGCTTCATCTGTTTTTGCACCTGCTCCCCAGTGCTAGCATCGCCGCCTCAGCTCCACCTCAGATCATCAAGCATTAGATTCTCATAGTAGCACCTGTCCCTGGTGCCAAAAAGGTTGGGGACCGCTGCTCTAACCCATCCATGTCTCTCCATCTCTACTACCACTACCTTTTCAAATCCTTATAATTTCACCTGAATTTTAGCCAGTCTTTAGATGAGATTCCCTGCTTATGCCAGTGTTTCTCCCCAGAAAGCTGGTTAAAACTGGAGATACCCAAGTTAGACCTTTATCAGTTTCTCATTGGTAGGTCTGGGTGGGGACCAGAACTCTAAGTTTTAAGCAGGCACCTAGGTGATTTTGATGCAGGTGGGAGCAGACTTAGAGCTTCACTTACCTCTAGTCCATCCTGAGCACTCAGACAAAGCTTTGCTCTGAAATGTAAGACATCTGTGTCCCTGATTAAAAAATCTTCAAAGAACTATCATTCTATAACAGTAGTTTTCAAGTTATGCTCAGTGGGGTTCTCAAGGGTTCTCCAGAGGTACTTCAGTGTATGAGTATGAGGGATGGTGGTTATAATGTGACAATGAGAGTGAATTCTGCTACAAAAGGCTTTCGTCAACCCCCCGCTTCCCCTTACGTACACCCATTTCTTTCTTTAGTCAGAGCAGCTCTGATTTTGAATTTTAAAAAGAGATTTCCTTTGGGAAGTGTTCTTCTACTTTTTTAAAAGAATTATTTGAAAAACCACTGATCCATAGAAGCGGATTTCAAACCCTTAAAAAAAAGAACATGGGACCCACAATAAGAAATAGTGTATGTTCTATATCATGTCCCGCTATGCACACATATTTTTGTGTGTAACCAAAACAACTTGCATGAAACATACCCTTACAATACTTTGTGCACTCTGATGTTTTCTGTCCTATTCTATTTTTTAGAAAATTGCTAGTTGTAATTTTGCAAAATTGATTTCACAACCTGCCGAGTTACAACCGAGTCTGAAAAACCTCTGATTTAGCCTTTCTCAGTGGAATTCTTTTATGAACCTGGAACATAGAAATATTTTCTTAATCCTCTCAAGGGTGGTACATGACTCATACCATCTTAGATGCTTGGGAGAGAGGTTAATTCATTATATACAAAGGATACCTGAGGGCATTCAGGCTTAATTCTCTTGATAAACTGCTGGTTGAAAGAGGCTTATGGGGGTCTAACCTATACAACAAATCCAAACTCCTTAGTACTGCCCACAGGGTCTTCCTAGATCTGACCCAGGTTCATCTCTCAGACTTCATCTTACTTCCTCAGTCACCTAAATGTGTTAAACCCATCCTGAACTATCTGGAATTTCCCAGATGCAACATGCTGTTTCTCACCTTTGCACAGTCATTATCTTCAACACTTAGCTTATCTGAGTGTCATTTCACCTGAGATCTTCCCTGACAGTAGTCAGAATCATCACATCCAGGTTCTGTGCCTGTCAATGCCTGAAAGGCAGGACTGTACACTGTTCATATTTGCGGGTGCTACAGTTAGTACAGTACCTGGTTCTGTGTGGGTGCTTAATAAACTTCAGTTACCTTCAATGACTCGTCTTGTCTACTACAAGTGTGGGGCTCCATACTTAGTTCTAAGGATACAGACAGGTATGAAGCATAGCCTCCATGCTTAGGGAGCTTAGCATATGATAGACAGGACATCTATATTTAAAACTACCTCCAGTATAGCACCATGCTCAAAAAGGTTGCATGGGGGAATCAGGCCTTGGTTCAAATTATGACTGTTCTATTTATTGCTTCTTGACCTAGGACAAACTCTTGAGTCACACTAAACTCCAAATCCAAGATATGTAAGCCTGGAATAATAACAAATAGCAGCCTCGTAGGACTGTGAGTTTTAAATGATGGGTGCATGTAAAGTCTTGAGCATACTACCTAGCCCAGAGCTCTTGGGAAATGTTAGAGTGGAATCAAGCAGGTAATGTGCCCACTGCCACGTGGATGTTGTAGGTGGAAAGTGCCACAGGAGTTGAGAGGAGAGACTGGTCACTTTGGGTTGGGCCGATAGAAGAGGTTTGGTGGAGGCGGAAAGTTAGCTAAGCTTAGAAAGAAAAGTAGATCTTAGATTAAGAGGCAGAAGGGCATTCGTGGCAGCGCGACCCAGAGAACCAGCAAAGGCCAGAGGAGGCCTGCATATGCCTTGTCGGTAGGTTAGTTTCGCTACTGTTTGTACATTTATTTATGAGTAGGATGTACTCAAACATTTGTCCAAATGGAAGCTGATGGTATTGATCTCTAGAGATACTCGTTTTCTTATTTTAAAGGATTCTGCCTCCTCTCTGTTTTCCATGACTTTTCGCTAAGTCTGTACAATCTATAATTTTGCTTTTAGGGTTAGCATTTTGGGTCAGCATAGAGAAATGGTTTACAAAACTGGCTCTGCATCGTAATCACCCAGGGAACTTTTTAGTCCTACAAATTTCCATGTCTCACCCCGGAGATTCTGACTTTTGGTCTGATGTGGGACCAGGGAATCTGAATTATTAAAAAGCTCCCCTGGTCCTTCTAATGGCCAGCCAGGTTTGGGAACTGCTAGCTCAGAGAATTGATCTTAATCAGTTTTTAGCCATACTGTATTACAGTTGTGTCTGAAAAACAATCAAGTCCAATTGGTTTGAATTTTATGGAGAGTTGAAGCTTATAGTTTTGTAGAATTTAGCAATTTTCTACTTGGAGAAGAGTTCAGAAGACACTTAACCCTACATTTTTAAAGAAAATCTCTTCCCTTTGAACATTCTCGGGAAGATTCAGGGAGAGGAAATACTCTGCTTGTGAGGCTCTCTGCCCGCTGAACAACCAATTTCTCTCCTAAATAACTCCATTTACTTAAAAAACTCTTATATCCAAATTCTTCCTCCTCGTACTTTTCCATTTGTTTCAGGTGACCTTCTGGAATGGCTCAGGATAAGTCTGTGCCTCCTCTTTCTATATGGCCCTTCAGGTTTTGGAGACAGTTAACGATACATCATGTCTTTCCTTAGGCTTTTCTTCTTAAAGAGAAACATACCTGATTTCTTCCACTGGTGCCCAGATAGACACCTTGGATCCACTCTTATTTGTTAATGCCCAATTTAAAAAACAATGTGATTTGGGCTTGGCATGAGCTCTCTTTGAAAGCTCTACTTTTCCCAGCTGTCATGGTCTGAGCATTGACTCTAAATACTCAAAATATTCATATTAGTTTTTCTTCCAAAATTTATTGGAAATTAATGGGGGACCGACTTTTATGTATTTCTCAAGATCCGATCCATCATCTACTACTCTTTTAAAGAAATAGTCCAGTTGCCCACTTGTTTGTTTCTGACATTTCACACATTCTCCAGGAATTCTCCAAGATTATAGTTTCTCAAGGCCAAACCATTCCTGACATATTCTTCTTTAAAAAAAAAAAATTTGGAGGCCTCATATCTAGCTGCTGACATACAGTAAAAACCCCAAAAGAATGAACTGTTAGATAAACTGGGCAGCTACTCAGAGATGTGCCTGGAGGGGAGCTTTGCTGCCAGGTGGACGAGTCATGGGATGCATGGTGTTTCCTGGGGTTACTGCCTGGAGTGTAATCATCACCTCAGACAGCACCACTGAAGACCCTTTCTCTACTGTAGCAGTTATTGTATTTGGGCAGTTCTGATAAAGAAGACTTGCCTTTCGTTGTTCTTGGAAACAGAATAAAGAAAAGGTGGGCAAATGTGTGTTTCTCTCCTTACTCCCATGGCCAGCATATATTTTTGTTGGAATTTTTTCTCCTTCCCTTTCTCCCTCTTTTCCTTCCTTCCTTCCTCCCTTTCTGCCTTCTTTTCTCCCTCCCTCCCTTCCTTCCAGCCTTTCTTCCTTCCTTCACCAGAAAAAAATCTTTCTGTTGGCAAACCGAAGAATGACTTAATTGTGATATATGCAGCTTCACGGTCAGATATTACATACTATGAATGCGATTTTAAAAGCTGTGCCTCTTCACGTCACTCACTTTAGTAATAAGATTCTTTATATCCCACTGCTGAGCAGCCTAGCGTGTGGACAGGAGCACAGACTCTAGTGCCAGGTTTACTGGGTTCAAATCCCGGTGCTTACACTTACCTGTTATACGGTTTTGAGCATTTTATCTAACTTCTCTGTGCTTCAGTTTCTTCAAATTTAAAATGAGAGTAGTATTAGTACCTATTTCCAAGTGTTGCTGTGAAGATTAAATGGTTAATTTGTATAAAATGCTTAGAACAGTGCCTGGCATATAATCATTACTCAATGAAAAAAGTTTGTCAGATGTTGATTGAATGAATTATTAACTCATTACAAAGGAAAAACATATATAGGAATTACCACATATGACGAATAGAACATCAATTCGAAGATTTATTTAGAGTGTTTCAGTCCCCTGACTAATCCAAACCAGAGTTTTATGCTGGAGTAAAAGCTTTCACGATTAAAAAAAATCCATTTTAAAAAAACATTTTTTTAGGAAAACATATTGGCAACTTACTTTTATCCTTTTTTTTTTGATGTGTATCTGTATATGTGTGAAATATATATCAAATGAAATTATATAAGATATGTGTACAGATTAAAGAATTAACATTTAAAGAATAATTTTTTAAAAATAGTTGTGTACTTGTCACCCAATTTAATAGAACATCACCAGTGTTTTTACAACCTCCTACGTGTCCCATCCTAGTGGCCCCCTCTCTCCTAAAGAAATAACCGTATCATAAGTTTTGTGTGATCTTGTTTTCCTCATGGTTTTACCACATATGGATGCAATGTTAAGTATCAAACTGTTTGGATTCACCAGCTTTTTAAAAACTATACCACAGTTACCACTGAGTTTGGTTATTGGTATATTTGGGCTCATTTCCAGCATTTATTTTGTTATTTGTTCCACTTTTCTATGTTTCATTCCCCCCTCCTTTCTTTTGATTTGAGAACCTTTTTTTCCCCCTTTCCTTTAGTTCCATTCCTCCCCTCCCATTGGTTTGAAAGTTACATACTGTATTAAATGTTGACATGTGTATTTAACAAAGTATAAAGTTAATCAATATTTTTCCCACCTTATTAACACAATGACCTTGATCAGAATTTCTTTGGAATTATGTAACTTCACACAGAAAGGACTCTTTACATCAAGTTGCTAGCTACAGCTTTGATGTCTGGTTCATTTACTTCTTCCCTCTTGACAACATAGCAGTCCTCTCTTGGCAATAACAAACAGAACAAAAGTGTGACTTATGGGAAATACAAACCACTGGAGTTGGATGGGGTCTTAAAGATGATCTAAACTAGTATTTTTCAAACTTTTTGACTTAGCCCAACAGTAAGAAATAATGTTTTACTTTATAATCAATACATACATTAATACAGTTTGTAAAACTGAAACAAAAGTTTTATGAAATAAAACTTCCCTTAGTCGATGTAGTACGATCTAAGCCTTTCCATTCCACCCCTTCATTAAAGGAAAAAAAAAAAACTTGTCTAAACCCGTTAGATTGATTTTACACCCACTAAGGAGTCCAGGCCCACAATTTCAAAACCCTAGAATTAGCCTACAGTCCCCAGTTTATAGCTTAAGAAGCCAAAGCCCAGACCAATGACACAGGTCTCCCAGACTTGTACAGTAAGTGAAGAATTAGGACCCAAATCTCTGAACTCTTATCTCCAAGTCCACTTCTTTATTCATATATGTCAGCCCGATAAAAAATAATACAGGATGAAGAAGAAAAGGAGCCGTTAGTAAGCTGTAATTATGAAACGGGAAATTAACTATCCTAATACCTCCTAGATATCTACTTTTGACAGATGTCTTTGACAAAGCATTTCAACATAATGAATCCAACTTAGTGTTGGGTACCACTATCTATTACTTCTGACCCTCAAAACCACCCCACACCTGGATTATTATCCTTATTTTATAAATGAGGGAATGAAGGCTCAGAGAGGTGATTTTCCTCCTTGAATTGCTGGGAATACATGTCTGACCCCAAAGCTTAAGTATGGCGTTTCATGGCCTCACACTGCCTCTTTATAATTCTTGATTTGACTTGCTTATTATTATACCTCTCAGAAAGAAGATAAAACAACAAGAGAAATACTAATTCTAACCAGTAAGAATAACTGGTTGGTGATGTAGTTTGCAGAGGAGCTTGTTTATTTTGTCTCCTTCATTAGCACTTTAGCTTCTGGAGTGTGCAGTCTTCACTCATTCACTGTCTGGTACAGCTCCTGGCACACCGTAAGCTCACAATGAATATTTATTGGATGGATAAACAAGGACGTTTAGAAATGATAAGGACTTTGGGAGAAAGCAACCATATCACAGTATGGAGGCAGATCATATTGTAATTAAGAGTACAGCCTATGGTGAAAGACTGCCTAGGTTCAAAATTAGATGTCCCTTGCAAGCTATTTGATTATGAGCAAGTTACTTAACTTCTCTTGTGCCTCAGTTTCCTGGGGATGCTAATGAGGCCTACCTAATGGTTCTATGAGTTAGTAAAGGGAAGCATTTACACTGGTGCCAAGCTCATAGTAAGTACTGTATAGTCACTGTTATCTGAGGTTATGATGACTAAGTAGGGAGATATTTTAAGAAAAACATGTCAGAAAGTTTAGAGATAAGCTAAATATGATCAGATGGCTAGGGACTCAGAGACACTACCTTCCATGTGCAATTGGTGCTAAAATTGTGCTAAATAAATGAATGTGCTAAAAAGCACATCTTTATCTCATCATGAAAGAGATTTATTTATGACAAATCTCAATCCACAGCAGATTATTAAGCAGATGTCCTGTGAATATGTCAAAAAGAGCTTAGAGCTTACCAAACACCAATATGGATTTATAAAGAAGAAAATCTTTAAGCAGTTGACTTAGTTAAAAGACAAGGAGAATGCCATAGACAATATTCGTCTTATTTTCAGGAAAGCATTTAGAAAATCTGACTTAGAGAACAGCAGAGTTGATGGTTAAGTGTGTGAGGCCTGCCCACATATGCCCCTGGATTTGGGCCTCAGTTTTCTCATCTGCAAAATGTGGATGATGACTGCAGCAGCCTCCTAGTGTGGTTCTGAGAACCAACAGAGATGAGGTGTTTAGTGCTTATTAAGCAGGAGGTAGATGCAGGACCCTAATACAAGACCTAAGTAAGCAAATAAAGTGAAATAGAATGTGGCTAATAGTCAAAAGGTTTTCAGTTGTTTGCCTGTAACAAGCCCAGATCTTAAAACACTCAAATGAAAGATAGAAGTTTGCTTTGCAGTTGTCAAAACAAATTCTTAAGGTCTTTATGCCACTGACAGAAGGCTGGGCCAGAAGAAACCTAAACAGGGTACCTGAGGTCTGAGTACGTGTCGCTTGCTTTTCTCTCTCTCCAGGGGCGTTCGTCGTGTGCTGGACCCCAGGCCTGGTAGTTCTGCTGCTCGATGGCCTGAATTGCACGCAGTGTGGCCTGCAGCATGTGAAAAGGTGGTTCCTGCTGCTGGCACTGCTCAACTCTCTCATGAACCCCGTCATCTACTCCTACAAGGATGAGGACATGTACAGCACCATGAAGAAGATGATCTGCTGCTTCTCTCAGGAGAAGAACCTGGAGAGGCGCCCCTCCCGCATCCTATCCACCATCCTCAGTAGGAGTGAGACTGGCAGTCAGTACACGGAGGATAGTATCAGCCAAAACACAGTCTGCAATAAGAGCAGTTCCTAAGCCGTAGATGCCCTCCGCCCACCCCAGCCTCCACTGGGAAAAGCTGTTGAGAATGATTACCTGTCTCTAACAAAGCCCATGCACAGTGTTATTTGAGGTCTGAATTAATCATTGCTAGATTTAAAAAACAAAAGAATTGTTCTACATAGTTTAAAAGCATGGGCAATAAAGAGAGGACACAGTGCATTTAGAGATAATGCACAGAAAGAGGGAAGACAGCACAGTGGATTCCTGCTTGCTGTCCTGAGAACTGCTTGGAGCACCGCCGGCCTGGCCATACATTCTGGGCTCTGCTGCCATCTTATAGCCATTCTCTTTGCGTTTTAAAAGATGTCGATAAAAGGCTTAGGCCAAAATAAATAATAATGTTACTTGAGCCACTTTATGTAGCTGCTTGGAAAGCATATGTAGTTCTTTCTGCATGCATTTAAATTTTTAAAAATGCTTCAGCAAAGATATTTTTTTTCCTCAAAGAAACCATGGCCAGGAGCTAGGTGTTCAATAGGAATCTCAGAATAACAGATCAGAAGGGCTTCAGATAAAACTTGATTTTTAACTGAAGGAACATCCTGAGGAAAAAGATTTACTTTACAGGTATATGTTAAAAAACGTCTCTTGAAGCAAAAAAAAAAATAAATAAATAAAGGCCTTGATGTGATCCTCTAGGCATGCTTATGTGTGTAAATGCACGTGTATATTTATGCATTTCAAATTTGTATTTAAAGATGTCAAGGATAGTGATGGTGAAATAAGTTCACTGGCTTTCTAGTCTACGATTACAGCTGTAGAGATGACCTGTTGTGCTCTAAAGAAGAGAAAAAGATGATTCATTTGAAAAGAGATGTACAGCAGAGTAAAAGCTATATTGATAAGCGGGCTAAATTCCTTCCGTACAGGATCAAATATGCGCTCGACTTGGGTCCTCATTTTCGGTTACTTCCGTACCACTGGTGGCTTGTCAGAATTAGTATGTGAAATAATTTTCTCATATTTGCCCATGGTGATCAGCATGCTTCCAGTACTTGTCTTACTTGTGGACTGAATTTTGATGTGAGTCCTTTTTAAAAGTATTCTCCTTCAAAGACCTAAGTAGGCAACAGGAAAGGCAAATCAGTAAGAAAAACATGTTCCAAACACATAGGCTACTGACCAAAGTTTTCTGTGTAAAGCGTTTAGAGTATATTCTGATTTTAAAAGTAAGAATAACTTCAAGGCAGATATAGTATTTATGTAGTTTGCAAAAGAAGTTTACATTTTTTTGTTTTGCTATTGTGATGTTACATTTATGTGCAAGAACTACTTGTAATAAAAGGATTTGTAAAGTCATGCTTTTAGATAGAATGGACTAAAATAAAGAGTATTATGATTTGAAGGTTTAGATTTCACAAGCTCTGTAGTAAGTGGGTCTATCTAAAGCTATATCAAAGCTACCTATAAAATAAATTTTAAAAATGAATCTTTTCTCTCGTTGAGGTGCATTATTGCTTTGTGTATTTTCTAAGTAAAAAAATATAGTTTGTGGTTACTATAGCACACATTTTTATTGTAAAAGAAAAATCACATTTGCCACGAAGTACATACTCTCTCTGTTTTATATAAGCATTTTGAATCTACAGCTGGCCAAAGGGTGGAGAATTGAAATTGAATTCCAGTCCCTGAATAGCTACTAAGGGATCTTTAAAGGTTTTATTTTGAGGAAAGCACCATTTTTAGTACCCTGCAGCAGAGTGTCATATTCAGAATGGTGTCTGGAGGGGATCCAAATGTGAAAACCCATGATGGAAATATATAGCTTTTGTTTTTATGCACACACATATCTCAGTGATGGTGCAAGAGTAGTAGAGAAGTCATGTATATTTGGAAATGACAAGTGGCAGTGGGTCACAGGGTTCACCAAGAACATTGCCAAACCTCTCTCTCAGTTGGAAAAAAATGAAGAATGTTTGTCATCAAATTCTAAGACCCTAAACTTATCTGCAAGTCGCTGAGATGATAGTTCTAAAATTTCAGTCTAGACCTTTTAGACCAGTCCTTGACTCAAAGCATGGGCCAAATCTCCCTAGCTAAAGGAGATTTAATTTTCTTAGATTTGTGGTACCATCCAAGGTGTTCTGGTAAGTGTATTGGTAGGAGAATTTAGTTCTTCGTGAAGACTGCCTGCTTGAGAAGAAAGACTTTTTTGGAAATAAATTGTTAATATTTCTTGGTGAAGTTCAGTTAAAAGTAGGTAGTAGACTTGGGCTCATAATATGACCTTTAGAAGCCCCAAGCACTGAAATAATTATGGCACCCTGCCTATATTTGTGTAATAAGAACAATACAGCATAGAATAAATGTAAACCTCCATCAGAACTCTAAATTCCCCCTCAGTCAGCTCTTGGATACTTTCTATGAATACTAAAAATCAAAATTTAGAAATTTCAGTTCCCCTGCTTCGCCAGCACCCTGGGCATGTGCATATACTGTATTTGATGGCCCAAGGCCAAGGACTCGGTGAAGTCAGCTGTCAGCCTCAGGGGTGGGGGCAGTGGATGTTCAATGGGTGGGAGTGGGGGCAGAGGTTGCAGTTCTGTTTATCAGCTGGTACCCGCCACCACATGGACTACAGGGCATGACCTGCCCCGTGTTTGTAGGCTAATTTTCTCATGATGTTAAAAGTATTTTGTATTTATTAGCTCATTAATCTTTTTATCTTTCAGGGAAGGGGCAATAAGAATGCGTGCCCCTCTTTTTTAATTGATTGAGTAAGCATAATGAAAGTAAGCCCCGTGAAGACACCCATGAAGGTGACTTAGCAACAAAACTAAGCCCTGTTAGCGCCTGATGTAAAAATAACCAAAGCATTATTCTACACAATGATGCCTCTCACTTAAAACACACAAAAACAATTCTAACTTCTGGGATGTTTTCCAGAGAATTATATCCCCTTGGTGGACCACTAAATGTAATACTAAATGGCAAATCCTCAGGGCTCCTTCCAATTTTACACATTGTCTTTCAGGTGTAGGAGTTGGGGTTAGAATCACTTAAAGGCCTGAAAATTTTTTAAATGGAAGCTGCATTTTGTGTGAGGGTTGCTCTCCTGAACACAGCATATAATTTAAAATACTTGCAATTTAAGACTAGTTTTCACAAAGAAATAATGTTAGAATGGGCAATGCTGTTGCTGTGGAGATTTTTTGGGGGGAGGGTAGGGTAGGGGCTATATTTTATTTTTACAGCATCATCTCCAGTTCTTTTTAGAGTGTGCTGTCTCCTAAATTAGCAGATGGTGAACTGTTAATGGAAGTGGTTGCAGTTCAGAGTGCTTTATCACATATAACTTCTGAACTAAAGGCTTATAGTGCAGACAATTACACAACGGTCACCGCAGTCACACACGGAGGTTCCAATGCACATCAATAAGCCTGTGGGTCATGTCACACCATATATTTCGGCACCTCTGTATGGCAATCTGTGAATGTGGTTTGCAATTCAATGGGTCAGTCGGTTTTGGAATTTGCAGTTCTTTTAGAGAGTTGCAATTTTATGCAGCAAAACTTCATAAATTTGTTCTATATCAGCAACTTCAAGTTTGCATAAGTTAAATTTTCATAAACAGCATCTGTATTGCATTTGTTATTGAGATTAGCACCTGCACATTCTTTATCAATCATAAGATTATATTGAAGAAAAAGGTGGGGGGACTGCCTGTCACAGATCCACATTACATCTTTGTGCATAGAAAATGGTATCCCTTCCTCAAGACACTTTACTTGCATCTATTGGAAAATCATGTATTATACTGATTTTGTTAGAACTTTACTGCTGCCTTTTAGAAAACTACTAATACATATGCAAGTCCTCTCAGTATGACTGGCATACGTAGTTACTCAGTTCACCACACACACACAGTAGTACATGACAATCATCTTAAAGAAAGCACTAGATTGAAATTCAGAATACCTACGTTTTGACTTTTGTTCTGCCCTAAACTGCCTGTGTAACTCTAGATATGATTGCTGACTTTATTAATGGGGGTCTCATCATCAAATGATCTATAAGGACCTTTCTGGCTCCCAAATTCTGTGATGCTATAAGTCACCTCCCAGGTGTGAATACTAGAAAGAATTCTTAAGTCTTTAAATTCTTTGAATTTCACTCCTTGCATAGGTATTTCAAAGAAAAAGAGCTCTGTTTTCATTGATTGCAATGGTTCTCAAGTTTAAGTGCATAAGGATCACTTAGCGAGGCCATCTAAAATCTCTGAGATTAAAGCAGGTGTGAAATGTGAAATTGTAAATCCATCATCAACACGGGGTGGGGGATAGGAGGGAGGAATTTCTGGAATGAAATGGAACTGCTAATTAAAATGGAGAACCTAAGAGCCTTGATGATCTGCTTATGTTTGCTAACTTGAACTTAAATGCGAAATGCATAAGCTGCTATTTACTCCTTCAGGGCAAATAGAAAACCACACACTTTTTTCTTTTTTTTTTTTTTTTTTTTACATATAATTTAATCAACATCTTTGAACATTTCTCAAGTGCTAGGAAACAAAAATTTTCCGCCCCTTAGAAATTTAGCAAAATCATAAACATACAAACAATCCAAGGGAAATAAAGTGAAAAGGAGCTAAAAATATTAAGAATAAACATGTATGGTTGTAATCATTAAGGTATCACCTTGGTACATTGATGATATTGGTGTCGCATTCCTCACCTCCCTCCAGATCTGGTCTTTAGCATGTAGAATTCTCCAAAACCTAGGGGAAGAAAAGGAAGTCCCACAAAGGGACTACTTTTGGAATTAAAATCAGCTTACAATTTATGGGTTGGGCTCTGCTACCAATAATCTAAATTAGAATTATGTTTTTCTTAGTTCAGTGAATACCTGACCACAGGTTTATGTAAATTAGGAGATGGAACATATCAGTCAAACTTCAGTTAGAAAAACAGAAATCGTGCTGGGCACTTGAAGCAGGAAGATGTTTAAAAATAGGCAATTAAGTGTATATAAAATAGTTAGAAAGGCTAGGGGAAAAAAAGGTAAGGGAAACTCAGAGTTGGCTCTCATATTTGCAGCTAACTTTCAGGGAATTATTTGCCACACAGGTCAGGTCGGGCACTTCTGGAAACTGCCTCCTGAAGCAGGTGATTTGTGGAGGAATACCCATAGGCCACTGTGAAATCTTGTCTGTTGCTACAGGAAGAATATGTATGGCTTCTGCTACCTTTCTGCCTTCCTCATCTCTCATAATTGTTTGCCACTGGCAGAATCTAAACTGGGATATTTGCTGGCTTTGTATTCTAGTTCCCAGGCTTCCAACCTTTTAGATTCAGAAGAGAGCATAGAAAGGCCCAGCAATACAGCTGACTGCCAACAGACAGTCCAGTGTATGAAGAAAGAAAAAAGGAAGAAGAGTGGCTTCTGAGACTTTCCCCTTTCTGAAGTACAGTTCCTATTAGGTTTTTTTGTTTTGTTTTATTTTGTTTTATTTGTTTTGTTTTGTTTTGTTTTGACTGAGAATAGATCATGTAACTACTTCTAGAGTAAGAGGTGAAGTTCTTGAAAAGATAAAGTGTTGGTACACATAATTTACAGGTTCCACATGATAGCACGAGGATCTTCTGAAGGCTGTATGGAAATAACACAAAAAAGAACAAAAGAGCATAGGTTGCTTATTATTGGCTATTCATTATCCAAACCTGTGATGTCAAAGTTAAGCGTAAGGTACGAGAAATAAAATATTTGTGCTCACAGTTGATATACAACCATGGCAAATATAGTTCTATTTAATCTTTCCTTCAGGTCCAGATGGTGGGTAGAAGAGGATCTTGAAACAATAATGAGTGAGCCAAAGTAGGTCAAATTCAGTTGTGCTAATAAACTTAAAAGTCAGAATTGAGTGTTTCATGATCTTAAAAGAAGCAACAGATCAATCTCTTTCTATTCTCTAGAAAAAGTTTCCTAATAACTGTATATAACTTCAGATTTCAAAGAGTCAGTGTTTACTAATAATAGGGTAGCTATTTTAGGGATTAAGAATGTTTAATTGCTCTTTGAGCAATTCGACTTCTGAGAATATATGCTAAAAAAATAATTGTAAAAGGCTTTGCACACAAAGGTGGTCAAAACAACATGATTTATAATACTGGAAACTTCTAAACAATGTAAATATTCAAGCACATGATAAATGGAAAGCATTGTCATCAAGCACATGACTGGAGTCAAATTGCCTGGATTATCTCTTAGCTCTTTCACTTACTAGCTGTGTGACTTTGGGCAAGTTCTTCTGTGCCTTAGTTTTGCACCTGTAAAATGGGGATAGAATTCTACCTATCTCATAGGTTGTTATGGAGATTAAATGTTATATGTCAAGCACTTAGAACAGCGCTGGGCACTGTGTATGTATAGTTACTGTTATTGACAGAATGCTATTTAGCAATTTAAAGTTATGGATATGGATAATCTAATAATATTGAAAAACGTGTAGGATGTAGAAATCAATTTGCTGATGGATTGGATATGATAGCAAGAGAGGTGTCTTATGGTGATTTCCAGGGTTTTGGACTGAACTAGTAGAACAGTGAAATTTCATTTTACTGCAATAGAGAAGGTAGCAGCAGCAGCAGATGTGGGGGTGGTGGGAATGAGGAATTTCGTTTTAGTGTGACATTTGATGTTGCAGACACATGACCAGTGGAGATGTCCAGAAGGCAGCCAGATAAACAAATTTGCTCCTCAAGGAGGAAGTCCAGGCTGAAGATATGAATCTTAGAGTTACCTGCATAGGAGCGATATTACAGCCACAAGACTAGACTACATCACGTGGACCATAAGTGTCAATAGAGATGACAACACGTCTGAGAATTGACCCCTGGGCATTTGTAATGTTTGAGGTCAGAGAAATGAGGAGTCAGTTGAGGAGACAGAAAGAGCAGCCAGTGGTGTAGAATGAGAACCACGTACTATAACTTGAGGCTTGAGAATCAACTACTGATTTGGCTTTGAGGTTTTTTGATGACTTTGATAAAGCTGTTTCAGTGCAGAGGTGGAGATGAACACCTGCCTGGAGGGGGTTCAAGTGAGATTGGGAGGAGAGGATTGGAGACAGTGAGGACTAGCTATTTTTAAATTGTTATTTTCTTTTCCTAAAAAGGGGCCCAAATAAAATAAGAATGATAATCCCTGCTTTACGGGCAAATAAACTGAGACTCAGACTGAATTGCCCTCAGCTCTATCACTAACAAGTAGTAAAGTCAGGATTTAGATCCAGAACCAATTTAATCTAAAATTTTTGCTGAAGATTTTGTGAAAGGTGAAACTTGAGCTGTGTGTGAAAGAAAGAGTCGAGTTTTGAATTTGGAGATTCAAGAGGGCTTCGCAGTTGGAGGAGTACTCTGAAAAGAAAAGGCATGGAGGCAAGAAAGAAAATGATGAATACGAGGAATATTCAGGAAGAAGGATACCTCTCATGTCCAGGTGGGTTGAAGTGAATGAAGGAACAAATGATTCAACCAGCCAACCGGCCAACCAACCAACCACTAAATGAATTGGAGGAATGCCTGTCTTCAGTGCCCAAATGGCGGGCTGCCTGACAATACATTTGGGGTCCAAGGAAGCAGCATTGCAAGACTGCTAAGCATTGTTTGTATACAATTTGCTACTTTTAAAAATGATAGCTCTTTGGCTCCACTGAGATAAAAGATGGCCTCTGAGTATAATCTCATTATCATTTGTCACCATGGCTGAGGAGCTTTATGTGTCCACAGAATCTTAGAACCTATATTTCTCTAGCTTTAATCTCAGGGTCGATATCCCCACACAGCACTGCTCATAATAAATAGCTAGTAGTAAATGATAAAGTAGGCTACTGTGTTTTATTTAGCTTCCAAGCCAATCAATTTTATAGCTGTCTCTCTGAAAAAAATTCTGGAGACAGCAAAGAATTATACAAAAAACTAGAACACTCTGACAAAATGAATTTCTATCTCCCTCCACGAAAAAGGGTCCTAAGTAGACTGTTGATTATGCATCTAATAAGGTGGCTGCTCATGAGATGGTCCTTTTGATTGGTTTGCAAGTAACTATTTCATACCTCTTTGGCCTGTGATACAGTCTTTCATATGCACCTGTGTGATGTATTCAGTAATAACATCGGTTTGCTTGCCTTCTCATGAGATTTTTTTTTTTTTTTACTTTGAGAATATGGAAAATCATAAGTCCTGAAATGGTAGCAAAGAAAACAAGAGATATATGAAAAATAAAATAACAGCTATTCTCAACAGTAGTGCTGATTAGAAAGCTGGGTCTCCCCTCTCTCTGACTAGTTATTCCTTTTAGAAATCTATGTGGTCCAAATAAGGCAAAAAATACCTTGCTTGTTCTGGGATGGAAAGTCTACATTTGTGAGTTTTTATGCGATAGAAAGAAAAAGGAAGTATAAGTGATCCAATCAAAAAGTATGCAATAAATTTAACATAAAAGGCAACTTCTGAGTATAATTATGTTTGTTTGTGTTTCAGTTTGTGACCAAGAAAGTCTTTTTAATGAAGTCATTCAGTGAATCAGCATGCACTATTCATTCATTTATTCATTGAATAAACTTTCATAGAGTATCTGTGCTGGGCACTGAGAAAAATACTGAGGAAAATAAGATGGACCCTGAGTTCAAAAACAGTTTACACTAGTGACTAAGTTTCTTCCAGTAGCTTTTCAAGGGGCATGAAAGGGGCTAATACTTAGTGGCTTCCCACATGATTCAAAATGCATGACTAGATTTATGACTACCCAAAAGTGCCATTTGGATCGTCTTTGACAACTTGCAGGGTATAATGTAAAATTTACTATTGCTTTGGGACCAACTGGAATTTTCCTAAGAATCAATGACTGCAAAGGGCATTTGCATGTGATGTGCACATTTTATGTAGAATATGTAAATTAGTTATCAGCATACTTTGAAAAAATTGTTATTGCTATCTTGAGGTGTATTTCTTGATTTTTATTTCATTTATTTTTTTAATTATTAAAATCCATTTTATTCCCCTGTAGAAGTCTATGCAGAAAGGCAAAAGATATTTAGCTAGAGAGGAAAAGTTGGGGCTACGAAAAGTGTCACCTAGACTGCTAAGGAGCTCATTTTCATCACATGGAGGACAATACCAGAGTTAAATACAGACTCTAAGCCATGGAGAGTACAGCTCCTCGGCTTACAGGGTACCACTTTCTCTTGGTTGTCCCTTCTCAGTCTCTTTTGCTAGTTTCATTCTTCTCTCTGGTGCCTTAATGCTGGAGGGCTCTGACATTGGTCCAGTTCTCTCTTCTATCTACCACACTCTCTTGGTTATCTCATCAAGTCACACAGGTCTAAATACCATCTATATGCTGACAACTCCCAAATTTATATCCGTAGCCGAGACTTCTCTCACTCTCAAATTCCAAACTCATATAGAAAGTTCCCTTTAAATATCTAGATTCATTCCTTCCCACCCCAATCCTGCTCTACTCACAGCCTTGTCCATCTTAGTTGATGGCAACACAATCCTACAGGTTGCTCAAGTACAAAATATTAGCGTCTCCCTTTACTTCTCTTCCTCACATCCCACATCCAGTATGTCAACAAATTGTCTTAGCTCTTTTTAGTGTAAAAATAGAATCTGATCACTTCCTATCAGCTCTAGTGCTACCTCCAAATCTGATCTACCTTTGTCTCTTGCCTGGATTCCTACAAATCCTCTGATTGATCTCACTGTTTCCACCCTTCTCCTTTCATAGTCTATTCTCCAGGCTGTAGCCAGAGTGAGCCTTTTAAAATTCAAGTAAAATCATGTCATCCCTTCACTCTTAACCTTGTAATAATGGCCTTCCATCTTATTACAGTGATGCCGATGACCTTCATGATCTACACTGTCACCTCTCTACCACTTTCCCTTCTGTGTCCTCTTCATTCATACCACTCCAGTTACGTCATCCTCTTGAGCATCCTTGAACATATCAGGGATGCTTCCATCTCAGGACCTTTGCATTGTTGGTTCCTCTGCCTGAAATGCTGCATATAACTTACTCCCTCGCTTCCTTCAAGTCATTACTCAAAATGTCTTTCTCCTTCTTCATTTGATCTGCCCTGACCATCCCGTCTAAGTGACAACTCACCCAACTCCTGGAACAGTATAGTGGGTTGAATCGTAGCCCCACAAAAGATATGCATGTTACCTTATTTGGAAAAGCGACCTTTGCAGATAAAATTAAGAATCTTCAAATAAGATCATCCTGACTGGATTACCCAAGTGGGCCCTAAATCCTAAAACAAGTGTCCTTGTTAGAGACAGAAGAAGATCGAGGCAGAGATTGGAGTGAAGTGCCCACAAGCCAAGGAAGCCAAGGAGAGAGAGGCTTTTCCTCTTGAGCCTCCAGAGGAAGCAGGATCCTGCTAACACATTGATTTCAGACTTGCAGCCTCCAGAACTGTGAGAGAATAAATTTCTGTGGTTTTAAGCCATCTGGTTTATAGTCATTTGTTATGACAGCCCTAAGAAACCAATATGGTGGTTAAGCTTCACTCAACCCCAGGTTGGCTTAGATGTAAGTATTGATGTGTTTAAGGAAATAAGCTTCTTGTATATTAATATTTTTTTTGTGAGCGAGAAACACATAATTGGTATTTCATGGGCCTGTACTGTTTAAGACAATTTGGCCTAATATTAAAATTAACAGATTTTTGAACTTTAATATGTAATGTGTGAATCATTGCTTTCAATTTTTAAGTTATAATTTTACTAAGTTTATAAACAGTCTTGAATTATTTATAAGAGGCTGAGATTAACTCTTTATAAATTAAATTTGATTTTTTTAGTATTCTGTGTTATTTGAATACTTAGGAAGTTATGTTAATTCAATCAAAACATTGAAGTAATAAAAAAGTAGAATGCTTGAAGGTATTAACTTAGCTAAGCTTGGAAATAGGATCACATATTATTCAAAGGACTTTAATATACTTTTAAAAATATGATAAGCTGTATAGAATATGTAAAGAACAATAAGATTCGATGCAGAACTTAAAAGCTTCAGGAAAAGTTAGGTTTTATATTTTTATTTTAATTTTTTAATTTAATTTAATTTTATTATTAGTTTCAAGTAAAAAAGTTTTTTAAATCTGTAACTTTAATAAATTAAATATTAATTTTTAAAAGCAACAGTAACCTCTGAATAGTTTTTACTGCCTCAAAACCACTCTAAGGCACCAAAAAATCTCATAAAAGAAACTTTCTAACTATGTCGTCGTTCAGGAACAGGGCTAAGGCAGGCGGTCATCAGAAGCGAATCAGTGTCCGGACAGTGCGAAAGTGGTCTGTGCCGTGGCGGGAACAGCAGAGGCCATGAACTTCGCTGGTGGGTGCCTTTGTTCTGAGTCAAAGCGTTCCTTGGCACACAGAGGAACATTAGGTCCAAAGGCCTCTAGTGACTGAACAGATAACGTTTTGAGTTTCATCAAAGCTCAACTCCGCTCATCCTTGCCTCTCCTCTCTAAGACAGTGCAGTGAGTGTGGCATTCAGGCAAGCATTTGAATTTCTGTTTTTTCATTAGTTTAATTTGAGGAACCAATTCTGTCCCCAGAGAAAACCATAGAATAGCCATTTTGAAGTGGTAGCTATTTCTGGTTTTAGTGTTTTATTTCCCATTCATTTCTGCAGTATCATTGGTTTCTTTATGTGTGGCTTCTGGTCCTAAAATTTCCATTTGCTTCCAAGTTGGCCCATTGGCCAGGTCTAAGTGAGAGAGCCCTGGGCAGCTGCTGTCCTGACCTGGCATATATAACATTGGTCTTAACGTACCATTATCAGTCCTCAGAAGAATCACAGCAAATGACTTAAGGCAAGTAACATGAAAACCATAAAGAAACTCTAAGAAGCAGTAATGATTTTATATGAAGAAAAACCTAAAAGAAGATTTGGTAATGATCTTAAAAGGTATAACCAGTTTTAATAATATTTTTACTTTTTCCCACTTCTAATATTCCCTTCAAAGCTCTCAGGGCACCACAGGGGCTTGTAGTTGGGTAGTGGGAGAAACGAGAAGGTGGGAAGGAGCAGTGGCTGGCACTACTGAGCTGCATCCCTCAGCAAGCCCTGCAGAGAGGGGAACCCCAGAGCCGGCTACTGTCCCAACTTGGACTGCAGGGACTTTAATGCCCTTTCTCTGCTCTACTTGCCAATTCCAGAAAAAAAGGAAACATCCCACTTACTACCTCCCACTACCACATTAAGAGAACCAGGAGACTGGTTTTTACTGGATTGAATCAGTAGGATATTTTTGTTAGTATCTCCATGGAGATTATTCAGTAGGAAACCAAAGCACAGTAAACCACAATTTTTATTATATCTAGTTGGAAATTGTTCCCGAAGTCTCTTTAAGGAAGTTCAGTGTGCAGCTATAGCTGAGTGACAAGAAAGAACATACATGTGCCTTCTCTGTGATGTCGTTCCTATGTCTCCTCCTGGCTACCCCAGTGAGCTAATTATGCTACCGTCTTTCTTCCATTTATCTGATAAATATTTGTTTGGCACCTGCTATCCTGGAGACATAAAAATAAAAGTTTCATCCTCTGACTTCAAGGATCTTTCAGTATAGTGAAGAGAGAGAAAAGTAAACAGATAATCACAATGTATTATTTCGGAAACGATGATGAAATTGGCAGAGCTGCTGTGTACGGTTATACAAGTGTTATACTGCACAACTGAGGGTGAAGGTAGGGTGCCTTTCACTTAGCAGTCAGGTGAATGCACAGCCACATGTGGCAGCCTTGGTAGCTCTGGAGGAAGATGGACTGAACACCTAATCTGGGCACATGAAGAAGAGCAAAGGGTGGTGGGCAGACACACTCAAAGGCAGTTCTTGTGCTTCCAATCGCCTGTATTCACATCTTCTCTAACCCCTTCCCCCTGGAGTGTGGCCAGATCTGTGACTTTATTTTAACTAATATAATATGGTAAAGGTGATAGGATGTCCCTTCTAGATTGTGTTACATAAGACTGTAATGCCTCTCTTGCTAGGAGGCCCTCTTCTTTGCAGACTTTGAAGAAGCAGGCTGTCATGTTGTGAGCTTCCCTATGGACAGGGTGACATGGCAAGGAACTGAGGGTAGCCAACAACTGACAGCAGGAAAGAAACTGAGGCCCTCAGTCTTACAGCCTGCCAGGAACTGAATGCTGTCAACAGCTATAGGAGTTTGGAAACACATCCTTCCCCAGTCAAGCCTTCAGATGAGAACCTAGCCCTAGCCAATACCTTCAAGAGACCTTGAAGCAGAAGATCCAGTTAAATCATACCTAGACTCCTGATTCCACGAATATTGTGAGAAAATAAATGTGTGTGTTGTTTTAAGCTGCTAATTGAGTGATAATATTGTTATGCAGCAGTAGATAACTAATACGGGTTAGGGACAACTTCTAAAGTCACATATACACTATGTTCTCATGGTACTTTGGAAAATCCTCAGAACAGTGTATTTCAAATATGTTTCTCCCCTCTTGAAATCATTGACCATGTTCTGAGTTTCCTCATCTGTAAAATAGGGTAATAATAGTATTCATTGCTTCAGGTTGCAAATTAGACAATTTAAGCAATGTGCTTAACACTGTGCCTGACTTAGTAAGTACCCATGAAATACTACCTTTAAATCTCCTGGGCTTAGCACAGTATCTGGCACATGCTTTATAAGTGTTTATTGAATGAATGGTTAAATGCAAGAATTGATGGAGAAGGCCAGTGTATCAGTGCTTTATGGAAAAAGGAAAAGCATCAGAAGTTTGGCCATTACCTTTCAAGGTCTGCCAGAAGGAACCAAAGATGTATAAAACAGTGGTGCCTGAGTGACTAAGCAAACCTAGGCAGAAAGAATGCCTAACTGAAGTGGTGCTTGTTAGGAATACTGTTAGGAATATCTTTGAGGAATAGCTGCTTTCTTGGTTCTGCTCGCTCTGGACATGTAGGAGAGAGCAGCAGATTCTGATGTGGCTTTTTAATTCTTCCTTTTTAAGGATTTGATAATAACCCTTATTACTTTTTTCACTACTTCGTTTCCTCATTATGCATTCATGCATTCCACCCACAAACATTTATTAAGGACAAGTCTATGCCAGCTATTAGGGCTGGGAATACAATATCAGCAAAACAGGGCTGCTTACAGTCCTGGGCTTGTTAATGACATATCTGGTTGGAATCTTTCCTGTATGTCTTGAGCAGTCCCCCATCCCCCACCCCATTTCTGATTGTGCTACGCTGGAATCTCCTAGTCTTGTTTGGGGGCCCTTTGTATTCTTTGCAAAGTCCTTACCGTCTGCTTATGCACTGTTTCAAGAAGAGTCTTTAGATATTGAGCCTTCATCAATTAAATTTATGTAAGGCTTTTCTCCCTCTGGTAAGCTCCTTCCCATGGGACTAGGCAGGTGATTTTGCAACTAATAGCCTCTTTAATCTGGATATTCTTTCTGATCTCTTTTCTGATGTTTTCTATGACAAGCTGGGGAGATAGGAAGGCTCTTTATGGTTAAAAAATCTTTTATGGCTTGGAACATGAGTTTAAAGTGGATCCTGCATGACATAACACTCCCCACACTTCCAGACATTGTGAAAAGAAAATGGTGGGATAGTGTATTTAATTGATTCCAACAGCTGCTATTTAGTAGCAGGTGGGTGAAGTAATCACCAGCAGAAGCACAGAGACAGGGACAAGGAGAAAGTTCAGCCACAAGCAATTCAACACATGCCCTGGTGATCAGAGAGGACCAGCACCTGACACCTCAGCCCAGCCTACAGCTACTACTGATTTTTAGCTTTGCATCTATCAAGTAGAATTATAAACAATGACAGACTTGCTTTAAAGTCTGTTTATTTTTAAAAAATAAAACAATAAAATGAGCAGTCATGCACCAACCAAGCAACCTGAGAAGTAGAATGTTATAAATATCATATCCCTGTGAACAGGGTTGGATATTTAGCCAAAAACAAACAAGAACGATGAAAAATGATGTTCAATTAACTTTAAATTTTACATAATAAGTTTTAGTATAAATATGCCCCATGTAATATCCATGACATACTTATACTGAAAACTTTATTCGTACTTTAAATGGGAAGTTCTCTGGATCCTCTGTATTTTCTCTGGCAGCACGACCTGTGAGCCCCTTGCCAGTCACAGCCTCGTGGCCCTCCGTGACAAATAACCATTGCCTTGACATTTCGCTTTATCATCCTTTTGCCGTTGTTTGTAATTTAACACATGTATGTGTATTGCTAAACAAAATATTGCTTTCTTTGCTTGTTTTCCAAGTTTTTAAGATATTATATTTCATTATTCTTTTCCTCTCAATATTCTATTTTTAAGATTCAGTTGTACAATTGATTCAGTTTCATTGTTATAGCCATTTTAGAAATATACCACAATTGATTTGTCTGTTCTGTTGGTGAACATTAGAGTTATGTTCAGTTTTTAATACAAACAGTACTGCCTCAAACATATCACCTTGTACTCACGTGCAAGAGTTTTTCAAAGACAGGTTCCTGGAGGCATAGGAGATGTACAGTCTCAATGGTACTACATCATGTCAAATTATTTTCCATATCATTCGTTACAGGTATTTAGGAGACCCCATTGTACTCGGGCCTTGCCAACACTTAAAGTTGTTCAACTTTAAATACATACCAGTCTGGTAGGTGTGGAAATATTTCTCCCTATAATTTCATTTTGCTTTTCCTTCATTACTAACGAAATTAAGCTACATTTTTTATATTGATTAGCCATTCATGCTTCCTCTTCATTCTTGTTGCTTATTTTCTATTTTTTAAATTTCCTTTTATTGATTTTTATGAGTTCTTCATGAAGACTGTATACTAATCTTTTGTTTATTATATACACGGCAAATATGTCCTCTCAATTTTTGGCTTATCTCTCTTTATGGTGTCTTTTGATAAAAATAAATTAATAATTCAAATATCTCTCATTTATCTATCTTTTCCTTTATGTTTTATATTTTCTGGGTCTTGTTTAGAAAATACTTCCTTACCCAAAGTCATAAAATATTCTTTTATTTTGACACAAAAATTTTAAAGTTTTTTTTTATGTTTAACTCTTTATTTCACTCAAATTTTATTTTATATATGGTATGAAGAAGGAATCCAATATAATTTTTCCCAATATGGATAAACTCTTGTTCGCACACCATGTATTGAACAGTTCATTCTGTCATTCCACATCCCCTACTCCACATATACACACACTGCTCTACAGTGCCAATGGATCAATCTTCATATTTTTATGGATTTATTTTTGTGCTCACTATTATTTCTTTGGTTTATTTGTCTATCCCTGTTTCAATACCACAATGTCTTATATACATAGATCTATCAATCTTACTATTTGCCAGGGCAAACCCTCCTCCCTCCCACCACACACCCACCACTTGTTCTTATTTCTCAAAAGTATCTTGACTATTCGTGGGCCTTTGCTCTCCCGTGTAAATTTTAGAAATAGATTATTAAGGTCTATGATAAACTTTTGAGATTTTAAAATTCGATTATTAAGGTCTATGATAAACTTTAGAAATATTGGTTGAATTTCATTGAATTTAGGGATAGTTGACATGTCATGATATTGAGTCTACCTATGAATGTGGTATGTCTCATTTATTTTAGGTCTTTAACATTTTTCAATTAAGTTTTTCTTTATCAAAGGTCATGTCCTTCTTTTATTATAGTTTTGTTTCTATTGTAATGGTATCTTTTAAAAATTACATTACTATATTTTTATGGCTGATGTACATTAAGGCAATTGTTTTTTGTATACCCAGACACTTTGATAAATTCTCTTTTTAATTCTAATAATTTGACTGTTGATTTTTTTGATATTCTCTATAGGCAATCATATTATCTGCTAATGATGATTATTTTATTTCTTCCTTTATAATTTGTATGCCTTTTATTTATTTTTCTTTTTAAATTTTACTAATGAGAATAATGTTGAATAAAATGATGGTATTAGGCATCCTCAACTTGTTTCTGATTTTAAAGGGAATACTTGTAAGTTTTACCATTTATAAGGGTATCTGTCATAAGTTTTGGGGTTTTTTTGGCTTTTATTCTTTTAAAGAAGTTATCTTTATTATTTTTAGAGTTTCTATCACAAATTAGTTTGCTTTTCTCAAATGCTTTTTCTACATCTATTGAGATGACCAAATGGTTTGCCTTCTCTAACCCATTTTTATAATGTTAACCTATCTTTGCATTTCTAGGATAAACTCGACAGTATGAGTAATTATCTTTTTCATATTCTGCTGCATTTGGTTGATAATAGTTTGTTTTGAATACCTTGTTTTTGTAACTTTGGTTACAAGTAAGATAAACCTAGTTTTCCTTTCTTATCTGATTTTATTTGATTTCAGGATCAATGTTATACTAATCTCATAAGCTGAATTGGAAGAATTTAAGATTGGTGTAAGAAGATGGTCAATTAAGTTTCATTTGAAGCACCAAGATTCAAATGACAAATTTCCAGGGTGAGATGTTAGGTCAAGATATAGCCTTTTCAAAGGAAATATGCAGAAATTATCAACTCTTCATGTAATATAATGGCTTGAGAGAGTGGAGTTTGCTGGAAATTTTTCAAGATTTTTTTGGAAAGTATTAATGGTATGAATTGGGCTAGTTAAGGTGGGATTCAATAGTCCCCCTTGGAGAATTACACATGTGTCCTCTGCAGCTAGGCAGGTCCAGTGAACTCATCTGTCTCCCATTTAGAACACAGAAGGCAAGAACAGGGCTGGCTGGCTGCTTTGGTGATAGAGTGAGAGAAAAGTGCTGCTGGGCTTGAATCGACTTGCATTCCCCAAATTGGCCTGGGCAAAGAATGCATAAATGTTTTCTTGGTGCACATACAGCCAGATATGCACAAAAGGGTTGGCACGGGGTCATCTTAGATAATCTCAAATAGATTCGGGTCAGTTGGAGAGATGAATAGGTTTCATTAAAGGTGATCTGGAGGTTTAGGGCATTAAATGGAGGTTAATAAGCAACTTCCAGAATATAGTGCCTTCATGCAGGTCAAAGGAAATCAGCAGTGGTGGGTAAGGAAATATGTTCACATGAAAGCACTCCATGAAAGAAAAAAACAGCTTCAACTACCCAGCAGGTCTCTAGAGAGCAAAGCACTCTAATAATAGTAACAGGTAAGTAAAGACTTTAGTTTGCTTTCCTTCCCCATTTCCCAAACCTGGAGAGGATCAAAAGCAACAAAGAGCGAATGGGGGTGTATCAGTTAGTAACTTATTGTCTTTCAGCTCCAAACCCACCCTTTTATTGTCTGCTCTGTGATGCTAGGGCCACAGCCATGCCAACCACTTTTCTGCTTTTGGCCTCTGCAAATCAGGTGCTTGAGGGAGACTGGAACACTGGAGGAGCAGAGGAGATGTAGGTTTCCCTGCTTTCTTCCTGTGGACTTCTTGTCTGCTGGTGGTCCTTGTGAGTGTCACTCCAGCACCTTCTTCACTCCATCAGTGGCAGTTTCTTTCATAGCAGCAGCCAATCCAATTTGCAGCTTCTACAAAACTTGAAGGACCAGCCTCATCACATCCATCTCTTCATCCTGAGACACGACTATGTGCTGGCCCAGCACCTCCTTTCAGAGTCTGAGTGCCGACCTCACAGACTCCTTTCTCTGAGCTCGGAGACACCAGCACCAGCCCAGCATCACTTTCTTCCAGCATCAGAATCCTTTGTCTAACCTCTGAAGTTTTAAGCATTTAAACCTCTTTCTCTCACTCCCTCAGCCCTGGGGATGGTAGCTGCTTCTTGAAATTGCTATGTTTATGATACCTTAGAATTTTCTTCTTGTCTTCTCAGTTACCTGGTTAGTAACTTTACATTTAGTTAAAATTCTTTATATTAAATTCTTCCTCAAATAACTGGTGTGTTTTCTGTCTCCCAACTGGCTCTTTATTGATAGAAGGGAGAAGAGATTGAGAAGGTGGGAGAGAAAAAGAGAAGACGCTTTCTTTTAATATTATTTGTGCGCTCTCTCTCTCTCTCTCTCTCTCTCTCTCATATACATATATATATGACTTTTTTCCTTATTCAGTCTTTCCAGGGGTTAGTCTTTTCAAATAACCAACTTTTGACTTTGTTGATTATCTTTATTGTATCTATTATCTGTTTCTTTAATTTAAAATTATTTTCTCCTTTTGATTTTCTTTAGGAATATTCTGTTGTTTTATTTCTACCTTCTTATGCTTGATGCTCAGTTTATTAACGTTAAGCCTTTCTCTTTTTTTCAAATAAACATTTGAAGCCATACATTTTCTTTCACGTGTACCTTGGAGAATTCATCATCCTGTCATGGCTGATTTCCTTTGATTTGAATGAATCACTATATGCCATACATTTTGATTTTAGTATCATGAAGTTATTGTTTTTTATACTTTACAGTATGATTTTTTTGACCTATGAGTTATTAATTAATGTGTTTTTTAATTTTTAAACTTTTTATTGAAGCACAATATAGAAAATATAATACATACAATATAAAAGAGTGCCCACGTCATAAGTGTAGAGCTTGAAAAATTTTCACAAACTACACAGCCATGTATCCACAGATTAAGATTTAAACACAGATATGTAAGCACTGTTTTTTGTAGTTGAGATGAAGTTCACATAACATGAAGTTAACCACATTGAAGTGTACAATTTAGTACACTCACAATATTGGGCAACCACCACTTCTTTCTTGTTTCAACACATTTTCATTACCCCCCAGAAAAACCCCATACCCATGAAGCAGTCACTTCACAATCCTCTCTATTCCCAGCCCCTAGCAACCACAATCTGCTTTCTGTTTCTGAATTTTTAAGTAATGTGTTTTAAATGTATAAAGGTATGGAGGTTTTAAGTTATAATTTTTACTGATGTCTAACTTAATTGTGATGCCAATCATGATACTAATTCTTTGAAATTTGTTGAGATTTGAGATTTACTTTATGCCCTAATGCGTCATCAGTTTTCATAAATACAATGTGTGATTTGGTTAAAAAAAGGAAAAATGCGCGTTCATCAATGGTTGAGAGCTGTGCTCTATATAAGTCCTGTACATCAAACTTGCTAATCATGTTGTTCCAAATCTTTATAACTTTCCTGAGTATTTTTGGCTGTTTGATCTATCAATTACTAAGAAAAATGTGTTAAATCTTCCACTCTGATCACAGATTTGTCAATTACTCCTTGAAGTTGTGTCAGTTTTTGCTTTAGTGGTAGACTTTTCAGGTAACTCAGAGAGGCACTAATCAAAGCAGAAACTTCAAATGTGCTGCATGTGCAAAAGACTCTCAGCTGTCTCAGTCTTTTCTGCCATATTAACCCAGTTTGGTCAGTCTTCCCAGAGCAAGGTGGTCCTTGCTCTTGCTCTGCCTCCTACCCCTCTCTTTTCCTTCACTCCCAGTCCAGAAATGCATACATTTAAAATAAGAAGAATGGTCTAAGAAGATGTTGCATAACAATATTCTAGATCCTTGAAATTTCCTTATTTTAGCAATAGAGCAAAAAAATCTCTAAATTATTATTTCACTAACTACCATACGACATCATAGTTTTCTTTGTCATCGTAGATGACAAAGGTCATCGTGCATCAAGGATGCGGTTGGCATCTCACATCTGTGTGGTCTCCATGGCTGAGCTGTCTCTTCATTAGGCAGCAAATGATGAATTGTGATTCAGTCCACATGCGGGGAGAAGCCCCTATCATCCCATAGATGATTCACTCTGTGTTTATTTGCTACCTTAGCTAGAACAGGAAAGATAAGCCTATGTAGTAAATCATTGGTCTGGGTCCAGCATCTTTATTCCTCATTACCTTCTACATCTAATACAATTGCTAGTTAAAATAATTACTGTCTTTCCCTGAGAGCAGAATTCTGTTTTGCTTAGAAGACAGGCTGACTGAGGTGCTTTGAAAAAATAGCAAAACGTCTGTCACTGAGCTCAGGTTTATTTCCCTTAGCAGATGATTTTCATAACTTCGCATCATTTTTCACCTGGCAAGTCAAGGGAAGCCAAATTTTGAGAGAAATAAAACTTGTTCCTTGGAGTGGAACAATGCCATGGAAGGTGAAACAACTTCATTTTCCATAGACATGTATGCCCTTCTAGATTTTGCAGGGAGAGGTGCCTGGATTTGCTCAAATTAACTTGTGGTGCTCATACTAATTGGCTGTTTGAAATAAGCTGCCCAGCTGGCAGCTGCTGGACTGCTGGAATTGCCCTGGGGTTGCTGACTCATTTCTCTCTCCAAGACTGAATGGCCCATTATTTGAAAGGGAGGAGGACGGAACCAACCCAGTTTGCCCCAACTTGCTGTGAATGGCCTGGGAAGGGGGCCGCCTCTCCAGTGCTTCTCTGAACTTTGAAGAAGTACTTTGCACCTCAACACAATAAACAGCTGGAGAACTGGTATGGTGCCTGGTTCCCTTGAGCCTGGAGGTCAGAGAAGGTCATGATGATAAGCTGGGGTACAGTATAGGTCAAACCACCAATGAGTTCATTACTCCACCTCAAGACCCTCATTCTGCTCATTTTCCTGAGGCCAGAAGTAGTGGCAAAGGAAAGAAATGTGGAGCAAATAATCATTGCCAAGTATTGTGGTGATTAACACTTTAATATTCATTTATAGAGCCCTGTATGCAGCTAATTGATCAAGATATGTTTATTGAGCATCTATTACTAACATTTTCTGTAGACTAACCTTCATCCCCTCCAGAGGCATGTCCTACTCTGAGGGTGGAGAGGAAGTGTAGACCTAGGCTCACATCCCTTTACGCAGGGAAAGGAGGAGGGTAAAAATGAAGTAGGTGTTAATCAAAGATGAGGATGGGGAAACAGGACAGATGGAGGATTGAGTCACAATCCAAGATGCTATGGCTGCTCGTGTGATGACTCGTATAGCAATTATTGTCGGGAAGCCCAGTGTGGAACCCTGGAGGGACAGAACCCCCTAAATCCTGTGGCCCACTGTCTGCCAGTGGTTAACAATAACAGTCATAACAAGAAGGCTAAACCCTTAGGGAGGGCTTACCAGAGTAAGGCATTGTTCTGAACACTTTATGTATTCATTTAATGAGAATAGCTGGGAGGAAGTATCAGTCCAGGTCCACGCAAGGGGCCTTCTAAATCACACTGACTTACAGAGAAGAGGTATTTGGCATGGTTTCAAGCACCTCTTCAGCGGGGGCCAAGATTAGAGCGAAGAAGAGCGTGTATAACCCTGAGGTGGACCTCGAAGAATTACAGACACCACCAGCCTGTGGCCCTAACCAGGCCCAACAGACAAGCCTCTGTTGGGGGCTTTTGGAGGGTCTTACTTCCTCTCTGCAGACTTTTCTGCTGCACACTCTGACAAGCTTCAGGGGCAGCCCCCTTTAACACAGCCCTGCCGAACCCTGGCCCCCGGGATCTGCCCTTTGTCAGGATTACACTCCTTGCTGGGAGGGCTATAAATATGGATGGAGATGGCATCTTTAAACAGAGTACAAAAGCACAGGGACAACCAGATGCAAATGATAATATTCTGAAAAGCCACAGGGAAGCTCTGCTGCTGTTGAGTTAGAATTGCTCCTCTTTCATGTGATTAAAGAAGCCCTCCTGGGTTTTTCCCTTTTCCTTAGAGATGTACTGGAGTTTCTCCCCTCCTACTCTAGCACCGAATGGTTTTTAAGGTTTCTAAGTGCACTGCATTTACATTTGCTACTCATTCTCTAAATGAAAGGCAGGATGAAATACATTAATGAGCCTGATTACTGCAGCCCTTAAGAAATTAATTAAGGACAATGCAGCGTGCACTTAACATTCCTCCTGCTCTCCGTGACTGGAGAGGTGAGGAGCTGTGCCTTCACCCGCACCCAGCCAAGAGCCACCCGTGGGTCTTCAGCCAAGGAGTGGCTTTTCCTAGAGAATGTCCTTCCCTGGACATTTAAGTTATAGTATCCTTCTCATGGACTGGAGTTGTTTTCTCCTACACTAGGTGGTTTTAGCTGGAAGATCCTTGAATATGTTTTTTTCTTTTTTCTTTGTTCGTTGGTTGGTTTTTGTTTTTGTGTTTAGACACGAGTATCAAGCACCAGCACTTACCTAGTCCTTCCTTATAATGGTAGCCAATACAACTGTCACTTAATTTGTT